>NC_092465.1:25688235-25999005 GCF_047495875.1 Pithys albifrons albifrons | reverse complement strand
GCCAATTACAAGAAGTTTTGTAATGTAAACAGCATTGTTAGCCAATAATCAGTGCCAAAGTGTCAAGCAGCCGGAAGAATACAGTTTTTAAAGGTGTATATAAATGTATGTGTGTATGAATAAAGTGGCCTGTTGCTGCTCACTCCTATGGAGTCGTCTCTCAGGTCCAAAAACCCGTCTCCCTCCATTACAGTTCTTGATAACTTGGGAAAATGTGCTACAATACAGGCCTGTTAAACTGTAAGCTCTTCCAAATTTTACTGTTCAGTGAAATTTGTGTTGCAACAGCTATTCACTTGTATTTTGTCATCAGTTCTGTGATGCATTTTAATGGAGCTGTGCCTTTGCTCATTCTCAAACATTTACACGTTACACCTGCAGACTACTCTAGGGATTAAGTAACTTACGTTGGCCAGAGTGTTTCCTTTTATTATTTTATAAGCAATATAATTTCAAAATTATGTGTATATATACACAGACATATTTGCAAGCACTTGTGTTGTCTTTGGGTTGGTTCTGACACAATTCCCGAGATATATGCAAGGTCCTGTGCTGGTGAAATAAGTTTTTAGTTTCCAGAAATACCTGACCAGTGCTAGTAAACATTAAATGAAAGAGTGCCAAACATAGGACTCTGTTCCTGTGTTTAGCCTCTAATTGGAAGGCAAATGGCATGGGTATGCAATGCTTCCATATCTTGTGCCTCAGTGCTACAGAGTTAATACTGGAAGTTTTCTGAATTCAGCATTATAATGTATTTATGGACGGTAATGCCTTGAGTAAATGCTTGAATCATTTCCAGTACACTCAGAGCTAGAAGTGCAGTTGCAGGTTACACGTGAGCCTGTCACAGGTGAACTTGCTGCTGCCACAAAGGGAAAGTGCCACCTGTTTCTTTCTCCATCCCTTCTCCCAGCTGTCTGGTGTGAACCCAGGATGTGTTTGCTCTGATATTTGCCCAGTCACAGGGCAATCTGTCTCTGCTTACCAACTCAGCAGAAAGGCTGCTTTGCTGTTTGGAGTGTTGAGCGAGTTTCCTGATGGTCTAGAATGTTGAGCAGGCTCAGTTATGTTATGGAACAAAGTGCTAATGGATGGAGGGGAAGGAGAACTCTTAATTTTCATGGCAGCAATGAGGTATTAGGTTGGCTCAAGTTTTAATGTGCAAGTTATTTTTAACTGTAGGACTGGAAGCTTAAAAAAATGACATCAGGAAAGCTTGTAGAGACCTTTTTTCCAAAAACTCCTTTGAAGTGGGCAGTTGGCCCTGGAATAGAGAGAAAGATAAGTTTACAATTTTATTGCTTCTGAGTGACTTGTCTCAGTGTTTTCTAAGTGCAAAGGGAACCTCCATCCAAAATGTGTTGTGTTTTTTTAATATCCTGCAGCACTTAAATGCCAGTAACAATAATAAATGGACTGAATTTCTGAAATGCTTTGCTAAAAATAAGTATGTGTAGATTTACCCAGCTGATAATAGTTGTAGCTGTATTTGATGAATGTGCTGATCATGCAGAGAAATGCAGGTACGAGCTGGGGCTGCCCCTTTGCTAATACCATGTTTCTGAAAATAGGCCAAGTTGAAGGATTTGGTGTTGGAAGTGCCTCAACATTGTGGTGCTCAGCTGCTTTGTGTGAACAGGCAGTATATTTATCCCAGGAGAGGGTAGGAAGGAAGAAGGAGGAAGTGTGTGCTGCAGCCCCTCCTTTCCTATGTGCTGGGACTGCTGGGTGTGCACAGCCCAGTGTGTGCTCCTGGGGAATCTGTGTCTGAAGGGGCAGGCACAAAGGACCTGCCACCTCCCGTGTGCCACACAACCTGCTCTGCTTTCCTTTGCCACCTCCCGTGTGCCACACAGCCTGCTCTGCTTTCCTGTGCCGCCTCCCGTGTGCCACACAGCCTGCTCTGCTTTCCTTTGCCACCTCCCGTGTGCCACACAGCCTGCTCTGCTTTCCTGTGCCGCCTCCCGTGTGCCACACAGCCTGCTCTGCTTTCCTGTGCCACCTCCCGTGTGCCACACAGCCTGCTCTGCTTTCCTGTGCCACCTCCCGTGTGCCACACAGCCTGCTCTGCTTTCCTGTGCCACCTCCCGTGTGCCACACAGCCTGCTCTGCTTTCCTGTGCCACCTCCCGTGTGCCACACAGCCTGCTCTGCTTTGCTTCCATGGCAAACTGGAGCGTGGCCTGTGGGAATTGTTTTGAGTTCCTCCCCTACGTGACAGGCTGTATCCACCTCTGAGTTTTCACTATGGAGCGTGTTCCCAATCAATCCAGTGGGATGCAGGAGAGCCCCTGCGGCCACCGGGGTGGCACTCAAAGAGGAACTGCTATGGAAAGAAAGAATCCTGCCGTTTGCTGCTGAGGATTCTGTGGGAAGGTGCTCTGTGGTAAAGCCCATGAGTCATCCTGTAGAGATCCATTCTAAACTTCTTGAAAGCTGCTGGAACCCTTGATGTTTCCAGTTCAGCTGTGATGGGAGGGTATCTGTCCTCAGGCTGATGAATGCCATGGAGTATCTCGTTCTTGTCCTTGCTGTGTTTCTCAGCATGGAAGTGACACTTGCTGAGATACTTGCTAAGAAGTCCTGATGTTTGAAAAAGCTCATTCATTGTTTTTGTATTTAAAAAAAAAAAAATAAAAAAGCAAGTACCCATGTTAAGATTTTTTTTAATCAATCTGATCTAAAAACTTCTTTGTAAACTTTAAAATTATTTTCATCAGCCTTTGCTGTTCTTTTTTTATCTGTATCTGTATTACCTTTACCACAGCATCAAATTGGATGAGAGACAGGAGTAACTGAATACTGAGTGACAGAATTTCCACACGTGTTTGTAAGCAAAATGTAAAGTGAAACATAATGCACAGTGAACATGTCTGTGTTGTGTATAATAGCTGCTCTCAGGCACCTGCTTAGGATTATCCATCACTGAATTAAGACTTGTTTATTTAAAGGTTTGGGGAAAGATAATTTTTGGAAAAAAATTTAGAAACTTACATTCATAAGTGGTAGTATGGAGTCTGTTGCAGTAGAAAAACCCTCTACTGTCTTTAGTTCTCATATGCCAAAAGAGTTCCATTTACAAAGCTACCAAGTGTGGTGGCAGCAGATTTAACAGTAGTTGTTTGTGTGACTCAGTTGCTGAGCTGCTTAGGCAAGGCCTCTGCAGCTTAGGATCTGCACAGCATTTCTTAGGAATGCTAACCTAATCCCATGAATTTAAATACTTCTGTTTAAAGTCCTCTTTTAACAAGACCCAGCTGTCAGTCCCATCTTCCATGGTTGTTCTACTGTATAGAAATTTCATGTTCACTTCCTGAGTGCCATAACTTACACTTTCTTTTTTCCTTTTTGCTATGGAAGCTGATTTCCTTCCTTTTTCAGGAATGTGTGCTTTAAAACATTGAATCTGTGTTAAATATTTACATTTGGTCTTAATCTCGAGGCAATTAAATTCTAGATAAATCCTTTTGGTATGTATGGGTTGGCGTTAACTGGATTTTAGACTTCTCTAACCTTTGACATAACAGAACTTCGTGGATTTGGGTGGGATTTTTTTATGTTGAGGCTGCTTTCTTGCTGTAAGTGCTCTTTTTGCCATGGTGTGGAATCCAGACCTTGTGTTTTTCCTGCCTCCCTCCCTCCCTCTCTGCTGCCAAGATTTATTTAGAAACTGAAGTAATGCAGCTTTTCAGCATGAACATATATCTTTAGAGCCCATCTAAAGTATACAGAATTAATTAAAAAAATTGTAGTCAGTTTCAGGAGGCTTATAAACTAAATATTAAGGTCAGTGCTCAGTAGGCAATGCATGGACTCCTGTTAGCAGTCTGTGACAAACTGCATAGCTTTATACCTCCAATTGCTAATACTGGTTTGAGTTATTATGTGGACTTCTTGGTTTAAGATCATTAAACCTCCCTTCCAGAGAAAAGGTGTTGAATTGACAGTAGAAGCAAAATACCAAGTGAAGAAAGTGTTAAAAGGAAAAATGTGGAGAGAAGTATTGCCCGTTTTCTCTGGGTTTTGGGCGTTGGATTGGTTTTGGTTTTGGGGGGGGATGGGGTTTTGTTGTTTGTTTGTTTTATTTTTTGGTAGGAGGTTTTTCATTTTTAGAAACTTTGGAGAGAGTTTTTTAGTGACATTCTACTAAAATGGCAAATAAGAATGAAGTTGTGTTTTCAGCCTTTATCAGTGATGAGCATGTTTTTCTCAATCTGCTCAAGACTTTCTCCTCTTCAGCAATTTGGACAGGCTTTGCTAGAGAATAGCAATGCAGGAATTGTTGGGCTTTGGCATCCGGCTCGACCAGATGTCTCTCCAAAGTTGCTTTGTGGATCAAGTTCACTTCTGGAACAGCTTCTCTTTTACTTTTTGAGGAGAAAAAGAGAAGAGTTGAGCAAGGGTAGGACTAGCTTCGAGTGATTTTTATTGATTTTTTTCCTCACCCGCTGGAGTTCTCAAAATGCAACTTGGATTCTTACAGTATCAACAAGGAAAACGGGGAACTGCAGTTTACACAGCAGGAAGTTGGCTTTCTGTCTTGTTATTGCGTGTGGTTTATGGAGATCTGAAGTTGTGCTTAATCACCTGCAAGACCCAAGGGGGGATGCTGATCAAGTATTCTCTTGGAGCTGTGATACTCCTGCAGTTTGGAGATTCATAAATCTGTTTCCCCCCATTCCCCAAAACCATATAGTGCAGAACTTGCCTGTACTTTCTCCTTTTCATGCTATATAGTTGCTCCCAAGTGTCATTGTGTGTCAAGGACCCCTTCAACCCACGTGCCTCACAACACTACCTACGGAGCAGTGTTGTTTTACTGCCAAACACTCCCCTCCCTTTTCCTTGCTTTGACTGCCCTGTTCCTGTGAACTTCCAGCCTCTCCTTCCAGTCTGGACTGCTAGAACTCATCTCTGCCCACAGCCCCACATCAGTCCTTCTTCTAGACTCACAAGGCTCTCTCTGCTCTGCTCTCTCCACACAGTCCTTCAAAGCTTCCCACAGCACAGCTTTTCCATGGAAAACCCTCTCCTTACATAGTACTCCTTTATTCTCTGTTAATGTCATGGTTTAGTACCGTACATCTCCTTTTCCCCCCTCACCTGCCTCTCACACAACAGACACACATCCCTTTGTGTAGAGGTTGGTGATGAAGCAAAGAGTGATTCTTACAGTTTGCAGTGAAGTTGGAGGACCAAAGTTGACTACCAGTTGTAACACTTAAATCTGCTCTTACACCTAAATATGCTTAAAATATAAAATTAATTGAGCCAGAGTAGCTGTTTATTTTTGGTCTAAGGCAGTAGTGTTCTTGTGCTCACTTTGTTAGAAGTGGGTTTAAAGTAAATAAGGTGTCTTCTAAATTGAATATACTTTTTCCTTCAAAGATACTGTTTCAGTCAAAAGATTATTATGCTGTTCATCCTCTGGACACTTTTTCCATGTGGTGTCTCTTAAGATAATCCTGTTTTGTACTGGCTAGCTGTAAACAACAAAATGTGTTGACTCACAGATGCTAAGAATGAAACACCCATGTACCTTAAATATATCAAACATTTAGTTGTGGGTTTTCTGAAAAATACAGTGGTGGATTTTTTGTTTTCCTGGAGAGGGTAGTTCCAGCTGTAGTGAAATGCAGCTCTTCACAGTGTAATCTTAATTCTTAATTTCCACTTCCAGCCTGTTGCACTGAGGTTAATATAAGGAATGCATACCCTGATACCAAAGTTCATAGAAGCAGCCTGTGAAGAATGTTAGTTATTTATCATAGCTCAAGCTTTACTCGTCCATTTTTCAAGCCGTGGTTCACTCTGTCACCATGTCCTTGTTGAAAGGGATTTGGCAACTCCTTCTGAGCCTGGGTAGTACCCCCATCAGACAGATTGCAGCCTCTGCTGTGGTATCTTAAGTGAGCATTGGCATAACGATTATTTTTAACCTTTGAGAGGGTCCCTGGAGCAAAAATTAGTTTTTAACTACACCAAAGCGTAGATTAGCTCAGTGTCTTATGAGGAGATCCTCTCACCTGCAGTGTAGAGTGACCTCTGATCTAAGTGATTGCCTTACACCTGCCCCTCCTGCTTGGTATGATCATTCATTTATACCATCTTATGTAAGCACTGGTGAGATGTCCATCTTTCTTTCGCAGGTAGCTTACTTTATTTTGCTTATTTTGCTTTCTTATAGTTGCAAGACAGCCTATTGTATGGGTAAAAATTAGTTTCCTAGAGTATTTGTTCCTGGTGGAAAAAGACCCTGTACAGGCACAGCAGACTGGTCTGTAAAGAGATGTGAATTTTATAGCTGTCGGTTGGCTGGGGTTCTTCTCAAGTGCAGGGTGAGCCTGGAATGCTGTTGCTAGCCTGGTGATAGTTTTTGGGCCACAGCTACAAGAATCTTTGGGTATTAGCTGGGATCTGTGCATAAGGCCATGTATTACAACAGAATTCATAGTCAGTCTGCTGATGGAGAAGAGAGACTAAGTCATCTTTTCTGGAATGAATGGAGTTGCAAGAGACAAGTAAGCTCATAAAAATCAGTTTATACTGTGCCTTCTAGTGCTTTTCTGGGTTGAAGAGGAGATCCACAGGGTGTGGTAGATTAGATCCCTGTGGAACTGTCTTTCAGGGCATGGCCAGAATAGCATCAATTTACATAGGCTCATCTCACCTGCCTCTGACTTATTAAAATAGTGCTTTTATTTTAGTGTTGGTAGTGAAGTGGCTTCCTTTAAATGCACCTGCTTGAGTGTTTTCCACTGACAAGTGTTTCTTAGTGCCCATTAAGTGAAACTGTGGATATATACAAAGCCTTTTTTCATGCTGTATCTCTTCTCAAGTGTACTTTGAGACATCTCTCCTACTGGGTGCACATCCCTTCATGCAGTTTCTTGCATGTTGGTTCACATCCTCAGTTGAGAAGTTTCCCATTCACTGAGTTTCATCACCAATTGCACCGGCATAGGAGTATCTCTTATTGCATTGTGTGCAAATAGAATAGTTAATGCAACCTGCATTTTGAACTGCAAGGGTAGGGATGGGACTGTATACTGCCCAAGAGGGAAGAAATTAGATATATATTATAAAAAGATGTTTTGCTCACATCTCAGTTGAATCCTTCTTTTGAAGGCTGCTGTGTGGCCCTCCCACAGAATAAGACAGTCTTGATTTTGTTGTGTGTTATTGCTTGGTTTTGATTTTTTTTTCCCCTCCTATTATAATTCAGTCAATATTGACTGAGTAAAGAGAGGGCCAAATAACACATAGCAGAAGTAGGTACCATTCTATTTGAAAAATGTTAGGCCTTTTAAATCATCGTTTGGACTGTTGCTAGTAGCATGTCTGAAAATGTCCTCACTGCAAAATAAAATCATTTGACAGATTGGGTAAAATGCAATGCATGTTTCTGTGCTTTTCTTAGTCAGTTTTTATGTTCTGTTGTTACATGCAGAATGTTGCTGAAGGGGTAGTTATGGATGTAGCAGTTTTCCTTGTTCTGTCTTCCCAAACCAGGGGCATTTTGCTGTGTATTCTTTATCTTGGCCCTTACCAAGAAGATGGAATTCTTTCTTCCTTCTTTCATTCTTTCAACACATCTGGTGTAGTTGTGATGATGTGTACAAAGATGTTCAAGGCTTGCCGTTTTCCTTCAATCCTTGAGAAGCTTCAGTAAAAATTGTGGGATTCAGGTTCTTAATTTCCTTTTCGAGAGGTTTTATATAAGCTTTAGTGAAGCTTAGGCTGTCTGATTGGTGTGTGTGTGTTTACCACATCATTAGGAGACGTGCACTTGTGGATCTTTCATCCTCATTCTTTGTGCACTGTGGGGGCAGAAGGATTGCCTTTAGTGTTCTTGTAGGGACTCACTCCATCAGCCTTCAAACTGGGGGCAGTTTGTTGGCCTCCAGTGTAAAGGAAATGTCACCTTGTGGACATATGGGAAGGATCTTCTGAGAGAAGAACTTGGGGCTGAAATAACAGAACTTGTGAGTCACTTGTGGTTCTTCAGTGAGTAAAAAGGGGATACTTTTTAATGATCTTTTACTTGAGCAAAATTTGCCATTTAGCTAAAAACCTCCAAGACACATTCCCCTAATTGTCTACTTGTGTCCTCTTTGCATACTGTTGTATGTTTGAAGTGCACGTTGTCTGTAATGAAGCACAGATAACCCCTTGGTGCTTTGAATTTGTACATTCTCAACTCATGTAATAAAGTTGAGTATAAAACCTTTTTTAGACATCCGACTGCCTTTTGTCAAGGTTGCAGATGCTCTAAGATATTTTTATTTCATCTGTAATACAAAATACATACTTTGTCTACTTGCTACCAGTATTTTAAAAATATCAGTTATGTAAAAAGAAAGCATTTACAGGTACACATTTCTGCAAGTTACCACATTAAACTTAGTTCTGCCTTTCCGTCTGCATCAACTTGTTCATGTTTGTTATTCTTTGGACATCATTCCAAAAGTAAAGCTGAGTGCAAAGAGATGCTGCAGTAGTGTTTGTGTTACAATAACTGCATAGTGAAGATTCTGGAAAGTTGGAGCTCATGTAGTTTCTAAGTACATACTTGCCTACTGAGGGCAGACTATACACTGAAAATTCTTCAGCCTTAGCTGTAAGACTAAGATGTTGTCTCCTGCAACTAATGAGTGTCATTGTTTTAGAGAACACTTATGTTTTATCTTCTGTTTGAAAAATATTTTAGCTAAAGCAACTTCTGTTTTTATGATCTAAGTATTTTCTGTAGCTGTCTTCGGGTTGTCTTCATAAAGAGTGTTCAGTGGGACATGTCATCCAGGATGTTCTTTTTATGGGAACTGATTTAACGACCACTGGCTGGAATCTTGGTTCAGGAAATGAGATACAATTATTGATAAAGCCCCTTCTTTTCCAGGCAGCATCTGTTTGGCTGGATGTGAGTCAGGCACTGAAATATATTGAAGAGAATAAGGGTTTTACTGTGTGCCTTCTCAACAGTGCAAATTTCAAAGAGAGATGGATTCTTCTGTAGATGTTTCAGTAATTTTGGTGCATCCTTTTATCTTACAAGAAGCAACATCTTATGAGTGTATTTCAATATGCAAGAAGGCACCCTTTGGAGACTAATTTAAAATTTCAGACTGCAGCGTCAGAAAGCTAGAGTCAATACAAATAGTAATAATAATATAGAGACAGCTTAAACCAAGAAGCCAACCCAATACAGGGTGTTCTGCTTGATGCACTTTGCATTTTACCTCCCTCTTAAAGCTTTCAAACAAAGGGGTGGGTGACTAGGTATTTTGTGAGTGGTTTTGCTGTGGCACATCAGAATGATTTCCCACTGTTGAAAATCACGATGATGAAGTGAACATTCTGGTATCCTCAGTTTGTTTATTTCAGGAAATTGTGGGTGCTTGTGTCAACTAAAGTTAGAGGGGGAGTGTACAAGTTCTGATTACATACAAGGGGAGCTGCAGAGGATATGAATATGGAGAATTTAGTTTTCTATTTCTTCATGCTGCTAGCCAAGAAGAGCTTTATTCCTTCATATTTGTACTGTCTGTGAAAAATACTATATTGTCAAATCCTTGTTTGACACACTGTCTGCTTCATTCTAAAGATTTGGTGCTAATTCTGTGAAAGACCAGGGAGCAACTGTGGCATGTTGGATCTCCTGGTTGGAATCTCCAGGGGCAGTTGTTGAACAGCAGCATGTTCGAATCTGGAGGGGTAACAGTGCCCTCATGACAGCACCAGGTTTTAGAAAACCTGTATTTACTGTGTACTGCATTGATGTGTTTTGGGGGATTCCAGAAGCAGCGAGACAATTTGCTTTGATGTTACCATCTGATATCTGATTAAGACTTTTTTTCTTCTGCCAGTTGCTTTTCAAACAGTTGTTTCATTAGCAGTTGCTAAAGTGTTAGTTACGTGTTCACTTGTGTTGCTATAAATATTTATATTACAAACTTATAAACAATGTAAAGAAAAGTATTTTTGAGCTGAGTGAAAAGGTTGTTGTTTGACCTGGCTTAAAATGCAGCTACAGGCAAAGGCAGTTCCTGTACGGGCATGTGCTTGGTTTTGAGAGTGGAGTTGGAAAGCTGCGTGTGTTTGACCCACCAACTGTTCCTTTCAGCAGCCATTGCTGATCTTTATTAAACTGCGGCCTGTCTGCAGTTCAAAACATGCGCTTTCAGACGCGAATGTTTCTTTTCTGAGGTTTCAAAGATACATTCTTGCCTGTTGCACAGAGCAGTGGGTAAGGGAGGGAATACTGTGGTCTGTCCAGTGTTGTATCTCCCAGCTAAACGTGCAAACAGGACCATCCAGGGAGGACGCCTGGGTTTCATATCTGTTGCATTGCTGCAATCCAGACCAGCTGCCTGATACAAAGTAAACATCTTCAACACCCAAATATGTGTTCAAACTGCACATAGGTTTTAAAACTCTTTCAGTGTATTCTGGAATGGTTTGCCTTCTTCCAGTTTCTCTGAATAACTCTCGTACATTTTGGGTTCTGCTCTGACTTCCTCTGTTTGAAGAATAGTATTTATTGCTGAAGTACCGTGCCCTAGCTCAAAGAAAACAAATGCTCTTTTGTTCAGCTTTTCTTCTAGATTGCTCTTAATGTAAACTGGGGTGTAGATAATGCACAAAGAGTTTCCCATAACTTTCTAATCCCCCTCCAAATATATTTTTCAGGAGTAGTTACTGTCAGAATACTTTATGCTTATTAAGAAGAAAGATGGAAATACTGAAGCAAATTATCTGCGCCGTGTCACTGGCTTAGCGTGCTGCTTATTAAATTCAAAGGGAATATGTTGGTGTCAGTTATGGCATAAGACTTTCTTATTTTTACTGAGAAGCATCTTAGATTTGATTGTTCCCTGTCAAGTGGACAAAGGATTCATATGAAACAAATAATGTATGTGCTCAAACTACCTTTCATTTTTTACCATGACTTTAATAAAATACATAGAAACGTGGAACATGGGTGCAGGCTTTGGCTGTCAGTTTTGTGAAAGCATGTCAATTTTTTTTCCTGTTTAAGTAACCTTATTTAAGCAGTCAAGTGAACAAGTATTAGACATGAAAATCTGCTAGAGTCTTGCTGTTGAAATTGTGTGCTCACACTATGCTTATGTGCTTGTGCAGTGTATTATTGTAGTGTTCTGTCATGCACAACTTCTTCAGTGGATACTGTCACAATGACACAGGAATGGTCATAAACAAAGGAACTTTGATTTCCAGATGAGCTGCAGACAGAGGATATTTCTCAAACCAAAGTATGCAATGTAGTTCCTTTTGGTTCCTGAGGTTGGATTTTAAAATAAAGAAAACCAGTTACTTCTTGAGATGGTGTTTTGAACATTTGTGTATTGTCTGCTGCATCTCTGGAATAGCTTTGTAACAAACTGCATAGCTGTTTTTAGGAGGAAAATACTTGGTTTGGGAACAAGCATGAGCTTGTGCAAGCTTGTGTTTAAGTAATACGAAAGGCTGGGGGTGAGAACATCAGTTGCCTGAAAGGTGGTATCTTTTCATTTTAGAGTTTTATGCTCTCAGTTGTTTCTGAACATACTTAAGCGTCTCCAAATTACTACAGTGGTTCTGCACTTATAGTGCATAAACACATTCTTGTCGCTGACCCTTTAGGCACATTGGTGTTACCAATTGTACACAACATTTTATTTGTTTCTCTCACAATGTTTCCATAATTAGTTACTTGCAGCATAGACAAATCTTGCCATTTGATTTTGTTAACTGTTTTTTTCAGTGCAGAGTGTTTTCATTAGAGGCAGATACTGTTAATGTAATACAGGTTTCTGTTGTCTCGAACCGATTTGACGTGGGAACTCCTGTTACAATGTGCAGGAGTGCAGAGTTGGGGGCTCAGCAAAACGCACTTTAAGTACAGATTCGGTTATAACTTAACTCTGGTCCAAAGCTGTTGCTTTCTGATGACAACTATTTCTTAGTTTCAGAATTCTGCAGTAGTTTGTTTTCTTGAAAATGTCAAAACGACATATTTGAAGCATTACTCTTGTGCTTTCCACGTTTCCTCATGTGTTTTAACATCACATTGTTTAATGCTTGTCCTGGCATAGTAAAACTACAATGACTTGTATAAGAATCAACTTGAAAGAGCAAATCTTTCTTTTTTCCCCCCTAAATTCTTGGTGAGTGGTTTCTTTAATAGTGTAATTTTAAGTGGTAGGTTATGATTAAATGTTGCAATGGGTAACTTCTAATGAAAGCCTTAATAGTTTTTCATAAATATAATACAGAATACTGTACTTCATGCATTTAAAGGTGAACAGACCTAAGGAACTGTTTTGGAAACCAGCTAGTGACTTACAGTGACTGAGAGTGCCTGTTTAAATAGCATTTCAAACAGATAGTACAGACTGTCACAGTCTGTAGCTGATAATGAAATAGTACATAGACCACACTCCAGTGCAGAAAACTTCACTTGCATATGGCAGATATACCATGTTGGTACCTTATTTTATCTAGGTATTCTAGAATGATGCTGCTCAGTTTCATTACGTTCTACTCTGACAAGCACTTGAACAGAATAGAAAGTGAAGTGTTGAAAAATAACTTGAATCCTAAAGTTACTTTGGCACTTCGTCTGGTGTGAGCTAAGCAGAACAAAAGCTACTTAACCGCTGCTACCCTGCAAATGCTTTAGGAATGTGAGTGGCTTACTTTATGGTATCACATTAGAACAATTAGCCCTTTTCCATTTTTTGCATCTGATTTAGTGCTAAATGACTCCTTTAATGAAAAAGCTCAAGACAAGAAAACACACACAACCTCCCACCCCTTACGCCATTTTTCTTTCACGTTATAAAGATGTTAGAAAGGTCTGATAACTCCCAGGTATGATGTGATAAAGTACAGGGTGTGGTTACTGTCATCAGCAACAGTGAGAAAGAAAATAGCTGTAAAAGGAAAATTTAATGGTTTTAATCTGAATGTCCACTCATTCTTAAACTGCTAATGTTTTGAGTGCTTATGTCAAGAAGTTTGAATACCATTTTCTGGGCATTTTGTCTCTGCTTTAGTTTATTGAATTAATTCTTTAATTAATGTCCTTTGGGATATCTTCTGGTAGTGGAACTTGTGCTAAGACAGATTCCTTTTACAGAATTAGCAAATGAATTAATATTAGCTGTTTCTTGAGTGAGGCACTCCCCTATGTGCCTTTTGCAAGTAAATGTTGACAGGCTCATAGGAAATGCAGCTGACGTTAGGAGGCTTGGGTGGGGACTGCAGGGAGCTGGCAAACACTGCAGGGTTTAGTGCCAGACATGCTGACACAACAGTACTTCACTTGTAAAAGTTTTCTTTAGGCTACTAATTCTGTCTTTGAGTAACTGGAACTAAAGCCGTGTCTCTGATGCCAAGTTAAAATAGCTAAAGCAACAGTTATGGGGAAATTATGAATGCATTCCACAGCTTAGATCCTCAGAAATATTAGTAAAAAGAGCAAGCTCCTCTCTTACTGAAAAGCATGAGTTGAGAACAGTGTCATAGAATGGATGCACTGCAAAACAAGTTCCATGTAAGTGTAGAGTGTCAAAAACAGCTCAAGAAGGCAAGGCTGGCAGTGTAAACTATCAATAAAAACGGAGCTCTGACTGTTTTATATCATAGTTTCCATTTAGTTGGTTTGCCAGTTCATCGCCATGTTTTGAAAAACACCCTTGAATAGCTTCCTTCAGTTTACAAATAAAAATTCTTTATTTCAAGTGTATATAGACATGAGACATGCTATGCTGTCAAATCTGAGCACTTTTACACCAGTATGACCATGCCACCTTAAGCATAATGTGTTTTGTCTTGAATTTACATTATTTTTGGTCCTTGCAAAAGCCAAAGAAGTAGTAAAGCAAAGCTTTGAAGGGACATGAGTGAAATACAGTTTAGGTTTGCTTTGCAGAAGTTCTGGCAGAGTACAAGTTGCTGCTGCCATCCTGCCTCTGGTTTTGTATGTGGGAGGACTTGCAGGAGGCGTCACAGAGAGGAATCTTGCAGGGGAAGGTGTGCCTGACTTTACAGAACATAAAAACTAGCGTAGTTGTGGTGGAAGGATGCAGCTCTATTACATAAGCATATTGGGGTTGGGGGTTTCTGTAATTTCAGCATCACTCTTATATTTTAGAAAGAGCTTCCTGCCATTCCTTAGAGTGCAGGACTCAGAGTTTTGAAAGAAAGGACCTGCAGGTGGTGAATTTACTCTGTTCAGTGTTGATGCTGTGCAGAGTGCCATGACAAGTCAGCTTTAATATTATTGCCTCTTTCAAGGTAGGCAGCTGCACTGTGCTCTCCCACAAAAGGAGAATCTCAGTAGGACATTGAAGCCGCTTTGCCTGCGGCAACTGGATGACGGTATCTTCCATCCATGGGAGGCACTGGCTTCCTCTGACCTCAGAATTACACATCACCTCTGAAGTTTCCTGTTCCCTGACTGTTTTATCACAGTAAAGTGAAAAGCAATCTGTAAATATAAGGAAGGGCTATTTTTAAATCATGGAGGTATTTTTGCGTGAACAACTGTCATATAAAGTGAAAAATAAATTGAACAGTTTTTTCCTCTGAGATCACCTGTATCTTCTTTCGTAACATCCCTTACCGGTTCAACTTTGCAACACTGTGATGTCTTTCAGGCCAAGATTCACTTTTTCCTAAAGATTAGTATTTAGACAGTTTGTTTTTAAGCCTATGAAATTTCAACTGGTTCTTTCGGAAACCTGTGTAGCAAACAACTATGTAGGCCATGACTTGGACACGTTAGAGGGTGGGCAATCGCCAGCCATATGGAGTTCAACAGGGAGAAGTGCAGATTCTGCACCTGGGATGGGGCAACTCTGGATGTACAGACAGACTGGTCAATGAGATGCTGGAAAGCAGTGCCATGGAAAGGGATCTGGGAGTCCTGGTCGATGGCAAGTTGAATATGAGTCAGCAGTGCCCTGGCAGCCAGGAGGGCCAACCATGTCCTGGGGGGCATCAGACACAGCATCGCCAGCCGGGCGATGGAGGGGATTGTCCCTGCTCTGCACCGGGGCGGCCTCACCTTGGATACTGTGTGCAGTTTTGGGTGCCACAAAGTAACAAAGATGCTAAACTATTAGAGAGTGTCCAAAGGAGGGCAGTGAGGATGGTGAAGGGCCTTGAGGAAAAGCATGTGAGGAGTGGCTGAGGGCACTTGGTCTGTTCACTCTGGAGAAGAGGAGACTGAGGGAAGACCTCATTGCAGTTACAACTTCCTCATGAGGGGCAGAGCAGGGGCAGGCACTGATCTCTGCTCTATGGTGACCTGAGGGAATGGCCTGAAGTTTTGTCACAGGAGGTTAAAGTTGGATATTAGAAAAAGTTTCTTTACCCAGAGGGTGGCTGGGCACTGATCAGGCTCCCCAGGGCAGTGGTCACAGCACCAACCCTGACAGTTCAAGAAGCATTTGGATGATACTCTCAGGCACCTGGTGTGACTCTTTGGGATGGTCCTGTCCAAGGCCAGGAGCTGGACTCAATGATCCTTGTGGGTCTCTTCCAGCTCATATATTCTGTGATTCTTTGACTGGACTAAATCAAGGTGTACAGCTTGCTATTCATTTTTTGTGTAGTGCTTGGTGGTGATCTGTTCTTCTGTGTCTCTGGACATGTGTCTATAGCACATGTGTAGGATTTACTCCTCTGGGCTACCTGATAGCTCCCAAATTGTTCTTCAGGTCATTGCCCCCACAAGTATGTAAATTCTTTCTGAACCAAATGCTGCTTTACTGGTGTGGCTGTATCCAGAAAGGCATGTGTGTCTTAGCTCAGTTAAAGGAGAGGGAGGACATGTTTGGAGAAGAGAATTGAGGCTTGCTTAACAAAAGAATAATTTTCTTTCAGGTAATAATAGATAAACTTTGGAGAATATTAAGTCTTTATCTTGATTACAAATTTGTTGAATGGAGGAGGATCCGATAAATGTGACGGTGACTGCTTCCAGGGAGGAGTTACTTTGTTGAATAGAAATTGTGCAGTATCACTGAAGCGATCTGGTCATTGTCCAAGACTTAAGCTGTCTCAGGGGATGTATTGCTGACATTCTCTGTGGCCTGTTTAAGCATTTCTGTTTACGGATGTGTAGAGTGATCTATTTGCAGTGCAGCGCGACTGCACTTCCTGTGGGTTCAATGGTGTTGCTTAACTGTGGTCAGCTGAATTCCTTGGACAAGAGTTGGATTTTTGTAATGTAATGTCAATATATTTTGCCAACAATAGCTGGCAATGAATGCACATGCAAGGCTAGCATGAAATAATTTCTGATGATGTATTAAATATTGTGAACTCTGTTCTTAATTTTTGTCTGCATGGCTCTGACAAAAGCGAGGTACAAAAATGGATAATTTGTAATTATCCACTGCAACTTTCATACTAAGTCTTTATTAGTGAGCAGGATAATAAACTGTGAATGTATGCAGTTTTTAGAAAGTTAATTGGCAGACATTGCTTTGACTTCAGAACACTTTCAGAAGCGTGGTAGCTGGCACCAGTTTTCTTAGACACTGATAAGAAAATTTTAAGTATCACACTTTTTTTTTTTCTTTTCCCAGATGGAGCAATTGTCAGATGAAGAGCTTGACCATGGTGCAGAAGAAGACAGTGATAAGGAAGATCAAGATCTGGACAAGATGTTTGGGGCCTGGCTGGGTGAACTGGACAAACTCACGCAGGTGGGGGAAGTGTCAAACATCTGACAGAATAATTCTTTATAAGTGTTATGTTTCATTCCAGTTGGACACCAGCTGCTCAGCACCACCTCTTGCAGCAACATAAACTGCAGCCTGTGACCAGTTCAATACTCTAAAGGTTTATAAATTGGCCTATTTTCCCCTCTTAGGGTTGTTAAATTCATTTTTCACAACCTGCTAGTTTGCCCTTTCCCAAAGGGTATGATTCCTTTTGTGAACTATGGAATTAGTATTTTGTCCTTGTGTATGTAGAGAAACGTGGACTTCAGCTGAGTAGAGATATGCTGTGTCTCCAACCATGTGGTTTGACGCTGTCCAGCTGTGACAGCATTTATTTGTTGCACCTGAACAACAAAAAGGAACAGGAAGTTCTGGATGTTACGACTGATAATGTGGTAAGGTGACCTGATACACCCTGGACGACTCATTGTTGTTCCAGAGTACCCTTCCTGCATCAGAGAGGTAGCTGATAGGACATCTTTTGGCACATCCAGCTTCCTAGAGCTTTTCCTTTCCTTCCCAAGCAGGTCTTGCATTTTGCATGGTATGGCTATCCTGGTGTGATAGGTCATTTCCTTGTGACTGCCTGCAGGGTTTTTTCAGCTCTGTGAGCTGGCCCTCATAAATAATATATTTCATCTTATCCTTGTTTATCATGTAGATTTAAGCAAAGGTATGATGACTGAAGTTTTGTTATGCTGGAGGAGAGGCAGCTTTTCTCATCTCGATCTTACCCAAACCTGAGGGAAAATGGAGCTAACGATGTGACAGGATTTCAGATTTAGGCTCATCTCTGTTATCTTCTTGTTAAATCTCTCCCTGCAAGTTTGTAATGTATATAGTACTATAGGGGGAGCTTATTTTTATCTGAACTTGTACATGCAGGGCAATGGAGAATCCTGCTTTTTGAGTTGAATTGAAGAGTGGGCATGAATCTGTATATATTAATACTTGCTGCTTTTTTAGATTTGTATGAAGGATTTTCAGTGATAAGTGAAAACTATTTTGAAGACATGGACTTTGTAAACCACTTTGAGTGAGGATCTTCACAGAGGAGAATAGTGGGCAAATTGCTCTTGGACCTTTTTGTTCTCTGCCCCATTTTTTCAGGTTTGAGCAGCCTAGAAAAATAATCATACTTTACTTGGGGGTTATGGCTGCACTTTTAACTTGCAGACTTCAGGGTGATGTCTGTTTGTTGCTGGTCCATGCAAAGTTCTTAAAACCTACTAATAGGCAGATAATGGGAACCCACATTATTTGTTTCTTACCTTCATTTTGCTGCTCTACACAGTCTGCAACATGGCCTGGCGGTTGCCCTTCTGTCTTTTGCAACTATTGAGAAATGACATTTCCCCCAAAACTTTGACCTCATGTTGTTTTGTATAAACAAGTCAGTGGAATCAGTTGTGTCACGTTTGATTTGGAAAATGATCCTGTCTTGATGTGACTGTCCTGATGAAGTCCCAATAAAGGAGGGTGATTAGATCTAATGAGTTCCAAAGTGCATTCTCCTGTAGTCTCAGCATTCATTGCTGTTTATCACTGAACTTGAAGAGCAGTAGGAGGAAAGGTTTTTTGTCCCTGAGATACTTGAACTTTAACTTCCTTTTTAGATTTCCTAAGTGTTTATTTTAAGGGGGTTTAAAGTAAGACCCAGATTCCTCTCCAGTTGTAAGTGCTTTTTAAAAGATTTGAAATTGTTAAAATACCCATGAGATCATTGGAATTCACTTTGCCCTCTTTAACCGTTGGTCTAACAAAAGCATTTTAAAATGAAGTCTCAAAATCTGCAGCCTGTGCGAGCTGTGTTGGGCACTGATGCAGAGTGGATTAACATTTATCCTGCTTAAGTTATCCTGCTCTGTGGTGCAGGTTAAATGAAGGAAGTCTTACCTTGCTTCTCATGATTCTTCAGAATTAAGCTTTTGGTGTTGTTGCAGTTTTTAGCAGTTCTCCAAAATGCTGTTTCAGCAATCCAATGTGTTATGGAGAATGGGCTCCAGGTAATAGTGAGAACATACCATGTATATTTCCGAGAAAGTGAATTAAGTTTGTTATTATTAAGTCAGTAAGACACATTTTAGATACTTTTAACCAGGATATATTTGCTTTACAGAAAATGATTTGTAGCAGTCTATGAGTTCTGTCTGAAGGAATGAGCCCTAACTTGCCTCCTCTGTCTCCAGGGTTAGAAATAATTATTTTTTCCCCCTGCTGTTCTGTCTGGGATGATACATAAGCTTCTTCAGAGCTACTGGCGGTGAGGTTCTTGCCAGCTGACGGAGGACAAGGCTTCATCACTATCCTCTCATTAAGTGACGATCGACTCACTAACTGATTTTTTGGTTTTGCTTTTTGGGTTTTTTTAAGTTTGGGCCAAGTTGAGGAGAGAAGGGACATCAGCAAAAATAGGTATTACAGGGGAAAATAGCACATTTCAGTTTTCAACAAATGGCTTGAGTAAAGATGTAGAAAATGAAAATAAAAAGCTTAGGTGAGAACTTTATTCTGTTGGAGCCAGAGGAAGCTTTTCCTTCAGACAAGCATATCTTTGGGGAATCTTTGCCATTATAAACCTGTCATAAAAATTAAGCATTGCTTAATTTCAGATGTTCTGTGGGCCTTTTGAGTGTCAGTGACAGCAAGAGCTGGGCTCCCCATGTTAGCCTTGTCATTCCAGGGGCAGCAGCTCCTGCCCTTGTCTGCTTGCTGCTTACACAAATCCTGGTATTTAATGTGACATTATATATTACACCTATATCAGCCTTCATAATATAACAATTCAAGATTGGAAAGATAAAAGTATCTCTTTTTTTAACCTATACGAACTTTTCTAAAACAACGTGCCCAATGTAAACTGTCTGGGGTTTGCTTTCACAATTTAACATTATACACAGGAAAGGCTTATTGAAAAAAGTCTGAATTAAGCCAAATAAAAATCCCTCTTAAGAAAATAGAATTCTTCATTGAATGTTTTTATGTTCCTATGCCATGATTATGCCCATAAGCTAATGATGCCTGGCTTAGGGTATCACAGGTCAAATGTGTGTAGATCCTTGCCCAGTTTGCTGCAGAGAAATGGTTACAGCTGCCTATGTTTCAGAACAAGCTAGTATGTAGCACCTCTTAAAAAAGCACTTGGAATATGCTTCCTTCCTTTTGCAAAAAATTGCATGTGTTTAACACCTTTTCTTTATTGCGTATCTGAAGCTCAATCTCTGTTGTATGACGATGTATGTTTTCAGTCTGATGCCTGAAAATGAAGGTTGGGGTTTTTTATGTGCCAGGAGATTTTGAAAAATTTCTCTTATAGAAGGTTAATTCTCATTCATCTTAAAGATTTGCTTGTCCAATTCCTTGTCAAACTTTAGTTTGCCCTTTTGTTGTTTTTCAGAGTTTGGATACAGACAAGCCTGTGGCACCAGTGAAGAGATCACCTCTCCGTCAGGAAACCAACCTTGCCAACTTCTCATATCGCTTCTCTATGTACAATTTAAATGGTTTGTTGAATTATTTACCCCTCAAATATTCATTTAAATAAAAACCCCTATTCCAGCTATAAACACAAACAGGTTAAAATACAAGAGCATTTGAGTAGGCTTCCAGGTGAGGTGTGAACATACTTGCTGAAGGCATTGCTTTCTGATGTCAGAATTTTGAGTATCCTAAAGCAGTATCTTTTACAGCCCCTGGTATCTGAGAACTGCAGGCCAGCATTTGTACAGTAAAGTATGTTCTGGCATCTGGTCTCATGAAAGAATGAATTCATGTGTACCTGTTAACCAGGAAGAAAAAGCATCTTGCTTCGTGGAACAAGATGCAAGAATATAGGTACAGGATGCTTTCACATTGAACAAAAATTGTGTTTTTCCTTGTCTTGAAATAGCTTCCCCTGGTTGTAACACAGGAAACCCTTAATTCAAAGGCTTGAGTATGTAGAGAGTGTTTTTGTTTTGGGATTCTTTTTTTTAAGCAGTTGCATTGCTTTAGCAATTTAGAAAATTAGCAAAACACCTGTGCTTTTTTGAAAAGTAGAGACATGATATTGCGCAAATGTATTTTTAGATTCTGTTCACAGGAAAGCAGTTTGAACTTCTAAAGTGTAATCTGAACCCTCATTTTCTGGTAAATGTGTTTAACCCAAATAGTATGAAAGCTGCACAAGTCAAGAGTAGTAGTGCAAATAAATTTCTGCTTAGCAGTGAAGAGAGATCTTGCAATACAGATGGGAAAAGAAAATGCTGCATCTTTTGCTCCCTTGCCCCAGCTGTTAGATTTGGTAACACAAAATGAGGAGTTGCCAATGAAATAACTGCCCATACTGACAGGTCCTGTCTGTTGCAGAAGCCCTGAATCAGGGCGAGGCTGTGGATCTGGATGCCCTCATGGCTGATCTCTGCTCCATAGAGCAGGAGCTCAGCAGCATCGGGTCCCATTCCGCAAACAACGCTGCAGTGAAGCGTCTGGCCCCGGAATCCAAACCTCAGAAACCACCTGCTGGTCGACCTTCCAGCAAGCACAGCAGCGTGAAAGGATTGTCCTCCTGCTCTGGGAAGGCGCCTAAAGCAGCACATGCCAACGTGTCTTTGGATGACATCACGGCGCAGCTGGAGAAGGCCTCGCTGAGCATGGACGAGGCAGCCCAGCAGTCCATTGCAGAAGACAGCAAAGCAGCAGTTCCTGCTCAGCACAGGAGGACAGCCTCTGCTGGCACAGTGAGTGACGCCGAGGTGCGCTCCTTCAGTAACTCCTCCCGTTCCAGCATGACCTCTGCAGCCTCCAGCATGGACTCCTTGGATATCGATAAGGTGACCAGACCTCAGGAACTGGACTTGACATCCCAAGGGCAGCCAATCACTGAGGTAGAGTGTCACTAACTCGAGATTTTTGTTTGGTTTGGGATTTTTTTTCTTCAAACTTAGACATCCCACCCCTCATGCTGAAACTCCTAGCTAAACATCTGCAGTGTGGTGGGGTTAATTAAAGACTAAGCTTGCTAATTGCCTGGACTGCACATGCAAGTGCTCCTTTCTCTGGTTTTGGTTCTCTCTGCAAGGAAACTTTTTAAATAATGTGTTTTGGGTTTTTTTAAGAGTTCTCCCCATCTCTTCCTTCTCCTAAGCCACCATGCATTTTAATATTTTTATAGTTAATATTTTTATTCTAAGTAAATCTCATATATTGCTTTTAGTTTAAATCTTTAGAGGAATACACATCTGCAGAAAAAAGAAAGTACAGCTGCAAAACTGCATTCCCCTTACAGAACAGTTAATTCCTGAAGCACATGGAGTACTTTATGGATGCCTGTCTGGAGCTATACTATACCATTAATTTGCTGTTACTTAATATTCTTGTTTAATGTATGACAGGGAGAACTCTTTGAAGCAATGCACAAAACAGAAGAACAACTGGGCTGCAGTACAATAGCAAATGTTTGTTTGGGACTTTGGTGCCTTGGCGTAGCTTAAAAGCAGCCAGTTCAGTGCACCTTGAAAGTGCTGGTGACTTGTGGGAGAATGTGGGGAAGATGTTAATATGAATTTTGGAAACTTGAACTAGGAGCTATCTTGTAGAAATAGTCTCTAAAACAGAAACCTGACCTGTTCAAGTGTCACTTGTACTAATATGCATGTTCACTTTGAGAGAAAAATGGAACAAGCTGAGTTTATTCTAATCAATAATTAACACTAATTTGAACGAGCCGTGCTGAAAGCATGGTTCTACACGTCTGCAGCAAAGTTCATCTGCTGCAGAGCAAATGGTGCAGGCTTGGCAGATCAACCCATCAAGGTCACACTTCATTTTAAATCTTTATTTGAAGTGGTGAGCAATGAATGAATGATGGTTTGGTTAAACTTTCTTTTTGTATAAAAAGTTGGTGTTCTATTTGTTTTTATTGGAGATTTCATGTTGGGTGAATTAAAACAGCTAGAAATGTGTCCTTTGCTCTTTGGAAAGTTAAAATGCAAACCTTTGTGTTATTGCTGTAGGCCTAAGTGTTCAAGCCACCCTGTGACAGTCATTGATTACATTGTTTGTCAATCATTTTCTTTCTATGCTATGATAAGGCCTGTTTTGGGGGTTGGATGTTGTGTTTGCATCTCTGACTGTTCTTCATGGTTATATATATATATATATCTTTTTATAATGTAGAAAGGTAGGCGATCTTGCATTTTTTCTCTCTTCTCAGGCTAAAGAGATGATTTATGTGAATTAGTCGCTCTAACATGTGTAGCCCAAGAATAACATGAACTTTGCATTTTTTAGTTTTTAAAAATGGAAGGTGTTTCGTGCAGTTGCTTTTGCAAGTCTCCTGATTCTGTTTTGCATCAGGAGTGATATGCTTGCGGTATCAGCAAGATTGCCCTTCTTGTCTCCCAGATTTTTTCAGTTCTTTCTGTTGTGAGCAATCAACAAACCACCTACTTCACTCAGGTAACCTGATGTTGGTGAATCAAGGTACAGAGGTCAGGAAGTTGCTTTATATTCACAGGAAGCTATTGCTGCAAGTGTTGCAGGGGCTTTCTGAGCTCTTGGCCACTGGCTGCAAGTCTCAAAATCATCTCCAAAAGCTTTTCTCAAAGACAGGTGAGCACTGCCTTTGTAAACCCAGTGATTGCTTCTCATATAAGAATGTGCCTATTGTTTCTCTTCCCAGATAAGTTGATAAGAGTGACTCCTTTGAAGAAGGTAACCAGAAAGCGTTGGTAATTTGAGAGCCAGATTCTTCTCCCCTCTTGAGAGCAGAAAACTCTGCACTCATTAACTGGGCTGCTTTGTTTTTGCTTCTTCTGCTCCCCCAGTAGCCTGAGGAAGGTGTTCAACTCTGACAAATTTTTCCCAGGTTTGCAGAATTAGTATTCAGTTATTCTGTATTAAAACTGTTACATGATGGGACAGGACTTTTTACTTAAGTCACTTTCTTTTCTCAACACAGGTGAATGGAGGAGGAATTAATTTTTTGAGGTTGTGACAGATTCTGTGGTAGTCTTTTTTAAATGAAATTCACCCTTTAAATGGATTCTTTGAAAGAATCATTAGGTATCAACAAAGCAGGTTATTGCCTCTTCATTCATCTAGTGCATGAAAACTAGTTTAAGGGTGTCATGGCTGGGTTATAAATCAAAACACCTTTTACTAGTAGGGTTGAATTGTACCTTCCCACCTACACAGTTAACTCAATGGTGCTGTTTCTAATAGAGAAGAACCCTCTGAGGAAATAGCTTTTGAAGAAGACCTAGTTCCCATGTGGGGAAAAAACGCAAATGGTTTTTATGCTGAAAGTGGGAGAGGCTATTTCTTCATGGCCATAGCAGATCTAGTTTAAGCTTTGTTATTCTAACACAGTGCTTCAAGTTATCTGTTTTGCCTGTCTTCCTTGAGACTGGCTGTAGTTGAGCTGACCTTTAAAATTTCTCTTTGCTGCTGTGGCTCTTATGAAAGAGGTCAGGATCTTGGCAGCTCTGCCCTTTTGACCGACCCTTTCTGTCCTCTCCAGGCAGTATATGTACTTTAAAAAGTCATCCTTTCTTCTGCAGCTTGATGTGTTGTTAAGTAAAGTATCCTAAGACAGTTTTGATGGGAGGAAATGCTTGTCTGAAAAAGGAAATTAAGCTTTTCAGTTATTAACTTCAGTATTCTAACTTAAAAAATAATTCTGCTCTGTATTTAAGAGCTCTCTGACCTGGAAAATACAGGAAAGTTCTGTAAAAGAACTTCCGTGCACTGGCCTGCTGAAGGTATGTGTGGTCTAGTATAGTTTATTACTGATAATAGTGATCAATATTATGGAAAAAGGCTGCAGTAAAAGGAAGATAAACCTTCCCTTTCCTCTCATCCTTCCTTCCTCAAAGTTCTGGCATACACTGTCTCATCTCCTCCCTTGTCCCAGCTTTGGCACTCACTGGTCTTAACACACCAAAACTTACTGCCTCTGTTCTGGGGCTCATTTTGTGTTATTTAGGTAACCTGGGGAGCTTCAGAGGAGTCTGGTCTGTGCTGATGCACAGTAGAGGGGTTGTAGCCAAGGACTGGAGGCTGGAGGGGAGAGCAGGAATACACCCACTGGTGGCAGTGGATCACTCAGAACTTCCTGCCTCAGATGCATTTGGACAGGCACCGCAGTATCTTGTCTTCCCCTTCTTCCCAGCAGCCTGTGCTGTGGGAACTTCTGGGGCTGCAGATACATCAGTATGATGGCAGGTAACTCTCACTGATTCTATGGGACAGGACCATCCTTGTTCCCATTCTGAATTTGTCTTTATGCCACTTTTGAGGGAGCTGACTGGTATTCTTTGGGTTGTCTAAAATTGTGGGTTTATCACTGTCACTTTCTTTCTCTCATAACAATTCTTAACACTTATCTCTTTAGACACTCTGAATTTAGACACATCTTCAAAGACTATTGCTCTGTAGTCTCAGGATCTTGTCTTGGTAGTACTAAGTGTGTTCTATGTTCCTGTCTTAAGTTCCCATTAAGCATTGTTGAATAAGAAGAAAAGTTGTTTCTATCCCACCCCAAACCCCACAATTTTTGCTAAACTGAAATTTGTCTTTGACAAAATGATTTCCCAGATCCTTGCTTAAATGGCATTCTCTCTTGAATGGGAAGGTTGCATTTCATTTTCAACGTTTTCAGTCGTGTAATGAGTGGCATACACTTTAAAGCTTTGTTTCTGTTTGTGGGATACTTTACTTGAATATAGACTGAATGATTGAAGTGATAGCATGAGTTAAAGGTAGGGGAATTGATGGCTGTATGACTAACTTATCCCTTTCACCCACATTATCTTTTTCCTTCTTCCTTTGGTCCCTCTGCCAGCAAGAAGTTGTCTCTATTTTCAGTGAGCTGTAGAAGAAACCATTGGGGAGGGAATAGAGAAATGTGTTGATGATGCTCGTGTAGCCGTTTTGTGTCTGCCGGGTGAAAGGGCCCATTCATGGGCAGTCCCTGTTCCTGTCCTGTACGTACTCAGTGCAGGGGTTGCAGATAAGTTTGAAGTCTGCCATCTGGGCTGGCACAGCACTGCCCCCCACCCTCCCAACATCAGGGAGTCTTTATGTCTGTAACCCAGTTTGCACAGCTGAAAGATTCTGGCTCACATATGAAGATAATGCAAAATTTAGCACTCAGTAATGCCTTGTGATTTTTTTTTAATTGTAAATTATTTTTTAGCTTTTGCTTAGATTTGTTGTAGATTTAGACTGGATGTTTAAGAGGTGAAAGTCATGACTAGGGACTGCCAGTGCATTACAGCTACAAGTTGTTTGCTTCACTTGACAGAGAAGGCAGCAGTATAGATTAAACATTAATGTTTCTTTCAGGGGAAAAAAGGGTGCTTTGGAGGAATGATAGTAAGGATTGTCATGTAAGCTCAGCACACAGATAGATCTGCACTGGCTAATGGCTCCTGTGGGGCAAAATGGAAAACTTGAAATGAGTGTAAAGAGAAACAGAGTTTGTGGTTCATGGCTCTTGTTATGTCTACACAGTGGCATAACACCAAAACACTGGTACCCATTTAAAGTTACTGAGGGTCATATTTTAGTGGGATTGCTCAATGTTCTGTTCTATGAAAGTGCAGCTGACTGTTATTGTATGCAGAGAAATCAACCGATAATATATATGGCCATTGATAGGCAACAGGGTCTTAAAACAGAGTTGGATTGCTGAACCTCACTTATTATTTGTAGGTGATTTGAAAAACAGTTGTGGTCTATTTTAGCTCTTTCAGAAGTAGAGCATTATTGGCTCTTGTGCTTTGGGAGCTTCATGTTTGAGTAGTTTTCCTTATGGTCCATGTTTTGTGTGGTTGGCAGATGTGAAGAATGTTAGATTTCAGTTTGTGAGAGTAGTCACAGATAAACAACAAACAAGGCACGGCAGAGATTTGTTTGTGTTTCTTCTAAAGACTTAAAAAAAGAAATCATTTCATTTTCTGCCAGTTGTGTTATGTCCTTAGTTTTCTACACAAAGTGTATTCTGGAGTGTTTCCAGTTACTCTTTTCCTACGCTGAAAATAGTCAATGGAAAGACTTAATCTGAAACACAATTAGACCATCTCTTCATCTGCACACACCCCCACCCCCCTTTCCCAGTTATTAGTCACAAAGCTTTCTTTAATAAGTCAGCAGGAAAGAAAAATTGTGCATATCTATCATCCCAAAGCATTAGTTTGGCTTCCAGTTCTGTTGGCATAGGAAGTGTGAGCCGTCCAGCTTTCTTGAAATACATGCAAAATGACTCCTCACTTGCCAGAGCTTTGGAGGCTTTCAAAGCATTCTCTGACATAAACATATAATTTTATGAAACATAAACAATATTTATGTATTTTGGTAATCCAATGTGCTTGGCTGTTCATCGCAGTCACACGATGCACTCAAACCCAGAGATTGCTGATGCTCCTGCCCAGTGCCTGCAAAACAGCACCTGAACCTTTTTCATGCTGTACTTACGGAATCTGCAAAGCAACTTATAGGGAGGGATAATTTTAAATTTTTAAAAGAATTTTCAGTTGGAATCCCAAGGAGGCATTCTACAAGTTTTGTTTACTGCACGTGCATGGAATGGCAGGTTTTAAAAATCAGGGTATGTAGATTTAAAATACGTGAAAGGGAAACAAGAATTTAAACATTATCCTTATACTGGTAAATCTTGATTCCCCAATCAGTGTATCTGACTTATTTATAGCTATGAATTTAATACTTATACTGTAACTTTCTTCCACACAGGAGGAAACTGAAGTGTAGCAGGAACCATAAAACAAGTAAGAATAATTTTAGCTTCTGACGTTGCCTCATACTGATAAATAAGCTTAAAAGTTCCCACCCTGAAAGGAACAGGAAAATGGGCAGTATAATACATGTCCTGTTTGACACTGCTGACTGGCAAAGCTAGTATTGGCTCAAAAATTACAATTATGATATACTTTGTTACTGTAAGGATGAACCTCAAAGGCATTGCCTCTGCTGTAATACACTGTTCTTTCTGGTTATTCTGTGGTGTTAGAGTCTTCTGTGGACGAGCAACTCAATGACTCACTCTGCTGTCCCAAGGGCTGTGTAAATAAACACATTTTAACATGAATCTCTTTGCTTTCATGCCTGTTCCACAGCACTTTAGAAGAATACTTGTGTTTATGAAAGGATTTCTTGAGGAAAAATTTGTATCATTAATCCAGACAATCTAAGAAAATCGTTGTTTAGAGGTTCTGTCTCTTACCAGATTGCTCTGGAAGAGAAAAAATACCGTAGATGAGTGGCCAAGTAGATCTGGGCAGCACAGCTCTTGGACCAAGCCACTGGACACGAGCTGGGAAATCAGATGTCTGGCATTAGGATGTTACCAAATCTTGTCAAAAGCTGCAGAGTTGTAGTATGCACTGGCTGCAGTTGCCAGTGACGATACCTCTGCAAGTTGTGATTAATTAATGGAACTTTTTAAACAGCCAATTTTTGCAGATACACCAGTCTGCTTAAAACCAAGACACATTTCTTTTTTTCTGCAGCATTCGATTAGATTAGGGATGGGAAATACTACATCTGTAGGAAATTAGCAGCACATTACTTGTTTGTCCTTACTTCAGGTTGCCAAAAAACAAATTTGTAACAGATGACAAAAATTACAAACACAGCAGCCAATTCTGGAACATTAAATTCTTAAGAGGAGAAAAGAATTTATGGTGTTTTCTTCAGTTGCATATATTCCTAACCTATAGGATGAAAACTGGGGAGTTTGAGGTTTGTAAAGGAGTTTGAAGCTCCCTAAAAAATACTTCATATTCTGGAGAAATAACTGAGAACTGACCTTTAGCTGTGTCACTTTTGAGCACACTGGTTAGTATTCAGTCTGTTATAGTATAATAAAAGTTGTTTGCAAATACAAAGGAGAGTCTTCAGTTTTAGTTAACTGAATGTGCAGCTATGGTGAGTTTCCTGTGTTGGGCACTTACTGGTCTCATGTTTGTAAAAGTTATTCAAGATTTTAGACCAGCCACATCAGTGCCTTCCTTTATGAATTCAGATTTTTTTCCTGTGGCTTATCTGCTTTTACCCAAAAGGCAGATAGATTTGTGAGTTTAACTCCCCAGCTGTGTATATCCATTCCTTTATAGTGGTTGATCTTCGGATGATTTGATGTCTACAGCTGTTTTGGGGGGGATTTATGGTTTAGAAGTCAACAGGCATATCATGAAATATTAGTTAATGCAGTTGCTTCTTAGTGTAAAAGGCAGCAGATTCAGTAAAAACCAATTAAATCAATTAAACCTACATCTACTTTATTTCTTAGCTGCTTTGGTGTTTTGTTTTCTGTGCTACAGGTACAGCCCTTCATAGGATAAAGTGTCTGATATTCTCTAACTAATGCAGTTAGGAATGAATTAATCATAGTATACCAAGTTTCAGTGTTTTTTCCCTTCCTTCTTTAGGTCTTCCACTTAATGTATCTCTTTTAGACAGATCAGACAACCATTTTCTGTGAATTATACTCTATCTTACTTTTTTTTTCCTGCTTTTTTTTCTTTTGGGAGAATTCCATGCTTGAGACCTCCTCCCCGCAGACAAACTTTATTTGGGATTTCATGTTTGGTTTATGCTAGTTTAGATTCATGCAACTGATGAATTGGGCAGTCTAGCCCCATCTTGTTTGTGCAGCTGCCCAGTGATTTGGAGCAGTTTTCCCTGGAAATAACCCTGAATTAGTTGTTCATTGATCCCTTGGACCATGTGGTCAGACTGAGTGGTGTCCTCACAAGGGGTGTGAGAACAGTGACTGGGGGAACGGCAGCTCTGCCTCTCTCTTGTGGCAGTTTAGTCTTAAATTTCTAAAAAGCAATAGTGAAACTAAGCTTGAACTGAGTGTTTGTTAGCTTTTGCAGTGCTTTCTGTCCTGCTCTATCCTAAGTGTCTTGTGTTCCCCAGGGGAGCATCCCAGCCTGAGCTGGGAGGTGCATGGACTGGCTGAGGGTGCACCCTCTGCACACGATGCAGCTGTTTGTTAGTTTGAGGTATCTACAGTCATGTTACTGAAATTGCAGTGAATTTCAGTAGGTTTTGTCACTGTCAGAACTGGCATGAAGTTATAACCATCCTCGTATTTAATAAATACTTTCTGTAAGTTACCGTTTGAAATTTCTGTTTTAGTCCAGCTGCTTGCAGTGAAATAGAGTTGTATGAGTTCTAGGAGGGAGGGTTGACCACTCTTGAGCTCACAGTAACTGCTCCAGGTTCTCCCCTCCCTTGTGTGACTCCAGTGTCTCTGCAGCAAACAGGCATTGCAGCTCAGGGAAGGCAGCTCTGCTCTCCCACCATGGACCCAAGTGCTCTCCATCTCTGCTGGTCTTTGGGTCAAGATTAGGAGTGTGCACTCCAGGGGTGAAGGGCTGGGCAGTGCTCTGTGAGAGGATGCAGCCTTGAGGTTTTTTTCGTTGTGATGCTCCAGTCTTCACTGAGGATTTATAGACTATGATTTTAATTCTGAAGGCGTAGGCTCAGACAATTTTACATATTTTCTTGTGGGACAGCACAAAGCAAGTCTTTGTTGGTGCCCCTGCCAATAACCTATTTCATGGTCAGACATACAGAAGTCTTTAAAAACATCTGTGCTTTAGATGACACAAACCTTCCTTTCTTGTCTTTGGAATACTTGTCTAATATAAGTGACTAGTAATCATCCTGTAACAGTAAGGCATCATGGAAAATTTCTGTCTTAAAGGTACAGCTTTTTATAAGCAACTCTAGGGTGATCCTGATAACCCACTGTGGTGCCTTCCATTTCCCACCCTGTGATTCTGTGGAAACACATCTTGTACGTGGAAGTGTCAGGCAGCTATCTAATGCTGCTGCCCCAGTTTCCAAGTGTCTTGTTTTCCTTTTCTGAGGTTTTGATAAGAATAAACTGTTACTCCTTTTGCAACAATTTTTTTCATATAGCTGATCTAAACCTCCTGTAGTGCAGCTTGAGTCTGTGTGGTCTTGTCCTATCTCTTGTTACTACCTGTGAGAAGAGACTGTCACCCACCTGTCTGCCACCTTCTTTTAGGTAGTTGTAAAGAGTGATAAGGCCTCCCGAGCCTCCTTTTCCATGGCTAAACAACCCCCTGTGCAAAGGAAAGCAGAAAATAGGTATTTTCCTACTGTGTGCATATAAATATATTCCATAGGAGTACAGAATCTCAAAGCGCTTGCAAAGAAAAGTTTGAGTTCTTTTCCATCTTTGTCCCCCTTTGGGTTAAAGTCACAAAAATATGTTTAAACTTTAATTCTTGAGTTTTGTTTTGAAAATAGTGGATTCTAATTCTTCAAGCTGGAGTCTAAAGACTTCAACATAGGGATGCAGTTGAAATGGAAGATAAAGTAGTTACCTTTTTAACAAAAGTTTTGCAAGCATGTAGCTCTCTACTGGATGCTCTTTACTGAGTTTTCCTCATTTTTGGTTTAGAGAATGGTTTTAAAGAAGATGTTTGTAGTGTTTCTCAACTGTCATGTTAAATCCAGAATAGTGGCACAAGAGTGCCACCAGCTGGTTTAATTAAACGTGTGTGTTAATGTTCAGCTCTTCTTAAAGAGTTTTGCAAGAAACGTGGCAAGATAATGACATGCACAAGTCCTGAGTGTGTTTGTCATGGTCTTTTCTATGCTCTAAGGTAAGTTATTCTGTTGTATATTCCTTTAGTGAATGATGTCTGAACCTACAGATAATATTTGACTTGAAAGGAGGTTGTCCATTTAACATATTTAAGACATTAGAACAATGAGGTAATATACTTCAGAATATTGCTGGGTCACCTTTTTCTTACACTTCCCACCCAGGTTTGGATAATTATTTGTAAATTGTCAGTGTAAAGATCATATTTGACACCTTTCAGACTGTATTGTACTGTTTTTCAGTTCTGTATGCTTGTAGTCTCAGCCCTTACCTGCATAGTAGAGGAATTAGATACAACTCAATCTCTTACCAATGAGATGAATCTTTCTAAACTTCTCCCACTTATTTCTGTGCTAGGTGATGATCAGGTGTGTAACAAGAAAATGGGTCAGTGTTCAGTATGAATGTTACAGTCCAGATTGTGCATACTGCAAGTAGAGCTGAAGGAAGGAGGCCCCAGGTGACACAGATGCTGCCTGTGCACTGGCAGGGTGGGCTGTGCAGCCTTTGTGCTTCTGAACCTTGCTGGACAGCCCAGCTCATCAGCTCTTCTAAAAGGGTCTGCCTAAAATCACCCCATCAGTTACTGACTGGAAAGAATAAATCTAATATGCTCAGCAGTTCAGTCGTAGCTTAGAAATCATTTGTTTTGCTTGTTTTGAAACTGACTTTGAGCTCAAGACCTCAGAACCTCAAGAACTAAAACCCACTGAATATTTCATAATGGAACTCACAAGGATAATCAGGTGAGAAAACTGTAGGTTTTGGCCATGTAGAGTATTACTTGTCATTTAGTTTAGTGCAACAAACAATATTCTGGAAATGTGAAGGTGTTTTCATTTTCCTGCTAGCCCATCTGTTTGAGCATGTTTAGCAAACATGTTTTAGAGATGAAGGGGTGGTGATGGGTATGAAAGCATTGTGTTGAGTTTTCTGAAAACAGTGAAATGCTATTTTCAGCAGCTGGTCCATGAACATCTGGTATTTAGGTCTGAACATAATGGGTGTTACATTCCTGTCTCCAAAGTAAGGCTATAAGAGATCTTTGAAGTGCAAAACCTGATGTGGAGCAAAACTACAGTCCATGTTTTTATAAACATCAAGGCTTAACTGTCTTTGCTGAATGAACTGCACATGAAAACTACTATTTTTTTTTTCTTAACAGCACCTAGAACTTTGAAGTCTTAATGCTAATTTTACTCCAACCTAGTTTTCTTTGGTGTGATTATCCATAGCAGCTAAAGTTTGTTGTGGAGACATTAGTAAGCTAAATGATGCTCTTCTTGTTACTTCTGGTATTTTGATCATCACACTCCAATTTTTTAAAGTAAAATTGTTTCTGCAGTAAATATTTTTGTGCACAGCTGTTTCATCATCCCTTGAGAAAAACAGGCATTTTAGAGAAAGTTAATTTTCCAACTAACACTTATTTTTTAGCATTTTTAGAATTTTTTTAATTATTAAACATCCATAGTTTTCAGTGTGATTTGGAATAATTGCTCCTAGGAGTTACGGTATGACATAGTTCAAAACAGTCATCACCACAATGTCTGTTCTGCTTCTTGTCTAAAATGGTTTTCCTGTTTCTGGTACTTTTCTTTCATTATTTTTCTCAATCCAGGTCTTTTAACTAGATTGAGTTCATGCAACTTAGTTCAAAGTCTGCTCCATATTATGAGGAAGGACTACAATAGAAGTGAATAGCTTTCTATGTATTGGGTTTAAAATTGTCCCCAAAAGAAGTGATTTCAACACAAACAGAAAAGAAGTTGCAAGTGTATTTGATACCTGATGGTAGGCTTTATGTTTGGTGATTTCAGGGAAGGAGGAGTCCCTCCTGAGGATTCTACAAAGTGAGTTTCAGTCTCCAGCATGGCAGGGAGGTGTCTGGCCTGTCCCAGCCTCCTGCTGTAAACTCTTGTAGCACAGTTTATATCGACAGGTTCGATGACATGACAAGAGGAAACATTTCAAATTGCCTCTTAAGAGTCCTCTTGAAGCCCTATCACTTTTTCCTTCCTGGATGTTCACTGAGCTGAGGTATTTTGAGTTCTGCTTGAGCCCTGGTGGCGCTTGATTAACTGGGAATCCTGAGTGGAGTCTGGCTCCCTACTCCTCATTTAAAATATCAAGGTATAAGTGTTGGGTTTAGAATTTGTTTTATTGACATAGTTTTATAGATCCCGTTTTTGTAGATTTTAACATCTGCCATGCCTGCTAAGAGAATTTCTTTTCTACATGTAATGGAAGTAATTCTGGGAAGCTTTTCCATTTGCACTGCATTTGCATTAGTAATTTTTTACAGAAACTGATAGCAGGTATTGCTCTTACTGTTATGACTGACTTTTGAGAACACTGCCCTATATATTAAAAAATTCAGCTTTAAATGACTCTTACAGCAGAGGTACAGCTCACTTTGGACTGTGCACATGTTATGTACTATTTGGGTTTGCCCCCATCTAAGTGCTGACCTAGAAATATCTTTCAAAGAATTTGGTAAATTAGGCATCAAGTCTTTGACTTGGTGTTACTTATGTTGCATTAGTTGTGCTGAGAATTTTAATGAATGCATCAATTAAATAGTCTTCCACCATTTATGATCTGGCTCTTCTGTGACTTCATGCTTAGTATAAAGGACTGCATGGTTTTGTTTTCTGCAAAGCTGTTGTCAAATTTTCATGCTTTCATTATGTTTCAAACTACTTTTGCCTTCCAAGGATATTTCATTCCGGTTGTGTGACAATCAAAAATAAATTTGAACTGAAATACCTATTATGAGAAATTATGACATTTTATTGAGGAATCAGTCAGCTTACTGCAGCAGAATAGAAAAATGCATGACATTGTGGAACACACACTACTTTGTGTAACTGAAATTGGTTTCATATCCTAAATGAATCTAAGGTGATGCACTGGGGAAGAGATGGCTTTGTTGCCAGAGCTTGAGTTCTCATTGCTGTGACGGGAGCAGGTGGAAGAAGAGATGGTTTCATGGTGGAAGACCAGAAATGTCTAGCTAGGAGCAATTAATGTTTTTTGGTATTGTTTTTCTGGATTTCACTGGTGTTATTTTTAGTCTGGGAAAATAGTTGGGGCAGAAAAGTAGGTTAAATTATTTGGAAAGCCCAGACATTTAAATTATCAGAGCTTTAATATGCATTTGAACTCCAAAAGTAGGGAGGAAAAGTGGACTACTTAGATCCTCTGAGTGGTCCACTGTGATTGTACTATGTAGAAAAAAATAACAAAATATTTGTGTTCCCCTGAACAATGGGATATTCTGGGAGCCTGTATTAAAGAGCAGCCTCTGTTTACCTCAGAGCTTGATATTTGAGCTGAAGTCTTAACTTTGATACAGATTAAATGCTTTAAAACTGGATTGTGAACGTAACACAGTGTTCTAAAATGAAACTTAATTTTTCTCTTTATCTAATGGTTTGTGCAGGTAGTTATCTGTTTCTGTATTTTGCCACAGTTCTGGAAAACAGTATTAGCAGAGTTTCTAGTGGCTATTATGTTGTAAGAAATATATGACCTTCCAATTTCTGGATAGAATTGAAGCTCGTTAGTGGAGAAAAGTTCCACTGTACTTAAATGCAAGGTGGCAGCAGCTCAAATGACCAGTGACAGGACGAAGGTTAAGCCACTTACCTGGAGCTTCCCTGCAGGAGGAATATTCTCCAGCAAATAGTATTTGCTTTAAGGAGAGATTCAGTATCCTTTCTTGATTCTGACACTATTGTTGACTAACAGGCTAAAACAAAAGGTGCCTAAACCCTAAGGAAGAGGCTGCAAATGCAGGTTGTAATGTTCCTTCTATTGCAGAGCTTCATTCCCAAGAGAAAGGGATCCATATTAATCAGAGTCCATGATTTCTGACAATCTATCAAGAACAAGAACCTCTTTCAAAGAATTGCCTTGAACTTGTCACTGGATTTTTAGGTATACTTTTGGGTCTTGGCTTGAGCCAGGCGGTTTTTTCTGCAAGTTTTGTAGCAATGTGTTGTAATGAGACCACTCTGAACTGACTTTGTGTGAAGTGAGAGCCGTGTAGGAAAGGATACAATTCAGTGTGCCTGTGAATAGGGCCTGGGGCCCTGTAATGGTCCCAGGTCCTGGAAACCTCAGCAGTGTGTGCCTGAGCTAGGCACCTCTGCTGTGCTTCTGAAACGTGGGATGTGGATACAGACAGTAATTAATGTGCAGGCAGAAAGGTCTTCATTCAGTGTGTAACATAACCTGTGTCTGTATTAGTGGCTAAGTACCAGGTGGAGCTTGGACTGGAGCCCAGATTCCACTTCAGATGCTGTGTAGACTTCTCTGAGCTGTACTTTTTAAAGCCTCGTTGAGATCCTTAATTGCTCATCCCAGCATGTGGCAGTCACATCAATTAAACTCCCCCTGCGGGAACTGTATTCACCAAACTACTCGATGCTGCCTTGCATGAGGCTGTAGACGTGGGCTCTGCATTTTTTTCAGGTGACCACACCTCATTGTGGCACCGAAGAAGGGATGGGGATTCTGTACTGCTCGTTCCTAAGCAGAAGTGTGGTTGTCCTGCCGTGTTCTGTGTAGCCCTGGGCCGACTGAAACCAGGCTGGGACAACTGCAGCCACCTGGCACAAAACTGGCAGTGCAGTGGTGGTACCCAGGAGATGTACCTAATGCCCTTTTGTTAAGTGCCCCTTAGCAGAGTTGTGACTTCGTGGTTCTGCAAGTTGCTGCATGATGATGATTTTGTTGTCTGTAGCAGATGCTGGAGAAGATAATCACTGTGGTATCTGTCATTGACTGATTTTTGCCTTTCTCTACTGGTTGCTTCCCCTTTTTAAACAGATGAAAACATACTTTCTGCCAGTTTATCTTCCAAGAGAAATGTGGGATTTGTAACTTTATAATTTGGACTATACAGGAGAAGAGAGACTTAAGCCCCTTAAAACCCAGGACACTGATTGTAAGTCAGGTTGATGTATTATTATGTAGCATCTTTCTTCTTTAACAATGAATCAGCAACCAGTGTAGAAAGCATGAAACCATTTCCTTTTCTCCAGGATGACCAGGTGTTAATGGCTTTGTTTGTGTAGTGGAAGTAGAATGTTCAGTTTTAGGAGACTGGATGGGATTTAAAAAAACGTTGTAAGTGCATGTGTTCTTACGTTTATGGTTCTAAATGTCTTTAAAAATAAGTTTTCTTTTGCAGAAAAGAAACCAGTAGCAGGTAAGCAAAAATTTTTTTAATTCTATTGTGTGACATTTTGTACAGAGGAAGATTAAAACAGTGTTCCCTTTAGCACAACTGCTTTTGCACCAGTGTGTTTAGGCTCATACTATTTGGGAATGTTCATGTTTTTATGGGAGGGAAATGAAGTGGTGATGTAGGTTTTTTTCTTTTAAACTCTGCTTTATCTTCATAATCAAGACACCATAAAATTACTATACTGACTTCCTTTGACTTATGTTCTTTCTCTTTCTTTCTGCACAAGCACTCCTATTTGGACAGGGAAACCTCCCTCCTTCTGAGAAACATTGCAGGAAAGCCTTCTCATTTGCTGACCAAGGTGATGCTTCTTCTTTCCACCTGTATGTGACTGTTTCTGTGTAGAACGAATGCTTTTGGTGTGTGCTGTGCTTCTCCCATCCCTGCCCTTTCCAGAAACTTGTGCATTACTTACATGATTTTCCTTTGTTATCCAAGGTGCTTTTAAGGCTGAATTTTATTGTTTGTTTCTGCAGATTTGCCAAAGTGTTGAAGTTCTTAACCAATACTTAATAGCCATGTCAGCAGGTAGAATGCCTTAGCTGAAAAGGAATGTACTGAGCTAGTTCTTTTAGTCCTGTTGCCTTTCACTAGTTTAAAAAAAATGATAACTGTGGAAAGTATGTCAGATTGTTCAGTACTTTTACAGGCATTTACTTGCTGTCTCAAAGATAAAACTGTAGTAAGTAAAGTTTTTTCTAATAACATTTTGAATGTTGTCTTAATATAATGTGGGTAGAATATCCTAGTGTGACTGTGGCCTAATGAGCCAGGTATATGCTAATCCTGATTATAAATTTGTTTTCTTTACAGGAAAAAGGTCAGTAATGTACTAAGAGAGCACAAATTGTTCTTCAGTTTTAGAATTATATTTTCTATATGTATTTCCTTCTGAAAGTAGAACAACAGGAATGGAGCAAGTTACAAATCTCCTTGATGGGATGAAGAACAAACATACAGCTTCTTGTAGTGCAGAGAACTTTGAATATTCAGTAGCTGAGGTGTCAGATGTCTCTGATGCCACTGCCTACTGCCAACCATTCCTTGGGTTATTTTTTTAAAATACACACTCGAATGGAGAAACCTCAGGCAAGCCTGAAGTAACAAAATGTACCTTAGGAACTTCAAAGCAATGGGGTAATGTTTTCTGGGCATAATTAGTCTGTATTTAGCAGTAAAAATTTAGAATTAGTTTACTGCTTTTTCTTAAATACCTTAATATTCTTCTCAAAGTGCTCAGCATGTATTTTGAACAAATTTTCAGGCTGTCTTCTGGAGGAGTACAAACAGCCAGAAAGCGAGTAATTGTCTGCTCTTGTGATTGTTTTGCTTAAAATTTAAGTCCATACCTCCTTCTCCCCCCACCCCCAATAGCTCCTTACCCCGCTGCCCCCCCAGGAAAGCAGCCACCAAACCAGCAGACCTTGATTCACTGCAGAATGATTAACAACAGCTGGGGCACAAACAGAAACCATAATTTTCTCTTTCATCTCCATGTGTTTTCAGATCCTCCCTTCTGATTGTTTATATGTGGGTTGAGTGTTGGTTACCATATGGAACTTCAGTTAAAACAGTGCATGAAATTATCCTGTTGTGTCATGTGGCCAAGGACTGGCTCGTATCAGTGATTCTGGTAGACTCCTAAGGCTAAATGTTTGTATCTGTAAATCTTTCTGTTGGCTAATTAGACTTTGCAGCCCTTTGATTGAGGTGCTTCTGGTGAACTTGCTGATTTTCTGAGGATAATGTTTGTTCAGCTTGGGACTGTCAGTACAGCTGGCCCTCTGCTCCTGCCTGCTGAGCACACAGGCCTGGTGTGGGCACTTGCTGGTTCTCTTCTGACCTCCTTCAAACAGGAATATCTTTAGTAAAGCGCTGAAATGGAAATCCCCTTTGCTGCTTAGCTCTCCTCACGGTGCTGTACCATTTGATAACGCCCTGTGTAAGTGCAGCAGTCCTGAGAAAGGGCCTTTTCCTTGTAGCAGGGTGTCAGATCAGTCAACAGGCAGGATCGGGTCGTGGCTCTGCTCGTGTCCCTCCTGTGTCAACTATTTCTTACTGCCTTTCTGTTTCTGGTATTCTTCCCCTTCTTTGCTAAGTCTACCTGTTATTCTCGGAATAGAGACACTTTGGGGTGAACAGCAATACCATTTTTGACCTCTGGGAATATAACTAATTGTAAAAATTCTAGTCCTGCACTGGATTCCTTTTGCCTTACAGTAATGCACACACACAGTTCCTGATGCAGTGTAGGGCAGACCTCAGCACAGAACATGATGTGTTTGTTTGAGCATTCAGATATGTATGTCAGCATCTGGAGATAAAGGAATCATATCATGCCTTTCCTTCACAAATATCTGGTACCTCATTCTCTTTTTCTTGTTGTCCTGAAAGGCAAATATTCTTCCTATGAATATCGATTCCACTGGTTTGTAAATTTTTGTTTGCTGCACACTGGTTCCTTCAGACTTTTGGTTAATCAGTTGTGAGGGTGGCTTTCATGCATCTTAGGTCAATCTGATTCAGATGTGTTGATTCCTGAATGAACATCTGTTTGAGATTTTTTTTAATACAGTTTAAAAATACAGCAATTGATTTCTAATCTGCAAAGCATGTAAGCACAGTCTGAAAACTCCAGTCTCCTACAGCCAGTTTTTGAGGAAGTTGTGATGGCCTCGTTTGGAAACCTGAAAAAGTTATATAGGTGGTAGTAGCAGGATTTTGCACAATGTTGAAATTAAATCGAATTTTTCTTCAACAAGCTATTTTGTACTAACCTGCTGTGATTACTGTGATGTTCCTCTGTGGTTTTAATGTCGCCTTTGTATCTTATTTATACTAAGGTTGTGGTTACATGGTTAATCAGCCTATGTTGTGAAATCTGTTTCTGCCCTATTCCACATACTAGTTGAGCATTTTGTCCAGCTAAAACTCTGCCAGTCAGTCAGTGTCTGTTATGTTGTAGTCTTCTTTCACTCTCAGACTTCCTTACTGTGATTTCTAAGGCCTGTTCTCCCATCTGTTTTGTTTGGTTTTTTTCCCCTCCCCTTTCTTGTTTGCCTCTGGTCCCAGATCCCAGTACCTTTTCTTCTGTAGCCACCCCAGTGAGAAGCCTGGCCTAGAGACCTTTGAAGGCAGATTCTGTTCAGAGGCAAGTGGGATGGGACTGTGGTGCAGATGTTTGCTTCAAGGGATAAAGGGCCAGTGAAATTACTTAGGATTTTTTCATCATTCCTGCTAGTTTTGTCAAATCTAGTTTGAGTAGTCTTTCAGGGAGACAGCAGAATATGTCTCACTGATGGTGGTGTTATTTGCCATCCCTTGAAGCATTCCTTCAAAAGGGCACAGATCCAGCTGGAGGCATTGGCCAGTGGTGCACCTGAGAGCTCAGTACCGGGTCCACTACTTTTCAACATCTTCCTTAGTGATGTGGATGGTGGAGCCTTCTTTGCAGTAATAGACTGGGGAAGCAGATCCCTTCTGTGGGAGCTTGGGGCAAACATGACTTGGAGATGCATTTGAAATGTAACTGCTGCTTTCCAATTCCCATTCAAAGCCATGTTTGGTGTTTGAGTTAGGCTTCTAATAGCAGCAAGTTTGTGAATGGTGCACAGAAGTAGAACAAAGGAACAATATGGCACTACCCCAGTGTAGTGTCATTGTGGTATTTAACACCTTTTCAGGTGAATAATTCCCAGACATAACCCCCAAAACAACAGTGCTGCTTCACATCCATTTCCATATTTAGTAACATAACGCAGTATTGTGACAATGTCAGGAACATTCCTGAGTATTAAGTTGGGAAGGAAGGAGGAGGAAATGTGTGATTGGTCTACGGTAGGGAGGATGAAGGCCCCACCAGGAAAATGGCTACTGTACACTCACATTTAGTGAGCTTGGAAAGAGTCATGTCTTCCATCCCTTTCTGCTTTACAGATATAGGTTATTCCAGGTTATTTTGAGAATGGCCAAGGACTGTCACAGTGAACACAAATTCACTCTTTACAAACGGACTGTGCCACTATTGCTACAAATTGGGTTTAGGGTTAGGAGTGTTCTGTTTGTCCTAATGAGTTTCTCAAGAAATAGAGAAGAACCGCCCTTCAGATTCACACATTAGTTTTTTCCCTTCTAGTGCTGATCATATACACACTTGTTCTAGTGTTCTTTTTAATAATAAATGAAAGCAATCAACAGAAAACACTTCATTAATGTGATTAATATTCAGATTGATATACATTAAACATGGAGATAATAAAGATGTCATGAAGTTTTGGGAAATTAGGTACAAATGGAGATGTTAATATGGTGTTCTCTGGTAACAGAAACCTCTGTTTCAGTAAAAACTCTTCAAGAAGGACTGTTCTTGCAAGACAGGTGATTGCCTTTCTACCCGAGGCTAGGCTGTAGTTGGGGAAATAAACAGTGGATACCTGCTTTTAGTCCTTCAGAAGTCAGTGTTCCTTGTGTATTTAGTTATCTCCTTACATGCATTCAAAGAAAGAATTCAGACAAAAATTCAAATATTAAGCAAAGAAGAAATTTCTTCTTTTATGCATCTTGTGATTTGTGTCTGCCCTGATAACTTCAGTGAGATGTGGACTTTGATACCGAGCTTTTATTCTTTCTGTGATCTCTATAAAAGGATTCAGTTAATGACACTTTAAAAATGTAAAATGAAACAAAAAAATAAAGCTTCAGCCTAGAAACATGGAGGCACAAAGTCATTTGAGCAAGGTCAGCTTTGTCATTGCATGCATCTTGCATATTTAATGCTAAAACACAGCTGGAATTACTTGTCACTGCACAATTAACTAGAAACTGGGGCAGGAAGTTGTGATTGTCATATAAAGGAGATCTCAGCTTTTTTGTGTTATTCTGTACAATATTGCACTGTAGGCTGAAATTATTGGCAACAGAATTCTGGTATAAAACTGCAAAGAGAAAAAGAGAAAGGTCATTAATTTAAGACCATTGCATTACAGAGATGTGCATTTTCCATTTTAGTTCACAGGTAGAATATTTTGGATTAACAAATTCTAAATGTAACTATGTTGCCTTGTATTCTTTAAATCAGGTGTGATGTTGTCCATGACCAAAGTAATCTTGGCTCAAAGTTTTAAATTGCAAGTGTAACGATACTCCCAAAGCAGTCCTGATAAAGTGAGGAATTTCTGTTGCCCTGACAGTGATGTGTACTGCTGCTAAAAGAGAATAAGCTTTTCTTGCCAGAGGTGCTTTATTTTTGTGCTTCTCTGCAGTGTTTGTGTCTCCTTTATGCTTTTCCAGAGCATGTCTGTGACCATAAGGGCAGACTTACCGAGGGGTGGGTCCAGCTGTGTCAGTTCCCACCCACATCAGCTGTGCCCCAAGTGTCAGTGTGGCCACAGCAGCCCGTGACTGCTGTCACTGAGCAGGTGTGGTGGCCATGGAAGGGATTGTCACTGCTGTGTCTCTCCTGTGGAACTGCCAGTGGGGCTGCAGTCCTGCTGATTGCTGTGTGTCCGTGGCCCTTCAGCAGCTCCCATCACTGCTGTGGTATTCACTAGCAAAGGGGAAATAAAGGCCAAAGGTCAGTGTCGTTGGACTGTATGTCTTGGACTGGTCTTGTTAGTTTGGGGCACTGGATAGTTCCCACTTGCAGTCAGGTGATTTTGTCAGCTGTCTCCTTTCTCCCAGTGCAGGGAAAAGGGTTGTTGGCTCGGTAGGAGCTGATGGATGGCACGTGTTTCCTCCTGCTGAGACAGTCTTGGGTTCATGTACAGGAGAGGAGAGAGCCTGTGTTTGTGTCTAAGTGCACTTTTGGGAGGCTTTGATCAGGAGGGGACTGTTTTATTGAGCCATTAGGAGAGAAATACAATAAATCATTGTGAATTTTGATGAATCCTGCAGTTACTCGATTATTTTATTAAATAATCAAAAAGGGTACTTCTTCCTCCTTTTGCCACATCAGCAGTGATGCAGCAGTAGCCTGAGAACTAACTCTGAAACAAAACTTGAATAGCTTAAAGTCCTTGGCTACTGTGTGCTGTCGGAAATAGTTCTAATTCTTGCTTTCTTTTCCTCTGTGCATCTCCAGTAAATAGATTCAGACCTCTTTTTATAATTTGTCTCTGTTGAAACTAGTTCTAATTTTGATACTTCTAACTCTGGAGGGGTTTGAGTTTGTTTTTTTTTTAGTTTAAACTGACTGTTAAACTCTACTCAATTATAAGACATCCTAATCTCTAGACCCACATAATATTGAGTAGCAAATGAAAAGTAATTGATAGGCATTAAAATAGTAAATCCCCAGAATCTTTCTTGGTCTACATATTTATTTTAAAAGCATTGTGGGGAATGCTGGATTATAAACTTTGCAGTGAGCAGAGACATTTCAGCTGTGTTGGCACAGGTCTCTGGGGGGCTGCCAGCAGCTCCCTGGTTGCCTGCCCTGGTGCTGCCCCTGCGCTGGGGTGTGAAATCTCCTGCAGGGTTTGCAGGAATGCAGGTGTACAGTGAAATGGGCTGGAAAATTGGGCTGCTTGCCTTGAATCAACAGCAAAATCAAACGTGCTGTCAACCTTTGGACACCAGGAGAGGTTCATGGTTGTGTTAATGCAAAGCTTTTTTAAACCATGAATGAGTTACTCCAAATAATAAGAAAGTCTTTTGCTTTTGCTGATTTCATAATGCACAAGCGTGTAGCATCTATTCTGTAAACCCACAAGTCTTTAAAGACTTGGGTTTTAGTAATGATTTATTTCTAGAGAAGGAAAACGTTAATGATAAGGAATAAGAAGAATAAATGATTCTTGGTATTATGGCATTGTTTGTTTTTCATAGAATACTAATCTGATTTAACCTTTCTAAGCTATATGACACCATCATTACTGAGAATTAAAAGCTGTAGTTCCCTGTAGACTAATAAAAGCTGTGTTCCTGGGTAATTCACTTCCCACATAATGTTTCAGGCTCACATTATTTCTGCTCGTGTCAACTTATTGGTTTATTTTATTGAAGAGAATTCCATTTCTCTCAAGGCAGGGACTGTCCTTCCTGGCTGGTGTTTTTAGCGCTGCATGGGATGGTCCCAGGTGGGAGGGACTGAGAGCTACAGAGTGAGATTCACTGACAGCAGCTGATAAGAATATTAGTAACTCATTGAGAAATGGGAACCTTATACACTGTGGTTTGCAGAATAGCTGAATTTTGACTTTTACAAGAAAAGCAACAATTTAATCACTTGGTAAAGAAAACACAAATTACTTTTGTACAAGAAAGCAACAGAGAACTAGATGTCTATGGCACACTGAATGTTGATGGGCTGTGCTGCTTTGGATCTAATTTTTTTTTTCTTAAGGGGATTGAATATTTTGGAGCGGAGTTGCTTATTTAATATATTTGTTTGTTGTGTTAGAGATTTTTAAATAATTATGATGCTTTTAGATATTAACCACAGTGAACATCCACAATTTAAGATTTCAAAAGTGTAAAATGTTCATATGTAATTTTGAAAACAGTGGTTGCTTGTTTAGCTGCATGTTTCAAATGCAATTTCAACAGAAATAGCTGTCATCTCCAGAACTGAAAAATTTGTGTGGCTGGTCTTACAATATACAGTTTTCTTTAGCATCAGCAGATAGATTTTAAGTTGCCTGAATTTTTAATGCATTTCCAATTGTAACAAAAATAGATTACTTAGAAAAGCAAAAGAAAGCTCATTTGCTTTATGTGTTGTAAAAGACTTAAAGAAAGAAAAAATACAGCTTGGACTTAGTAAAGGCAAAGGAAGTGTTCAGGCTTCTTACTACAAACTTACTTCACTAGTTTAAAATCTTTCAAACTAATGCACGTAGTGTGGAATCATATTTATAGGATTTGTTTTCTGTACTTTCTGTGTGCTGTTCAATTTTGATACTTCTTGGCATGCTCTTTGTGTTTTGTGTTGGTCAACTGAAAATCTGTTGGGTGCTCTCCATTGTACACTCTGGTTGAATATGTTTTGTCCGAACCTATGACTGTAAATACATGATTTGCTAAAGTACTTGGTAGCAACACAAGGCTTCTTAGAGTATGGAAGAACAGAGAAGTGCCAAATACCTATACATTAGAACTTATCCAGTATGTTCTAATGGCAGTTGCATTTCTAAATATAGACAATAACACTTTTTGTCTTTAAAGATAATAGCCTTCATTGTCACTAAGAAATAGTTGAGGATTTGTAGGTGAGCAAATCAGCATTTCAGCTCATGTCTTAAAGCAGGGTAGCCTCAAAATTAAATCCACTGAAACCCAGCTGAAGTTGGTGTTAACTGGAGTTGTGTGTGTTGTGTCCCCCCAGGAGGAACAGGCTGCTAAACTCAAAGCTGAGAAGATTAGGGTTGCATTAGAGAAGATTAAAGAAGCACAAGTGAAAAAGGTAAGTTTATATTTGAGATTCCTATTTTATTCTTTTTCACCTGGAAAATGCAGACAAACTTCTTCTCATTTCTGTCTGTTGCCCTTAGGTTGCCCTAAATAAAACTATTGTGATGTTCTAATCTAGAGTGGTTTGGTGGTTCCTGATCTAGACCGGACCTAATCAAGTAAATCCAAGGATATGGAATAAGATTGAATTTTTCTTATGGAATAGCTTGTTTTGCAGCTGCTGCACATTGAGGGGGCTTTGCTAACTTGCACCAAAGTGAAATGAAGGTCCAGCCTCTGAGATTGTCCTTGTATTCTGCAATCACATGTTTGAAATTTGAGCCTGTTTTCTTTACAACCCCCTTCCATTATGCATAGCAGCATTTGCCATGACAAATGGAAGAAAAGTATTCCCAGCTAAAGGCAGGGATTGCCAAGTGGGCAGAATCTACTGGTGTTACTTGACTTACTCTCGAAGAAGAGAGTTCCCTTGAGAATTAACATTTTATGACTGGAGTTTTTCAGTAGCTGAAAATGCCTTTCACATCAAGTGTTTATAGATCAAAAGCTGAAAAACTGTCCTGGCTGGAGGATGGGAGTTAAGAAGACAACCTGTTTATTACAACTTGTAGAGTTTATCTTCCCCAGTGGAACAAGATGTAAAAGTGGAATCATAATGATTTACAAGAAGAATCTGTTGTCTTAAGTTTTTTGATTGATCAAAAAATGCCTAGGTTATTGGTTTTTTTTTCTGTACAGTGACCACTTTAAAATGCCCATGAAAAGCCATTGTGTTTTAAAAGCAGATTTTTGTCAAATGACTGCTTCATATTCCCCAGACAAAGAAGATTTAGTTTAGGTATATTGTTTATATAATCACCATTTTTAGAAAATATGGAGAGAGCAGATGGAAAGCTTGAATTGCAAATCTGAAAAATTCTATTTCTTTGGAAGTCTATGCAGAACTCTGTTCCCCCTAGATCTGTGAGAAAAATTGTCTCAAACTGTAGTACATTGTCATTGTTTTGGAAAGACCTTTGTATTTACTCTCTTATACTGAAGGAGAACAGTATCTTGCTGAGTGTAATACCAATATCTAACCAACATTTATGACTTCTTCCATTCTGAAGGAGTGTTTTGGTTGAACCTGATTTTATGTTATTGTAAGAAAATCTTAGAAGAATAAAGTCTAGTAAACAATCATATTTTTATTTGAAATATGGTAAGTTAATCCTTCTTGCTTTTCTAATTTTCTGCTTAACAGTTGGTGATCAGAGTCCATATGTCTGATGACAGCTCCAAAACAATGATGGTGGATGAGAGGCAGACAGTGAGACAAGTGTTAGACAATCTGATGGACAAATCACATTGTGGCTACAGTTTAGACTGGTCACTGGTGGAAACCATCTCTGAATTGCAAATGGGTAAGTAATAATTACCAGCATTTATAATTCTTGTCTATTAATGCAACAGTTGTCTATATCCTTGGAATTATTTAAATGCTTGGTTTTGTAATGTTCATCATCCTGTTCATTAATGTAGTAAATGCGAACTCATGTCATGAAGCTCATGATGAACTTTGTTTTGGAATTATCTGGAAGTTATTTCTTCTTTCATTTAAAAAGCATGGCTAAATTCTTTGGTGTGATACAGTAATTTTACTAATGAAATTTTACTAATTTCACTGAGCCTATTGGTTTTGATGTGTCTTCACAGAAGAAAGAGGTAAGGGATGAAAAAACTTACTGTGCATCTTCCTCTTTGTAAATAGTGTTTTGAACTGATAGTTGTTACTGCTAAAACTGCCTACAGTTTTTTCCTGTTAAATATTTTAATGGAATTAGCAGTGTTCCTCTAAGAGCAGTTAAAGCTCCTTTGCAGGGCATTGCACATACCACAGTGTAAGTTGTTGCTTTAGCCAAAGGATCAGCATCTGAATGGAAAAGAAGGGGAACAGGTAAGGTGCACCTTACCCATCGACTTTGGCTGAGGAAGAGCCCAGAACTGAACCCAAATATCTTGATTTCAAATTACAATGAAAATTAGTATTTCCTCTCTCTTTTGGTGAAACCTTTTCTATTTCAGGTAGTGTAGCATGTTAACATTTCTTATTGTCAGGATTAAAAAAGGATTATTGTGAGATGATAAAGTATTTGTTGAGTCTTCTACCTATGCCATGGAAAATAACATCTTACTAAACTCAAAACCTCAGAATTTTAATAAACCGTGTTCTTGTAATGACAGTTGATATGTTTTGAAAGCTCTCCTGTGTCACTAGTGAGGCAGAAGTGAGTTGTAAGCCTTGTATCAGTCATCTGAAGCTTTTTTGTTTTGTTGTTCTGTTAGGTACTGACTCTTGGAAGACAGTATTGCTGTCTTGTTGATAGAGCTTGATGGAAGTCGTGAGTGTAACTCAAAAGCTTCTTAGCAAGATCTCACTGAGACCTCAGTAATGTTGTGTTGGCATCCAAAACCTTAATTCATTCCCTACCGATGACATTTGGTTGCATTCACACTGAGATGTTGAGATGTCATCTGTCATTTGAGTCTTTGTTAGCAATAGCTTCTAGGTTGGGATGTGATCAGTGCCATATGCCCTCTGTAAAAATGTGGTGCAACTGATTTTGTGGGGAAGAAAATCATGTTCTGCTTTCAGGTGCAGTTGAAAGGTCAAGCAAGTCCCAAAAGATTCTGAAAAAATTAATTTGCTGAAATGCCATTGTGTGGCCTACGTGAAGAAGGGACAAATTGCAGAAAACTGACTTCTACTTCATGTCTTTGAAAGAAGGACAAAGTTGGTCTACTGGTTTCCCAAAGATGTCTTCTTCCTTATTTATTTTAGAATGAGAAATTTCAGCTATTTCTCTACCATTTCAGTAAATTTTCCTCTTTTTCCTTACTCTGTTCTCTTGTGCCTATTTTCAGTATTCCAAAATGCTGGTATTAGTTTACTAATGAATACTATTTCAACAGTCAAACTCACGAGTTCTCAGCAGCCATTGTTGATACATCATTTATTCATTAAGAGAGATTGTAAGAAGTAGACAGTGTCGCTTTTCGGACCTCTTTACAAAACCCCTACAAACCTTGGGTATCTGACATTTCAGAAGCATTTTGTTTTCCCTCTGATCATTACCCATTACTTTTTTGATAGAGTGAGACAGTGACTGGGGAGGTAGTAACAGGTTTTGTGGTGAAAAAGCTGCCTAATACTTTCCTCCAGGAGTTGTGTAGACCCGAGTACATATAAACGTGATAACCTTCTTCCTTGTGCTCATAAAATGTGGAATGCCATCACTGGAGTCAGCACAGTTCATGTGGGATGGTAGGCTTTGTCAGATTAAAAAAATAAAAGCCCTTCCTATGTTAATGGAACTCTAAGCCTGAAGAAACAAGTCGGTGCTGAATGACTGTATGTCTGAAAGTTGAGTAAGTTTTAAGTCTCTTAGCATAACTTCTTCCCCATTGTAGTAGACCTTATTTTCTCTCCATATGTGCCTTGTCTCCTAGACATGACTACAGATAAATTTCTATCACAAAATGCAACAGATTTGAATGTATTTGCTCTCTTGTTATTGTTGCAGAGAGGATCTTCGAAGATCATGAAAATTTAGTGGAAAATCTCCTGAACTGGACAAGAGACAGTCAGAACAAACTAATGTTTGTGGAACGTATAGAGAAATATGCACTTTTCAAGAACCCACAGGTAAGCCCGAGGTTCATGTTGGATGTGTGTGCCACTGATGGCAGTTCCTGGCTTTTCTTGGTAGCATTCCTTGCCATACTTTGATTTTGATTCTTGTGTATGTGTTAAAATGCCAGGCAGCTTTACACTTGGGCCCTGTGTACAGCCACAGTGGTGCTGGCACAGAATCAGTCTCTAGCAGATACCCATGAGCTGAAGCAATCTGTTTGCTACTGCGTTGGTGGGTAGTTTTAATGGAGATGAAGGCAGGCAGCTTCGTGGGATTTACACCCATACTTAGTGCTGCTCAAATATGTAAATATGCAAGAAAGGTGTTGACAGATACTGCAATTAGTAATGGTTCTCCACTGTGCATTCTTACATTGCTGACAAGAAGGGGAAGACAAAAATCTAAGAGAATAACCACTCCATGGTCAAATGGTGAGCTAAGAGACAAGAGCACGTGTCCCTCCCCGGCTGGGACTGCCTGTATTCACCCATGTTTCCTGTTCTCTGGCTAGGAAACCAAAGGCTTCTCAAATGGCCTCAAAGACTTCTCTAAGGGTAGTTTGATTTGGTATCTGGCAGCAGTTTGGTATTGTAGGGACTGGAGGAAAAGAAACAGAGAAGCAGAAGGTGGCCCTTTGAAGAACTTGAATTGAAAAGAACTGGATAGAATATCACTTGATCTCTCTCTTAACTCTTACCTAATGTATTCCCTTTTGGGGTTAGAAATTATTTTATATCTGTATGGCATCTGTGTGCTGACATCTTGGATTTAAACTGGGTATCAGTTTTGCACAGTCATCCCTTGGGGCAACATCATTGGACTTGATTTTACTTTATTTTAGGCAAGAACTGCAAACCAGGTCCTACATTCAAGTGCTTTGCACTGAAGCAGCAGAACTCTACCTTCTTTTTAAAAGTTTGTGATTGATGCATTTGCTGTCAGTACATGTGGTAGGCACTATCAACAAGAATGAGGCAGCACCATAAACCAAATATTTCTCCCTGGTTTAAATTACTGAATTGGCTCAACTTTGTGAATGTTGGGGTTTTTTCCAGTATTAGACCTAGGGCTCAGGAAGATGTTTTTGATTGTGCCAGTATTTTCCAAACTGAGTAAGAACACAAAACTTATTTAATAAGATATGGTATCTGTGCATAATTAGACTCACTTTAAGAACATGAGGATTATTTATTTTTCACAAAAAATTACTAAATAAAATATTTTTATTCAGCATGCATTGTAACAGACAGCTGTTTGATTCATGGAAAGTCAGGACAATGTCATTGTGAGGCTGTAAAGAGTATGGACTGATTGCTATTTCTGGTAAAGGGGATTATAAGTGAGTTCAATGTATTGTTCAGCAGTCTGACAGAAAGTTTCAATTAAACTACCAAGTTTTGTTCAGTTCACACATTGTTTTTAGTTAATAGGTGTTTTCTTCCTTACTGCTACAGAAAAATGAACAAGAAATGTCATTTGGCTTGATTACAGAATGCCTATGGAAATACTAAGCTTTCTTTTGTTCCAGAACTATCTTCTGGGGAAGAAAGAAACCTCAGAGATGGCTGACAGAAATAAAGAGGTGCTGCTGGAGGTAAGAATGCCAAACCAAAAAGGGCATAGTGGTCGTTTTGGAGCTTGAAGCTAAACTCCCCAAGGTGTGGTGATGGAAATTGATGGATGGACCTGAATGTAATTCTGGAAGACTGTGAATGGAATGTGTTATTTTGGGGATAAATGGCTAATTTAATGTTACCCTGTTTCATATACAATCAGTTAATTAAAAGTTTCTGTATGTAGTTTAATATCTACAATATCGTACGCAGTGATAAGCAAAGTGAGATCACCTGTAACAATGGCTAAAACCAGTTGCAATATGTAGAACTGTCATCTGGTTTTTCTGATCTGTGGTAGTAGAGATTTTTTTTACTAGTATTTTCCACATTCTTATTTTCTACAGAATTTTACAGTGTTGGTTTAGTGACTGGTCTAAATTAATATTTTACATTTTATTAGTAAGCAAAGTAGTTACAAATTTTTTCAATTACATTTTAAAATAAAATAAAAAGCAAATGTTGAATTTTAAAAAACAAGTGACAGAAAAGTAATTATATCAAACACATTAAGCAGTTTACAGAACTAAGGACAAAAACAGCGTGAAGCAAATAAAGCAAACAGCAAGCCATGACCTCCATAAGCTGAAAACTGAATGTTTTTGTGACGTGGCTGAAGTGCCATAGATTCCACTTGATTTTCAGAATAATGATTATGATTTACATAGTCACACAGAAGTAAATATTTGGGGTATTTAATTTTCTATTAGATTTAATACAATTTAACTTATAAGTAGCATATGCAGTTCTTAGTATATTGTTAGTGTGGGGTTTAATAAGTTCTTGTGTGTATACTGTGGATCAAAAAGATGCTTGAAGCCATGACATGCAGGGAGTTGCAAGTCTGCCTAATTCTTTCTTCTAGGATTATTCATGAGTCTCTGTGCTGCATATTAATCTGGAGAGTATTCAAATTATTTGTTTTTCTCTGTTAACTCTTTATAAATAGAACCTTAACAGAAGTCGTAGTGTTGTTGGCAGTCAGTAGCAACGAAGTACTCCTGGAATGAGTTGTAGCTGTATCTGGTGGATGTGCAATTGGGTTTTGTGCATGCTTACACATATGAGGCTGTATCTGTAGGGTGACCTTATGACCTTAAAGCCAATAAAGCCATTGGGGTATCTATTACTAATAATTAGTGGTTACAAAACCTTTCCAGTTGGTGCTAATTTTTTTTGTCATTGTTGCAGTCAGCCAATGCTAAGATGCCCTGTTGTCCTTGTCTTAATTACTTTATTGCTTCTATGGTTAATCTGCAATTCATGTCACTGTGTGGAAAAAAAAGAGCTGTCCCTGTTATGTGCTCATTCCTTAGGTAAAGAATTTCAGTCATTACAAACAAACTACTGCATGCTCTGTGTTCTGTATGTTTCCCAAACCACTGTGTTTATCGGCAGGAATGTTTCTGTGGAAGTTCTGTAACTGTGCCAGAGATCGAGGGAGTTTTGTGGCTGAAAGAGGATGGTAAGAAGTCTTGGAAGAAACGTTACTTTCTTCTTCGGGCTTCTGGAATCTACTATGTCCCTAAGGGGAAGGCAAAGGTATGCTGTTTCAAAGCAATTTCCCTCAATGTTTATTGCTGGTAAATAGTGTGCATGAGAGTAAACTTTAAATTTTGGCTTAGCTGGACCTTTCCTGGTGTCACATCCCTTAATCAAATGGCCAGCTCATCATGGAAATATGGTGTAAATTACTGTGGCACCACTTGATGTGAAGGGTATGACCCCAAATCTTAAAATACAAGAAGATAAGGGTCTGCCTTTTGAGTGAGTTTAGGGTTAGATGTTCAGAAATACTGGAAGATAGATGTTTGGTGGAGCTAAGATGCTGTCTTTTCTCAAGCATAGTTCAGATGGAGGACCAAGTGGCACTACAACTGCCAGTCATCTAGTATCAGACCCAAACCACTCTGCATCATTTCATTGGGTTAGTTAATTCATATAAAGGGGATTCTTTCTGGACCAATCGGTGCTGCATTTTTTGAAACTGGTAAATGTAATATCACTCTTTCAGTGTCACTGCTGTTCTGTGTTATCAATAATGAAAAGTACTTAGAAGGCTGCTACAAATACATAACAGCTTCAAGGCCAAACGCTGTGACTTCAAGTTGTCCATGAATCCATCAATCTCAACAGCACCAATTGATTCCCAGGACAGGATGTCCACTTCCCACACAGCTGGCAATGAAGAGGAAATCTCTGTCAGCACATCAGCTCCCTTTAGAGCTGAATACATGTCAGATGTTCTTTGCACAATCTTTTGCCTTGTTAAAACAATCTGTATGCAAATAGCCTGTTGAAATTCTGTGCCCTACAGTCACTGCCAAACATCTTCAGAATTCTACTCACAGACACACTGGAATTTGGACACCTTAATTATTACCAAGAATAAATGTAGCCAACAGCTCTTAACTTCCTGGTCAACCAATCATACTTACTTTCTTCTGATACCTGCTCTGAATGAACATTAGTCCAGTGTAAAGTATTGTCAAAAGGCAAAATGCAGACAAAACACAAAAACGAGGCTGAATTTGAAAAAGGATGTCCTGGTTAAAAATGAAGGTCTAATGCAAGAGTTTATGCTTGGCTGTATCTCGTTTTTGTATTAGTAGTTTTCAAATCAGATGGAAACTAATATTTGACCTTAACTAGACCTTTTATTAGTATTGGATCTTAACATGACACTGGTTTTGCCCATGTGTGTGGATTTCTTATAAAGATCCTTTGTAAACAACTGCTTTTGTTTTGCACAGGTCTCACGGGATCTTGTGTGCTTTCTACAGCTGGACCATGTCAGTGTTTACTACGGGCAGGACTATCGCAACAAATACAAAGCACCCACAGACTACTGTTTGGTGCTAAAGGTAACGCTGCAGCAACGGGGTATACCTTGAATACACTTCTGGATGCTTTTCAGTTCATTTTCCTCTGGTTCTTGTGTACAATGTGACCAGTCACTAAACAGTTGTTGAGTGTTCTCTGTGCTCCTTGTGAGTTTGTAAACACTTTCATATTGCCCTGGATTGTTTTATTTCCAGACTGATGAGTGCCAGTCTTATTCAACTGTTCAAACATACACTAAACTCTTCCATTTGTCAACTCTATACCTTAAAACAGTTTAGGTACAGTGAGATAATACTCCTTGAAATGCTAATTTCAGGGAGTTTGCAAGCTTCTCAGAATGTAGGTCCAGAAATTTGAATTAGAGATTCAAGTCTATGCTTATTGCCCAACCTGAGGGAAAGGGGATGCTGTAAAGGAAGGAGCTTCTGAGTATAAAGGACAGGGAGAAGAACAAGTAGCAAACTGTTATAAAACCAGTGACCTGATCTTAAACTGTGAGATTAATGACTTGAGCTATTTTAATTGCATCAACACATCTCCCAGTTTCTCTTGACTCCCACACAGTATTCTGAATGGTGTCAGTTTCTGCAAGATAACTGGGTGCAAAGCTATTTTAAAACAGGTTTTCACACTGCGTTCACAGCAAGTGAAGTGTCTTCATGTATTTGAAAATGGTGCCAGTAACAAGAGATGGTTTTAGTTGCAGTGTTCCCCTCCCTGATCTGTAGCTCATGTGGTGGTGTATGTCAGTACGTAAGGCTGTTTTATGTACCTGGAGTGTGTGGCTGTCCACTGCCTGAAGAAGGGTTTCTTCTCCAACAGACAGGGCAACATGCAGTTGAGGCCACTGAGAGGCAGACACTGAATATTGAATATGAGACATGATATGAACAGAGAAAAGACACAGCTGAAACTGGAGGTCTTGTCTCTGTTCTTATAGGTCATTGGTGCAGTTAATTGAATGCAGCCAAGAATATCAGTGTTCGTAGGTATTATAAATTGCTTGAAGTAAATTGATTTCTTCTGCCTACATGTCACGTTCTGTCCATATCATTTGGACACGTTAATAGTGAATTATTTTTTCAGACCTATTGACCTCACAGTGTTAAACAGACTTAAGTAGGGGTTTGGGTTTTTTTTTAAATATAGCCATTCTGAGCATAAAATTTGACTGTAACATTTGTGTGTCTTCATCAATGTATCAAAATTGTCCCTTTAAGTAAATTAATGGGGCAGCATTAGTTGGGTAACTTACACAAAGTGAAGCTGTGTTTTTGGTGTGGAACTGATGAATCACCAAATTATTATATTAAGCAGGATTGAGTCCTCCCTTTCTTAATTCTTGTAATGTTGCATCAGTGTTTTATATTAGCATGACTGTATAGAAACCACACAGGTTTTTTTTCATGTTTTGTGCCCAAAAAATCAATATGCTGAGAAGTATCTCCCAAAACATGAACACGGACATGTTTTGGAAGGGGTGAATGGCAAATACAAACTTAAGATCCAATTCTCACTGAAGTCCAGGCTGGATTTGTCTTTGTGTTCACTTCTTTTGTTTACATTAAAACTTACTCTGCTCAAGCCAGGTGCTGTGCTATTGTTACATACTACATTTATGTGCTAGCAAATGATAATAACTCCTTGGTCCTAGATGTTAGATTTCTGAGAGGTTCTTTTATTTCCATACAAGCAAATTTTTTAACAAGTCTGTTAGTGAAGTAATTGTTTGTGCTTCTATAGACTCTTCATTATGCAATGGGTATGTGAAGGAGACTGGTAGTGAAAAATGGAAGCAATTATCTAATATAATAAGGAAGTCTGTTATATATATTCCGTTTACAGAGATAAACATGTTGTGTTCATTTTGAAATAATTGTGTTGAAAGACACCAGGATAAAATACTCTGAAAGGAGACTAAAAATTCTTGGATATATATTTCAGACAGTCTTCAGTAAAACCCAAGTACCTGTGGTCATCTAGCAAAACTCTGTGTCACTGAGGTCTAACCTAACAGAGGAAGGGATAAGAACTTGAGTATTGAGAGTTGCCTAACAGCTGAGAGACATGTAACTTTGTACAGCATGGACAGGAAACAATAATCCATCCAGAATGATTTCCAGTGTCTGATTTATGACAAATGTGCATTTGTTTCTTGACTTCTGAATTGATAAATACACCACCTGTTCTTTTTTATATGTATGGGGGAGCAGCAAGTATTTTAGATGACAGCTGTGTATCAGTAGAGTGGGAACCTGGAAGGCTCTAGAAGCTGCAAATGGAGTTATGCTTAATAGCATGTCATTTGAGGAGTGTGTTTTCCCCTAGTTTTTGGGTTTTTTTGCAGGGGGTGGGGGGTGTTGTTGGTGTGGCAAAAAGGTGAAATATCAATTGTCTCCTTCAAGCAGTGAGTTAGTCCAGAGGTACAGAAGACTTGTTAGGTAGAATGTACTAAGCCCTTAAACAATGGAAGACTTGCCCTTTTTTAGTGTTTCAAACCTGAAATCAGTGCCTGCAAGACACCCTGCCCAATCTGTGTGTGAAGCAATCCTCACTGAAGTTCATGTCCTGAAACAGTCTGAAACATTTTTAACTGGACTCAAATGCAGACTTTGTTGAAGGGCTTCCAGTGTGAATTTTGTCTGTGTAGACCTCAACAACTAAATGGCTTTCCTTGCTTTCCTAACTATTAAAATATTGATGAGAATTACCAATTTTTCTGCAGCATCCTCAGATCCAGAAGAAATCCCAGTATATCAAATACCTTTGCTGTGATGATGTGAGAACTCTGCACCAATGGATCAATGGCATCCGCATTGCCAAGGTACCCTCTCGGCATCGTGCACTGTTGGCATGAGTAGCTGTCAACACTTGTTTAAAACCATTTACAGTTACTTAGCAAAATAGATGTGAAATCTAACTTTCCTCTCTTTAACTACTCTGAACATGAACTGTGCAATCTTCTTGGGTATTTCATTCCCTAGCAAAATTATTAGGCTTTGTTGTTATAATAATTCGGTAATTGGGCCCCTTCTGTTTCTGCTGCCCTGTCCCATGACAAAGTTTTAACTGACACATATCATGGGTAGATTTTAGCCTTACAGATTGTGAAAAGAAAGCTTATGGGAAAAGAGAATTTAGAAAACAGGGTTGTTTTCTAAGATCTACAGCTGGACTTAGTTTATTCATTGGACCATTTCTTGCTTGACACTGTCTCTTCCAGGATAAATGAACTGTTTTTCTTTCTTTCAGCAATTTACTACTAATAAAAAAAATTATTGCATAATCTTCTTAACAAGTTGTTGCTTTCTGGAGGGGAAAAAAGGTGAACTAGAGAAGCCTGAGGTGGAGCTCAAAGTCTGAAAAGGGTGCACAGCTTTTATACAGTTGTTAAATTTGTTTGTCATTTTGCTTAGTATGGGAAGCAACTGTACATGAACTATCAGGAAGCATTGAAGAGAACGGAATCAGCATATGACTGGACTTCCTTGTCTAGCTCCAGTATCAAGTCAGGCTCCAGCTCATCTAGTTTGCCAGGTAATAATGTGATCTATTGCCTAGTACAAAGATTTAATTACCTTTTTTATCATCTGCTGTCTGGACTCCTCAAGAGAGACTATTGCAGGAAATGGACTGTCTCTCCAAAGTCTTTGTTCTGTGTTCAGTCTAAAACACAGATTTCATGTTTAACATAAAAACACATTAAAAACTATGTTGTTATGTTACTTGCAGTGGTGTATGTATTTGAAGCACTTAGTACTTTCTTGTTCACCTCCAAAAAAGAGTGTTTTTCTGATACTGAGGAGATGTCATTTTGAATTCCTGATGCCTCTGTTCACCTATTGAAAGAATCACATTTATGTTGTAATGATGCATAAAACATGCACCTGTAGCTTTTAAACTGCTTTTCTTGACTGAAATATTTGAAACTGGAAAATGAAAAATAGTCTCTGCCCAAAGGCAAAGATCCAAACAATCTCTTCAGAGACAAACTTTGGAAATACCATTTCTGTTCTTATGTCAAACTGTACATGTCTGCAGTAATATTCTCCTGTTGACAGGACTGGGACTGACTTTTTGTAGCACATAACAGTTTAAAAATTGATGAATCATTTATATAGTGTCATTTCCCTATTTAGAGCTGACTGATGCTTTGCAGATTATTCTGAACCCTCAGGTGCCAGATACTTATTGAAAATGTGCAATTGTGTGAGTGTTTTGTCCTCTGCAGATACAGGTCAGGAAGTAATGCTACTGAATTGGGCAGGTTCAGAAGGTAGCCTGTGAGAATGAGCTAAGCAAATTTAGCCTAAATTGGACGGCATCTTTTCAACTGTGTGGCATAGCTTGCAGCTGTAGCAGTAAGTTCTTGGTTACTGACAATTTCTCCATCCAAGTTGGCTGTTTATCTCATCAAATGTCTCTTGGAGGGAGCTGAGCCATAGCCCCCCCAGCCATGCGTGTTCTGCCAGAGCTGCATTCCAAGCTGTGCCTAGATGCTCTTTTTTTCCTAGGACAACTTGGGATTACACAGAAAGCAGGTGCCATGCTGAATAGATTGGTCTGGCAGTGGCTGCTGCTGTCTTTTCAAGACACCCTGTGGACACAGAGCATCATCTGTGTTGGGTGGTCACAGGAAGCACATCATTCCTCCTCTTCTGCTGAGGAATGTGTCACTGGAAGCAGTCTCCTGCCTTGGCTAGTGCAGTTTGGCTGTCCTGCCTGTGTCCAGTGTTTGTTGCTAAGGTTGTGCTGGGAAGGAGTGTTGGAGAGGGCAGTCTGTATACACTTCATCCCACTGTGCAGGAGCTGTTGGGTGTTGCAGAACCTGTGCAACTGCAGTGTGTCTTTACTGTGAAGCATATCTGACATGCTGCCCTCTTTGTGCAGCTTTGGGTTTGACTGACACTGGGGTTTGTAGCACTGGTTCATTTTCCACACAGTACTGACCTGAATGTGAGCTACAGCTTATGGAGCAGTTACTGGGAGCAATGTCCTTTGGTGGGATAACATGTTCAACAAGTGTGACCAATACGTGTCACACACAGGTGCATTATAAGCATCCTGACTTTACTCTTACATTCAGAAACATATGCTAACTGTTTCTTACTTTTTTGTTTAAACAGAATCTCAATCAAATCATTCTAATCAGTCTGACAGTGGAGTTTCTGACACCCAGCCAGCTGGACATGTCCGTTCGCAGAGTATTGTCAGCTCCATGTTCTCTGAGGCCTGGAAACGAGGCACTCAACTGGAGGAATCCAGCAAGGTAACAAGAAGACTTTAGTTTGAGAACTGACACCCAGCTAAATGTACAAGACAGAGTGATATATCTCTTCCACCTCTGTCTTGAGTGGCATTTCTTCTCTTTTTTATTCTTTCATTATTGGTTTACACTGCTATATGATTGTTTTTTAAGGATTCATTTTTCAGGGAATTCAGCCTGGTACCTTCTGTTCTTGCTTTTATTTGTGTGCACAAAAGCCCTCTGTTCTTGGAAGGCGTGATACAGTCCTTCTCATAGTCATATTAACTAATGTTGAATGAAGACAAAATAAAAAGATAAGCTGGTAACAAGTTGAATGAAATTCTTTCACTAAAATCTTTCTCCAGTTAAGTAGCCACATCTTTCCATTGTAAAGATGTAAATAACAGACCTGAAGGCAGGTATATCTATTTTGAAGTACTTTAGTACTTTTTACTCAAAAGTTTTCTGTTATATTAGGTGGAAATGGAAACAGTAACACCAGATATGATCAAAACATAACATTGACAGGGGTTGTGAATTGAGGCAGATTTGGTATCCACTCTTGCTGGTAGAGAGTTACAAAAAATTTTAACTCATTGAGCCTGGGGCTCAGGTCTGTTGTGATTTAGTGTTTTCTGTTCTTTCTGTGGTAACTGACTGGTGTAGTTCCTAGGGAATATTTATAAATACAGCAGAAATTCCACTTAAGCTGGTTTGTTGTCAGGTTCAAAGGAATCTCCAGGTTTGAGAGCAGCCTTGATGTCATTAACTGTAGTAGCTATTACACTGACAGAACACTGAGGTTCAAATCAGAGAAGCAAGCTTTTTAAAACTAAAACCATGGGTCACTACACCTGGCACTGGTGCTTCAGATAAATAACTAAAAATAAGATAAAACTTCTCATTTTCAGATCAGAAGGCATGTGTGACAATGTGAAAAATGACATGGCTGCATTCTTTGGGTTCATAACTTTTCTGCAGTGCCTGCTGGCTTGGAAATTGTCTGATTCTAATAGTAATAGACTTCTCAGTCCAGAATGTTGCTTGCTAAATTGTTATCCAACTTTCCTACTGCATGAGTGCAACACCTGGAGCATGTCCATCAGCAGATGGCCTGTGCATGGTACAGGTGCATCCTTTCTGAGCGGGAGGGATGCACAGGAGGGGGCACTTGCCAGCATGTATCCAACAGTCCTGCTGTGGGAATGCTGATGTTACTGTTTCCTCAAGTTTTGGTTTCAGTGTAAAAATCCTGCTGCTACACTTTGTGATCCCTTAGGCAAAAGTTTGAAGTTTGCCAGCATGGGGTCACTGTTGTTCTTACTAAGTCTGTAGTGCTGCTGGCAATTGCTCATTTAAATAAACCCTTAGAGTTTTTATGTTATCTGATTAAAAATAAAATGTTCAGAATGCTTCCTCTTGAGGGCCATCCGTATATCAAGATTTCATCAGTTTAAATTTCTTTCTGTGCACTAATCCATGAAAAAGTGTATTTCCTTACCTTATGCATAACACAGGTAAATGGATCGCCCTAAAACTTCCAAAGAATCCAAATGATGCGAGCCATGTAAAGTTATAATTTGAAGCCATGTTAAAAAATTCTGAGTGAACTGGTGACAAATTTACCTTCAGTGAAACTACAGTCCCAGGTCTGGCCCTTCCCCTTCTGCAACAGCTCTCTCTCATCTTGTTGCCCTTGGCCGATGCCCCTCGGGGAGCAGGGCAGAGCAGAGCCTGCTTTGGCTTGGCAGGGATGTGTGTTGGTGCTGGATCTCCAGCCAGGCTGTTGCACTGCTTGGCTGGTGGTTAAGAGGTTAAGAACGGGTGAGTTCTGCCCACTGTCCCCTCGTTTATGAGATGGCAGTAATTTCATAACAATTTACTGAAGTTGAAAACATACTGAGATTTCAAGGAGTTTGTCATGTTTGACCTAAATTTGCTAACCAGTTCAAAAGCAATTAGTATGGGAAAAGAGATGTCAAACAGTTTAGTTGCAAGAGTTTGTTTTCTTTGGGATAAAATAGCTAAAAAAAGCACAGTTTATATTTTAAAAAATAGATACTATTGTTTTTATAGCCTTTCTGAGAATTCCAGATACTCATGAAGATGCATATTACAAATATGAACTTCTCGTGTGCCACAAGTAGTTTGTCAAGATACACTGAAGGACATCATGTAGTTATAAGGACAAAAAGGACCCGATGATGTCTTTCAAGGTTCTTCTGTAAACAAAGTATCACTGAGTATGTTTCTGGATGTGGAAATTAAATTTGATTCTGTGGAGGTGGGAGGAGGGGCTCCCCCTCCTCAGATGCACAATAGTCTTTTCCCTCTCAGGAGTGTTTAATTTGCTCACTGTGAAAATGACTGTCTTCAAAGGGTATGAGGAAAACTCCCATCTTTCAAATTTAAAAAAAATCAAATTAAAAAAAAAATTCCCAAAATGCAGATAATCTATTCACTTCATATTTTGAAAGATTGCTCTTTGACAAAGAATACTTTATTCATCTGTTCACATCGTTCATATTTGGGCAGCGAGGATCATTATGCCTTAGTTTGCTTGGTAGATTTTGAACACAATTCAAATGGGATGCTACAATAAGCATCAAAATGCATGCTCACTGTGTCTGCTCTAAGGGACAAATTCAAGATTCTCCAAGGTCTCCAAGGCCATTCAGGGATAGTTATTCTGTTACACCTTCATCTTCCTCTCTGTCTGTTTTATGCCGCTTTTATTTTTCCTATTGCTTTTTGCTGTCTCAGGTGTCAAAAGTGAAGCTCAGCACAGCTAAGGGCAGCACACCCATGGTGCCTTATACAGGGCACAATTAAGGTCAGGTGGTGCTACTTGAAAATTCATTAACCTGGGTGATTGGGAGAATGGTAATTTACAGACTAACGCTTGCAAGAGATCAAGATTTCTCTCCTGTTTTGTAATGTGAGCACCTTGATTTAGTTCCAGAACTGTTAATGCTCTTGCCTTCAGACCTAATGTAACAGGCAGAGGCACAACCCATGTGTGTTGTAAAATCACAGTTTGCTGTTTCTGACGCTAATCCTCTCGGTGGAGTTCTGCACATACAGACATTCTGTGCACCCGTGTTTAGGCAAAGCAATATGCAAACCTGCTCTTGCAGTGCAAATGAGCGTAGTTGGGCTAACTTATTGCAAAGTATCTACTAATAAGGTAAAGGTACCCAGTGTGGTCTTGCCATGGTGGTGGTGTATTTCTAATGCATGTTCCTATGCTGTGCACTGTGAAATTCACAACTTGGCTTGTAGCCAAACCACTTTATGTGCAGAGGTTGTTTATAAATTAGAGTAATGTAATCATTGTTTTGTAGGCTTACAACTTAGGCAAAACCCTATGACTACACGGAAATATTGCCTGCTGCTTTCCCATTGCTCCTTCAGCTTTTCCCTGTCTTTCCTTACTTTTTCTGCTTAACATAATAGTTGCATGTATAACTTTCCTTTCCCAGCCTCTCTTCTGCAGATGTCTAAATATTTCCTTCTGGATAAACCTTCCTAGGAAGTCTCAGTCCTCCCTCTTTTTCCTTATTTTTTCCTTCGTCAGTCTTGGATACCAGAGCATGTGAAGTATCTCAGTGGTGTTCCTGTGTAGAGGTTGCTCTCGATGTGTTTTAGAGCAGTTCAGGATTTCTGCGTTTTTTAACACAGAACAGTGTAAGGCCTGAGCTAACCCATGTAAAGCTTTGAGATGCTCTGGGCGGCCGTGTGTGCTTGGACTGCAGTCATACTGAGCTGGGATGTTCAGTGTCTCTTGCTCTGCCTGATGTCCTCTGCCACGGCCTGTGGTGCTCGGGGGAGACTCGGTTTGGGTCATTACACTTGCCCAGAGGCGGCCAGTGATTCTCAGTGGGTACCACTGCCTGCCCCAGGGAGGTGCCCACTGTCGTGCCTGCTCCCTGCCAGCCAGCCTGACTCGGAGCAGACCTGGCTGCGCTGTTCCTGTCAGCCCCCCGGCCATCCCACCAGCTTGCATGGTCCTGCCTTGTCAGTGTGTGGGATGGACTCTTGCTCCATTGTTTTGCTAATTCTTCTTGCATGCTGTAATCTGCCACTTAATTTTTAATGACAGGCACATTTAGACCTTGACTATGTAACCTCTTTGTCTCCCTCCCTCTCTCCCTCCCTCCCTCTCTCTTCTTTCTCTCTCCCTTTCCGCTGTCACTAAAAACCCCGTCCCGTAGGCCCGGATGGAGCCCGTAGGTCGGCCCTTCGTGTCAGTCCCGGCTCCCGTGTCCCCCCAGCCGAAGGTGGCGGCGCCGTTCGCAGCATCTCAGCCGTCCCCGCCGCTGCCGCCGCCGCCCCCTCCGCCCCCGCCCCCTCCGCCGCCGCCTCCGCCTCCGCCGCCGCCGCTGCCCAGCCAGGCCGCCCCGTCTGCGGGCTCGCCCGCCACGCTCTTCGTCAAGTACAGCACCATCACGCGGCTGCAGAACGCGCAGCACGGCGGCCCCTTCGCCAAGGCCCCCGCAGCCCTGCAGGGCCCCCCGCCGCCCGCGGCCAAGCCGCACGTCCTGGTACCCCCGAACGGGGTGATGCCGCCGCCACCGCCCCCGCCGCCGCCCCCCACGCCGGGGTCAGCCATGGCGCAGCTGAAGCCGGCACCTTGTGCCCCCTGTGTGCCGCAGTTCACACCGCCCCCGCCGCCCCCCAAGATCCATCAGGTCCAACCCAGCGTAAGCCAGGCCACTGCTGTCTCCTCGTTGCCACCGCCACCTCCGCCTGTGCCTGCGCCCCTCCCTCCCCAGGCACCCCCAAAGCCCGTCATGGCAGCTCTGCCCCCCCAGCCTAGCGGGAAGGCACTGTCACCAGGGGTCTCGCATGTCACACCCCCTGTGACAGCTCCCTTGCCCCTTGCAATAAAGAAACAACCAAGTGTCACTTCTCCCCAGGTGCCTGCTGTGCCCCCAGCCCCTCCTGGCCCCACTCCCCCTGCAACATTCGCAAAGCAGCAGAGTTTCTCTGTGAAGCCTCCTCCGTCCCCTCAGTCCCCAGTGCCATCCGTGGTGAAGCAGATAGTGAGCCAGTTCCCACCTCCTCCCACCCCCCCTGCCACCGAGCCCCAGCCTCTGAAACCCCTTCCACTGAGTGTGGCTCCACAATCACCTCCAGCAGTGAAGGCAAAGCCCAAGTGGCAGCCTGCTGCTGCTCCCTCACCAGATTTCCCTCCTCCTCCACCAGAGAGCAGTTTAGTGTTTCCTCCTCCACCTCCTTCCCCAGCTTCCTCTGCAGGTTCTCCCCCCCCTGACAAATCAGGGTCTCCAGTCAAAAAGGCCGGCAAGACATCCAGCCCCGGAGGGAAGAAACCGCCTCCAACACCTCAGCGCAACTCCAGCATCAAGTCCACAAGCTCCATTGAGTACCACGAGTCCAAGAGGCCTTCAGTGGACCGCCTTGTCAGCAAATTTGCACACCCACCAGAGCCGTCAGGGTCTCCTTCCAAGGAGTCATCGCCTCCTCCAGCCCCTCCAAAGCCAGGAAAGCTGAACCTTTCCGGGGTGAGCCTCCCCATTGTCCTTCCACAAGGTGGGATCCCAGCCAAGGCTTCTGCTCCGAGTGTGTCTGGAAAGGAACCTGTGGTTGAATTCCCTTCACCACCATCTGATTCAGAATTCCCACCACCACCACCTGAAATAGATCTTCCTCCCCCACCAGTAGAAATTCCATCTGTGTTTTCAGGCAGCACCTCCCCAAAAGTCGCTGTTGTAAATCCCCAGCCTCAGGCGTGGTCAAAACCATCAGTGAAAAAAGCCCCGCCGCCCACACGCCCCAAGCGGAACGACAGCACCCGACTGACGCAGGTGGAGGTGGCAGAGCCACCGGGGCCAGCTGCCCCTCAAGTGCCCACTTCACCCAAGTCCAGCCTTAGCGTGCAGCCAGGATTCCTGGCAGACCTCAACCGGACGCTGCAGCGGAAATCCATCACCCGGCACGGCTCCCTGTCATCGGCGCGCGTGTCCCGGGCAGAGCCCACGGCCACCATGGACGACATGGCGCTGCCGCCGCCCCCGCCCGAGCTGCTGGCTGACCAGCAGAAGGCGAGCCCCTTCGGGGGCACTCACATCTCCGGCTATGCAACGCTGCGCAGGGGGCCGCCCCCCGCGCCGCCCAAACGGGATCAGAACACCAAGCTGTCGCGGGACTGGTAGTCAGTCGCGAGGGGCCGGTGCTGTCCGTGACCCGTGAGCTGCGCCGTGATCAGCCAGCCCGGGATCTTGCGCACTTGGAGAGAATGTGGGGATGTGGATGAAAGCCCCATCAAACGAGGTGATCTCAAACTGCAGCTAAATGTAGACATTCCCCTCTCATGGCTAAGGCTAAAAAAGTTGTGGGCTTGGGATGTTGATATTTTATTGGGAAAGTGGGTAGAGAGGCGTTGGCTTCATCCTTTCAGTTTCTTTCACCCTTCATCCATAGGATTGGACCAAAACCACATTTTCTTACTTTTTCTGCATTTAGGGGAGGGGGAGGGAGATGATTTTTTGTAGTGTCTGTCCATGTGATGAGACATGTCTGTGCATGTATTATAAGTGTAGGTATATAATATATTGTGATATATTTCGTCGCAATTATAGAAGATAACCAGAATGTTTTTGTAGAACCGTATTTATTGTTTCAGTCAGTGTATTATCTGGAACCGGACTCTAACTGGTCAAATCTTGCCACAAAGATGGAGATGTCGGGGGCACTTTAAAGAAAGGAAGGAGAAAAACCAAACCCACAAACTTCTCAGCAGTTTGTGGTGGATAAATGGTGCAGAGCTGAGGTGTTCTGCTGGTAACTGTACACTGTCCATTGATTGAAAAGTACAGATGCAAAGTACCAAAACATTCTGGTCATAATACTACTGAAAATGAGTGTGTTCTGAGGGAAAAAAAAAGATTTTATATATAGTGGGCTGGAGTGAAATATATTTATACTATAAAGAGCCTCCTGCTCCTCCCAAATAATTTAAAAAGATACACTGCTACAAATTATTTCAAAGTTATTTGTCCACGCAGTTAAGTAGGATAAATATATATTATTCTAAACCAGTATGCATTGTAACTGATAGTAGGCTCGATCATTTGTTTCTGTGGCTCAAGATGAATATATTTGTGGTAACCCTTTCTGAAAGCTGCCAGGACTTCTGCAGTCGAAAATCCTGCCAAGCCACAAGGCTGAGCCATGCTGATCCATCGCTTGTCTGTGTATTTCCTTCCCTGAATGAACAGGTAGGTTTCTGCAGAAGGCATTCTGTTCTCGCACAAGCAGACACAGGATAGTCTCACCTGGTCTGTGTCTGAGTAGATGTACTGTCTTTACAAAAACAAGTTTCTGGTAATATGTAACAAAAGTATTGTTTGTAATTTGTTGGAAATTGTCAACTTTCCCTTCTAGAAAGACAGAAGTGGCAATTTCAAGCTAAGCAGAGTAGAAATTCTCTCTTTGACCCACCAGAGACTATGACCAGCGCATTAACCTGTCAATGACAAAGGTGCACTTCTAGCAGTGAAGGAAGAAGACTGGAAAAAAACAACTTTGAGGCAATAACATTTGCTAATAATTTAATTTAAGGGCCCATATGAGTAGGAAATAGACTATTGGTTTGCTTTGGTTTTTTCGTGAGTCATCTATTTACAATCCATCACCAGATCAAGTACTACAGACCTTTCTTGTACTTCAGCAGCTTGACTGTACAGTCCTACCCATGCATTCAGATCTTGTGATAAGGCAGTGTAGGTAGTCTAAGTGGTCTTGTCCATCCTGCATGTTCATTACGGGGTGCTGGTACACAGCCTTTTGTAAAACAGCTGAAATACTTGGACTGTACCTACCCCAGCTTCCCTCATCACCACAGGGATACTGTCAACAGGCTCCTAGGGCAAATCATTTCACTGTTTGCTTACCTTTTCTCCAAAAGCAAACTTTAAATGCTTTCCTTTCTCCAAAGAATGAAACAAAGGCAGCGCCATGACCTAACAGTATCCTCATGAGTAAAAACTATATGAACTCAACTCACATTAGGGTACTGCAGGATGATAGATTTAGAAATATTGTGACAGTGTCCTCCATTCTTTTTTATTTATAAAGTTTTTTTAAAAATCCAGATAATAAAATAAATGTCTTTGTCAATATTTTATGAATAAGAAAAAAAGTTTTGCTAATTAGAGGGGGAAATGACACATCTATAATTATACAGTTTTAAATAGGTGCATCATGAAAAGAAAAATTAGTGGTGCTGTCTCTGCTAACCTGTTTCGTATGATTTTTTAAAAATCTATTTCAGCACCTCTGGAAATTGTTTTAATATTTCAGACTAGTTTTTTTGAGCAATAAGAGTATATACCATTGTGTGCATTTTTAAAGCACTGCTATGGAAAGGCACTTTTTTGTATCTTTCAAATTGTTCACCAAGTTTTGTTTCTACTATTTTTGTGCTTACAAAGTGTCCTTAAAAGCATTTGCATTGTTGAGTTTCAGCATGCTCAGTGTAGCTGGTGAGTAACCTCACAGGAAGGTTTAGCTGTACTGCAGTTCACGGGTGCTGGAATTTCCAATATTGGTCCTCCTGCTGCTTTGTGCTGTGTGCAGCTCCTGGGGCTTGGACACACAGTGGAGCAAAAAGGGTGCACGGGAACAGTCACAGCTCCTCAGCTGTTACCAGGATGGGTAAGTGGGCACGCTCTGCTCCCTGGAAAGGTGCATCTGGGCTGCAGCATGTGCTCCCAGGTGAGAGCAGTCAGGGCATTCTGCTTGCCCCATCTGCTTTACTTTTCCCCAGGACAGCTCCACTGGTGTGTGCGGTTCCAGCCCATTTACTTTAGTTCATTCAGTGCTGGCACCTCTGGGCTTTGGACTCAGCACAGCAATGTCTGAGTGCAATTTCTTCAGACACATTTGAGCTTTGTTCTCATTTTCCTGTGCCCACATTCATTTTCCCAGGATCTCTCCCTAGGCAATGAATCCATGCTTACTACTGCAGGCTACCAAGAGCTTGCTGGGAGACAGATATTGAACTCTTTGTTTGCCGCAAAAACAATGAATGTCAGCAAAGGTGGGACCCTGCATTCCTTCTTGTTACAGTTTACTTCCTAAGTGATCCAGAAATAGTGAGTGGCTGTAGCTTCCCTTCCCTCAGCTGAGCGCTGAAATGTGGATGCACTGTGTTTCAGACAACTGGGCTGCCTTTTCAGCTTATGAGACCCCCCCATCATTGTACCTTGCTTTTCCCGTGTACTTACTGTTTTTGTGACAGTAAATATTTACGCCTTATTTGCACGTAAGTTATTTTCCCCTGTGCGCACTGGTCTTGTAATTGCACCATTATATTTATTTAAATCAGAAAATTAAGGGGCTGGATCTCAGACACACAGAAAGATGCTTCCTGCATCCAACCATGGGCAGTAATCCTTCTGGCACTATTAAAATGAGGATGTGAAAGCTGAATTTTCATACATCAGACACAGAGCTGGTGCTTTGATTCCAAAATGCTAAGAGTGTATGGCTACAGTTGTGTTACAGGAGGAAATGCATGGCCTGTGACATTTATTAAGGCGGGTGTCAGGGAAGCCCCTCTGCTGCAGGGGCAACTGAGAGTATCGAGCTGCTTTTGTTCATCTGTTCCACAATTGGTCTTCATTTTCTCTCTCATGCAGCAGTAGGATCCACCTCTGAGCAGCAGGGTCCCTCCTGTGCAGCACAGGTGTAGAAAGCAGGGAGCTGGTCTTCTCAGACACTTCCATTGTAATTCAGATGTCGAGAAGTTGCTTTGAAAGGGAAAACAAGGCTGTGCTATCAGCACTGATCTTAGAGGAGAAATTATTTTTAAAAACGAACACAGGTTCTAAACACGTTGGAGGTGGCTATGCTGCGGTTCTGGTTAGTACTTTAAAACCTGTGGCTGGGAGAAGAGGTTAGACACAAATGTCTAAATAATCCTGTTACTTTCTATGGAAGAGGAAGGTTCCTGCTTCACCCTGCACAGTGGTTTCTTCCTGGGGCAAACCACCACTGACTGCTCGGACTTGGTGTGTGACCTCAAAGCCAAAGAGCTCCTCTCCTGAACTTACTCTGCCTGCAGGGCAACAGTGACTCACTGATACATCAGGGAAACCAAGTGAAGCTACCTGGATCACTTTGGTTTCAGGTCTGATGGGAGAGGAAGCAGTTTTTTAAAAAAGTGCATTTTAACATTTACTGTTCTGGGCTTGCACATTTAAAGGTTTTCCAATTCCTTCTTTTTGCGCCCTTAGGCAACTTGATAAAGAAGCTCAGAGATAAAGTGTGGGCAGTTTTCCTCTGAGTTAAAATTATTTTTCCACAGTTTAAGGAACCAAAAGTGCCATTTCAACAGCAGAAGGGCAAAAGAGAAATTTTCTGCTTTTTACAGAAAACGGCATAGAACCAAATTGTTTTGCTTCAGTGGTACCACTGCAGGTAAATTTGTTTCTGAGTCAAAATAAGATTATAAGTGGGTCTTACTACTATGAGTGTTACTTCAACTAGCGTCATGTTAAAAACAGGTGCACCCTTGGAAAGCAGGATAAACTCCTGGCAGAAGGTAGTGAGGATATAGCCAGAACATGTGAGTTTGGTTGGTTGTTTGCCTTTTTGCATTCCAAAGGTGTAGATCATGTACTTGATCAAATGGTGCTCCTCATTGTGAGAGTCTTAATTCCTCGGGGTCCATTTGTGGCTCCTGGTGTTTAGTTTTGCATTCCCTCACACGATCAGGGCAGACTCCAAACCAGAGATTTAACACTACACAGGATAGTTTTTCTCAGATGTTTTTGTAATGTGCTGCGGCTTTAAGCTTTATTTTGGAATTATAAGTTTGTGTTGAGTAATTTCCCTTTCTGAATTCTTTTTTCCCTTCAATTAAAAATGCCCATGAAGACTAACCAAACCAGGGCTCTGTTGCAGGGGCAGTACTCGCTAATGCTATGAGCCAGTGAGTCACAGGATTGGTCTAGTTCTGAGAAGTTTAAGACACTAAACTGCAAGTGAGATGAAAATACATGCTTGTCCTGCACAATGTAAGTTACAGTAATTGCAATGAACAGGGGGAAAATGGTCACTTGGGTTAATGATTATTTGGTTCTGTGAGGCACTCAAGGGGGCAAGGACTCGGTGAGCTCTTTGTTCAGCAGGTGTGTGTATCTTTGGAGGCAAGAGTTAGAGAAATTGGAAGACCAGGAGGAACAGGAACTAGGGCTGGATGCACAATCCCCTACAGCAGGGACTTAGATAAGTGAGTGAGAAGGAACTCAAGTAAGAGATTTTGGACACTACCCCCCCTATTTAAATGCTAAAGGCAACTTGTCTTTTAGGTGACTTGTCTTTTAGGAGACTTTGGAACTGAATCAGCTTGTTCTGTACAGTGGAAAATTCTTTCCTCCCCGCTTTCCCAAGATGCCAAAGATGCATTCAGAACTAAATTCCAGGTACGCAGATGTGTTTGCACCAGCCTCTCCAGAGGCCAAGACGTGATGCTGATCCGCTGCATGTCTGGCAAGAGAACAGGGTGCCACTGTTAAGAGACTGTGCATCCCTTGCCTTTAACCAACAGTGGAAACTGGGTACACACCTGCAAGGGGCAGGGACAAAGGACAGTTTAGCAAACAAACCTGTGCCCACAGTGCCCTGCTGCTGATTTGGTGCAGCACAGTAGAGCTTGTACTTCTAAAAGGAAAACTAAATGCTTCGTGACAAGTTGTAATCAGAAATCTTAGGCCTCCTAGTGGACTGCAGTGGACCAGAAATTAACTGGAACAGCAGTTTATGGTTTACATTAACTGTTACCAGCCACTGGGAATATTCTGTATAATACTGGAGATGCAAGTGTAAGAAAAAGTGTCATTGCAATGATGATTTGTCTGTGCAGCAAAATTGTGCTGAGTGCTGTAAATACATTCATGTTTACTGCTTTAAAAAGAAAATTGCACATTTTATCTTTCAATGGGATTGCCTCCCCTCTTCTTCCCTTTCCAAAAAGAAAAAATCAAAGCTCTTTTAGACTGATAGCTTCAGGTTGGGGGGAGCTTTGCCATATTATAAATATATATAAATATATGTATAAATATACTTTTTTAAGCATGAGAGAGGACAAAAGAAATACATTACAGAGTACCCAATATAGATCATTATACAATGGAATATGCACAATTCAATAAAGATGTAGTTAAATTTAATAACCTGTTTTAATCCTCTGTCTTGCAATTTTCCTTTTCCACGAGTTCAGAACTCACTATGTTGTCAGCGCATCAGTGGTTCCCCGCTGTAGAGATCAGGTATCTGATGGCCTACAGGTGGTAAGTGATATGCTCACTCTCAATACCATTGCTCTTCATTCCCTTGCACAGTTCTTTCCAGTGGATCAGAGCTGGCTGTACCAGTACATAGTGCACACCAGTTACAGGTCTAAAGAAGAGCCAGGGTGAGGACTCACCTTTTCCATGTGCCTCCTCCCTGAGGCTTGCAGTGCTGCACAGCTCTGCTCCCCTAGGACCAGCTGCTGGCAGGGAAATGTTGCTGCAGCCCCACCATTCCTGTCCCTCTGGGCTGTGCCCTCAGGCTGCCCCTGCATCCCTCCGCAGCACAGATGGGGACAGGACAGCAGCAGTTGCCAGAAAAGCAGCAGTCATACAGAGGTGGAGAGGTGCTGCTGAAGGCAGCAGGCTCTGTGCCAAGGGTCATACTGCTGCTGGGGGAAGGGCAGTGCTCAGAGACCCTCGGGGACTGGATTCCTACACACATAAGGCACTGTCCCTGTCCCTGGTGTGTTGAAAAGTCTGGCCAAAGAAAAGGAATGTGACACAGCTGTGGCACGCTCATGGAACACATGGTGTGTGCTTTGTTCCTTTTATTTAGGGCTTGTAACAAGAGGGTTTAGTACACAGCAACAGTTAATTCCAAGTACAATTAAAAAAATTTAAAAATTGGGTTTTGCACTCACTGGAAGGTGGGTCAAATGGCACACACAATAAAATGTTACTGGCGGCATACAGCTCCCCAGAGTCCTGGGGGCTTGGTCATTTACAGGGGGCTCTGCACTCATCCACTGCAGCAGCAGTACCAAAAGCAAAAGCACAGCGTGCTACTCCTCCGACTGCAAACCAAAGAGGGGGGGGGATCTGCTTTCAGAAAAGTGGGCATGGACAAAATCCATGTTAGACACCGACATCTCCAGAGAATTCATAGAAACTATTTGTCCATGCAAGTTGCAAAAGACACTTTTTCAAATGTGAAAAGAAGCACTTGTTACTTGTTCTTTACAAAAAAAATCTCAGACATGTCAGCACTTTACCAAGGTGCTGTAATGAAATGAATTTGTACACAGCTCTTCCTATTAGTCAGTAGTGATAGGATTCTTCTGAGGTGTTAAGAGAAACCAGAACAAAGGTACTGCACACATTTCAGCAGGGTCACCATGTCAGTGTTCAGCAGGTTGCTGGCTGTAGGCTGACCTCTGGACATCAGGCAGCTGCTGCTGCCTTCACTGTTTCATAATATGTCTTGCAATAAGCAATAAAATTAGTGTATTTAGCAGAGTACCAAAGAAACCAGTGCTTCCTGCAGGGCCAGGAAACTGAACAAAACTCATGGGTGTTTTTTTTTTTTAATGAAAGCAGCAGAACACCATGGTCTGTGAATTAATCTATCTAACAGCAGTTGTCAAACCGTGGCTGCATCAAGCTTTCAGCAACCTCCCCATGGACATGAGGTGGGGGTTCCACTATTGAAGTTTTAAAATCAGAATCAGAGCAGTAGGACTGTTACTAGACATTGACTTTAGCTACTGGGGAGAAAAAACCCCAAAACCACACATTGTTCCCTTCTTGTACTGTTCTGATCTCTTAGTAATAACGGGGCAGTGCCAAATACTGGGAGATGCCAAAAGATGGGGAAGGTGAATATAACCTTTAGCACAGTAGAGTCTTTTAAGCGGCACCCTCTAAGCTGTAGCCCATCATCTACCTGCTAATGCTCAGTTTCCACCAGAGATCAGTGTTGTAAAGACTTGCCTTAGTGATTGCAACAGCACTGTGCATTTTCCTCTGCCACAGCTGCCAGCATGGGAACTGGAGTCTCTGCGTCGTGTTTGTAACGCTGCCTCAACTGCTGCAGTGCTTGATCAGTGACTCTATACTTCGGATGCAAGTACCACTCCTAGTACAGCAACAGCACCACGGACTTTTCAACAGCAGCCTCCAGCACCTCCCAGAAAGTTGGCCTGCAGAGAATGCAGATGGTGCCTGTTTTACAAAATGTCCTGTCCCAGCTCTGGGAGGTGAAGGCCTGTAACTGCTCCCAATTTAATAACGCACATGAAGTGCCATCCTTTCCAGAAAGGAAACACAAGGTTTGCTTTATGCCTGGAGCCCACAGACATAGCTAATAAAAAAGCAAGCTCGTTTCCAGCAGAGGCACATCTGTGGCATTTGGTAAGAAGTGGTGCAAGTTGCTAGAAGAGCTCAGCACTAAGTCACCATCAAGCACAGGTGGGAGACACGACAGAAGCACAACAGTATCAGGCACAACCCTCTTCCACCTCTAGCCATCAACACACACATACACAGCAGGCAGCAGCCCACCCATGCTCCACCAGAAAAGGCTCATCAGCCCTGCTGCTGCCTCACTTTCTTTTCATGATCCACTGAAAAGCCCTGGATAAAAGTGGCACTTTGCAGAAGCTGAATCACTGCCCATGTCAACTTTGGCTGTCACTGAGAACCCTCAGCAGCAAAGAAAGAAAATGCCCAGCAGCAGTGAAAGGAGAACAAATTGCTCTAGCAAGAACCAGCTCACACCAGCAGCAAGCTCCAGCACTTTCAGGACCAGCTCAACTCAAGGACAAGGCGAATTCCAGGAACATGGTCAGCCTCCTGGTAATACACACCAAGTTCTGTCATCTACCTTGAGGCCATACCATACCTCTTGTCCTCCAGAGACAGCAGCAGCTCTTCAGTGCAGCAGTATCTGCCTGTGTCTCATCAGTGAGACCAGCAAGTGTTCAGGCATTGCTTCAGCTCTCTAGTGCCTACTCCAGCCAGTGCATTTAGAAACACCCTCAGGACTCTCAAACATAAAATTCGCTGCTTGCCTCTCCTACCCCCTCAGCCCTCTGCTGCAACAGTCACTGAGAGAAAAAAAAGAGGAGGTGAAAAAATGGGTGACACACATGCAACCTCAGTCGTCTCTCAGGCTGGAAAGAAGGCACCAAAATTAACCTGCTTCAGCACTAGATGTGGACATAGTCAGACTTCCTCTCATGCAGGCACATGATGGAGAGGCGGGTGTAATTAACAGCTTTGTCCCTGGGGCAAAGACAAGAAGAAACCTCTGACAGAGCAAACCAAGGCAAAATACACTGCTAGAGGATGCTGAGCAATATCTGTGCACAATGGAAACAGCTGGCTGATGGAAACAGCTGGCTGGGCTAAGGCAGTTCTCACAAGGGGAGAAACATACTCATTTTGGCCATACAGCACTCTTTGGGCTATGCTGGCGCATCTCCTTCCCCCACCTCTCATGCCTACACACTCCTGCTTCAACAGCCTGTGATGCTGAACACCTTCAGGAGTGGCAGCAGAACGCAGCAGTGAAGAGATGCTGTGCACCTATTTAAAATGTTGAGGTGTTTCTCACACACCCTCCCATCTGCCACCCCCTTTTAAGGTGTAAACCTATAAATTAAAAAGGGGTGGGAGAGAGAAGGTTTTGGGAAAGGAGAAGTACAGGGGAAAAATCTGGAAAAACAACCCTCACTGACTTTACTAGCATGCAATCTATGTAACATTAATATACAAAGCCTGTTTACCTTGGCCTGGTCTATGACCATTACATCACATCATCCCCAACAAGCCACAGTATTAAAAGCTGTACAAAATAAAAATATGCATAAAACTCAACAAATTTCTTTACATTAGTACTGCATAATAAAGCATAAAACCAGCAGGCGGTGACCCAGAAATTCCATCCACAGTTCTTGCAGGATAAACAATTCCACATGTTATCAGCAGGGACCAAACTAACCCCTGGCCCATCAGAACAAAGCCAGTTTTTCAAGGAATGTCACACATTCCACTTTCAAGGTTTTGCACCCTCATCTTCTGTGCTGGGCTCTGGCAAGAGTTCAGCTCACACTGCTCTGCTCTCAACATAGAACATGTGCCAAGAGGCAAACCCATCTGAATGAAGATTAAGGACAGGGGGGTGTATCGCACACAGGGGAGGTACACACTTATCCCCACCACCTGCCAGGACAGTTCAAGCACACACTCTGACACAGACTGGGCTAAAGACACGTCTCCCTAAAGCATGACCTGCCAGCTGGAGTGTGGGGGCACAGGCACAGGGGTTCAGCTCTCTTAGCAACTCACTATGCTGCCCTAACGCTGCATTTGAGCACCATGGGCTCAGTCCTTGCCATAAACATATCCAAGGCAAGAGAAGCCAGGAATCCTCTGACAGTCCTGGAAAACACAGCCACCCTGTAAGCACCAAAGGCTTGTGAGGGCTGCTGTTCAATCACCCTGGCTGCAAGCACTGCCTCCCTGTGCCGAAGTGTAGATCTGCCCAATGACACTACAAACTGTCATTCCAGTGACTACACAACCAGTGGTTCGGGGCTTGCTCCCAGAGAAATGATGGGCTGAGGGAGCTGAACATGGCTGCTTCTCCTAGTCTTGCTGCAAGACAAGTTTTCACAAAGAAAAAGGGTGTGTGTTCTGGCAAACACACCCAAACAATAATGCTGTCAGCTTCCAGAAAGAAGGCAGCAGTGCTTAGGCTACATGTGGACTGAGCAGGGGAGAAAATAACTTCTATCTGCACACCAGTTTCTTTAAAGTTGTCCCTGCTGCAAACTTCAACCAAACCAGTTCCTTGCATAAGCTCAGAGCAGGTGATATCGTTCCTCCATGTCCTGCAAACATCTCAACTGTTTTTCTCCTTTCCCCCTAAGCAGCTATGGCACCTCCCTGCCCAGGTTTGCACCACACCTGCACCTCCATCCTGGTATTGCACTAATTACCAAGCAAGGCATTGGGTCAATTACCTGCCTGTTGCCAATACCATCACAAACCCAGCCCTGTGCAGTGCTCTGTTTTACACACAGGCCTCTCCAAGACAGCTGCAGCATTGTCTCACCTTGGACAAGCTGCCACTGGTACCAGCTGGAACTGGGCCAGGTGACAGTCAAGAGTTGCCCAGGAAGATGCCCTGGCCCAGGAGGCTCTCACCACATAGGATCAGCTCAATTTGCAGGCTAACAAGGCTCAACAGAAAATTTAATCAGTTAATGCATGATATTTACCCAAAGGTAACATTTAGACCTTCCCTTAGGCAGACTAGTACAGCCGTCACTCAGTGACCACAGAGCAGAGTTTTTAACTGAGACTAGATTAAAAAGCCAAGTATCATCACAAAGGGCTACAGAGCCTTCAGTTGGGGTTACTCCACCCCAAGCCACCAGTACAGCTCAAAATATGTATTATAATAAACAGTGGAGAGGGCTAGGGAAAGAGCTAGAACTACTACTAGTTACTGCTTGGATTTCCATGGGAAACCAGTACACACAACAGCCCTTTTGCTTCCTCTGAAGAGTATTTGGCAACAGACATGAAGACGACAATTGCCGTTTGTCCTGCCTCTGCACAGGGCTCTCACAGTACGTATGCAAATCTAGGCATCAAGTACAAAATAGCCAACTTACAATACCTGATTGGACTTTTAAGATTATATTGTGCATAAGACTAAAGTCTGGGGGCAAGTTTCTCTAGTGCAAGCAGGCATGAGTAGATTTGAACCTTGGACCACACCCCCTAGAGTTTATCCTCAGACCCCAGGAGGACCTGTAAACTTTGTTCCGTCTTCACCGTCAGCGGCATCTGTGAGTTCTGTTTGAACTGGCAGAGACCATGGCAAGGAGGTCGCTGTGGAGAGGAGCACGTTTACATCAGTGCAGAACAAAAACAAGTATGTGGCATTCAAAAGATGAGGAAGTGGGGGCAGGGGCCCTCTCGGCTGCAGCCATCTGAATTGTCTGAACTGAGAGGTGAGTGAATGAAAGCCAGCTCTGTGTGCCCCTGCGCCAGCCTACATGTGCAGAGCAGCTGCAGAAGTGTTTACGCTAAAGATTTATCCAACTCTCTGAAGTCAGTGACAGAAACATCTCTGTGTAGAATCCCGGTGTCTGCTAGCACATGACTGTTCTTCCAGCTGCACAGGAGTGTGGTGTAGAAACAGGAGGGATGTCCACTGGCCAGTAACCTTCACCACAAGCCTCCAGGACATACCCAGTGCCAGGCACTGCTGCCAGCGGTAACACCACAGGGGCACACAGGATTCCTGAGACAGATCCCAAGGCCTGTCAGAAGAAGTCAGAATTTGAGTGAAGTATCAGCTACTCAGCAAGTTTCTTACATCTGAATGGGTCAGGTTAATTCAAAGTCAGATAGCTCAGCATAGCCTCTGCTGGCCTCTGGAAGAGCCATTTGTTCAAACAACTCAAATCACTACTGTTTTATAATGAGAAGGAAAAAAGAAAAAAAACCCAAAAAAAACCCAAAAAAACAAAAGCAAAAGAGTGGTTGTTACAATTATCCTTCATTCAGTTATACTGGATAGGGCCCCAGAGGCTGGCGGAGACCTGGGAAGCCCTGACAGGTCCTGCAGCAGGAGATGCAGTGTTCTGTCCTCTAGTCTTCACTCCGAGTAATGCATGATCGACTCCACGTAGTTCCCTGGGAAGAGCCCTGTCACTCCATTCATGACCCCCTCATACCAGCCATCATCATTTTTCTTGATGACGTAAATGATGGCACCTTCCTGAAAGGAGAGCTCATCTTCTTTGTCCTTGGTGTAGTCATAGATCGCCACCACTAGGAAAGAACAGAGCATGACTGTTAGCAGAGGTACAGGGAGGAAATCAAATCACCCTGCCTTGTCCTGGCAATCCCAGAGAACTGCACTGCCCCCACAACACAAGTGCAGAAGGACCTGCTGAGAGGGACAGTTTCTTCCAATCCCTTTTGTAAGAGCTCATGCTTTGAAGCACATGAGCCAGGACTCCTTTAACTCTTCTATTCTTACTATTTTCAGACCCTCCCAGAGGAAGTTTATGACTGCATGATAAATTTTTGGTGTGGAATGATATTCATGTATTAGAAATACACGTTAAACCAGATCTCAGTGCAACTAAGACCTGGAAAAGATGGAAGAGGGAGAGTAGCAAGAGCTCTTTTCAGATCACAGTAAGAATGAGCCAAGGCTGATGTCCCAGACTTCCAATACTTTAGCTACTTTCACATTAAAATCCCTAAAATGAGTACATGCAGTCTCAATAGCCAGCAGCCACTCCCAAGGTATACAGCACCAAGGTGGGTGAATCCTGTTAGGAGTGATGAAGAAGAAAGGTGGAAACAAAATATCCACAAACTGTATCAGGACGTTTTCTTACAGCTGTGGAATATTTTACTGAAGGCACAAAAGTTGTTGGGAAAAGTCAAAGAAATTGGACGAAGTACTGGCAAATATTAAATGGAACATTGTCCTGAAATGGCAGAAAATAAGACATCAACGTGATATGTTTTTCCATTCTCAGTCCTATCATTATTTGTTCCATAGAGAAAATGAGTTAAGTCAGACTCTGAGTACTTTAACAAATAGCATCAATCACTGCTTTGAGCACTTGGCAATGAAACGTGCAGTGTTGCCATTGAAAAAAAAAAAGAGGATGTTGGTCAGGGATCCTAAAATTTTGTACTGGGGATAGAAGGGAAGATACTCCATAAACTAAAGCAAGGATTAAAAATTAACACCATGTGCTCATAAGCACACTATCCAAGAATCTTACTAAACTCATCATTCTTTTCAAAATAAAAGAGGTAATTTCCTTTTAAGGGAGCAAAGGAATCAACACAAATATTTAATAGGGAAACCTAGATCCAGCAGAGATTATACAGATCAGTCCTGGTAGAGAATCAGACTACGAACAGAGATTTATTTTTTTTGTTATTATTTGACTAGAGCATATTTAAAAAACACGTTGTTGGCGCTACACTTGTGCCAGCGGTTGTTAAGTAACTCATTCTAATTACTTTTAGACATATAATTCTAAACAAACAAAACACGAATGAAGAATGAGTAAATTTTTAGCCTGAAAACCAGAAGTCACTGTATGAACACACAATGCATTTAATTAAGGTCCTTCAAAATTCCTTTTTAACTGTTAATTTTTAAAGGTCTTAGAGTCACTGTGCTATTTTCCTTCATTTTTCTGATAAAAATAATCCAAGGATCATAGTAACTTCCGATTCCTTTCTTTCTCACATTTGAGTATACTGTAGTCCCTTTTGATACTGAATAGATTCATTATTTCATGATCACAAGGAGGAAACTCCTCCTTTGTGAAGAAAATTTGCTTCCTGTAAAGCCCCTTATAACATTACCCGAAGCTTGGGTTTGTTTTTAAATCACCATCGCTTCCCCCAGCATGTTATTTTTGTACTGGCAACACTCCTCTCTCTAAAAGGCTATTTAATTCTTCTGTCTGTAGTCCCACCAGTTCAAGCTGTGAGCTCATCACATGCCACGAGTTACCTGAGTCCAGGCCAGAACTGCAGGAAAGGCTCCAGATGGGACAGGAAGCAGCAGTACTGACACAGGAGGTGGCATCCCTCCCTGTCAGCCTGAGCCAGAGCCTCTTCTAGTTTCTATTTGAATACGTTTCCATGCAGTTACGAAAAACAGAATTACTCATTTAGGTTGATATTCTTCCAGTCAGTGATCTTTGGTTCTTCAACCATTACACAGAGTTTGGCTAAACTCTGTTGCATCAAATTGACCACAAATGCAGGCCACTTTCTCTGTGTGGTATGACAGCAATTTTTCCTTTTGGATACCCATTCCATTTATCCGATTTGCAAAGCCAGTCGATTTTCTTACCTTTCCATGCCACCCATCCCAACACAGAGCTCAATGGCAAACTGCAGTGTGTGTCCCTGGACACTGCAGGTTGGTTGTTGCTATTACAGCCACATGGGAGAGTCCTCAAGTTCAACATCCCCAGAACCTATATCCTACCTAAGCATTTCTCCATCTGCTCCAAATGGATCTGCTCTGCACTTCCTTCTCAGCTGTAGGCTAGAGCATGTCTTCATGTTAAAGGTACCTCCCCCCACTCTGCCTGACCCCTTGACAGAACAGGGTCACACCGAACCCCATTTCAGTACAGCAACCCCTGCATTTGACACCTCCTGGGTGTCCCAGCTTCCATAGCAAGGGTCACCTACTCTAATCCTTAACTGCTTTCATATGAACTTAAATAAGAGAATGGTCACACCAAAAGAACAAATATAAATCCTAGGAACTGCTGCTCTACTTACTGGGGGTAAATGTGTTGGAACAGCCACTTCCATCCGTTTTGTCCACATTGAATCATGTGGCACAGAATATTATTTACAGGAACTTAAGAACTTGGCACAAGATAAATCGTTTTGCAGAAGATAAAGCATTGTAATTCCCAGCAGGATTAGCATACACATTCTTTGAGTATGAAAGTCTTCTCTTAGCATGGGGCTTTTCATTAACTTTAAAGCTTCAAAACTTGCCAAGCACTTCTCTCCCAACTCCAGCAAAGCAGTCAAATCTCAAGACATGGGCTGAACGTAAGTAGAGCTATTCATGTAACTACAACAGAATCCACACCCATGTCGAGATCAATTTGTTCTGGTATCCTAAAACTACTATTTAATAGTTCTTCCTACATTGAAAACACTTTAGTTTGCTATTACCTTTGTCCGTGTTTCTAAAAACATACCAACCTTTTAGACATTTTAGTCATCTAGTTTTCAAAATACAGATCAAAATTACGTTTTCATATGGGCCTCCACACCAATACGAGACATTGCTTGGCTTCCTACACTTGTGCTCTCCACAGGAAAATTGTTCTGACTAAAAGCCTAACTTTCTCCAGCTTATCTTTAAAGACTCCCCTACACAGTTTTGCTATCCATGTGCTATTGCTTGTAAATATCAAACTGAAGTGCCTGGACTGCCTGCTGAGATGTAACAGATCTATGCATATATGCACCTATATAAACTATTTTGGTTCACAAGCTCATCGAAGTCATACAGAAAAGTGGAACAGAACAACAGGCTGTCATTGAAATGTCATCATTTCTTCAAATACAGAGTTGTTTTTCCAGACCAAGAGCACACCCACACCCACACACACCCACACCCACCCTCTGCGTTAGTATGAGAAACTATGAACAGGCAATGCACACAGCAGGGTCCTCTTTTTTCTCTTTTGCTCCCAGCTGAAATGCCACTGAGGTTGTGCTGAGGGCCAGACACATAACAAAGTTAGTGGTATGAATGTAGAATTAGGCTACAGAGTATCTTGTGCCGGCAAAAACAGAGAAAAACCTCGAGACTTACTCTCCTATTAAAAAGTAATGTGCCTCCAGTCTTCATCCAGTATAGAATACATCATCCACAATGAAACAGAGCAGATATCGTGCATTCTCAGAACTGCCTGATAAGAAGTTCATCCTGTACTTGCTGAAATGACCTGTACTGGTCCAACCTGAAAAAAATTTGCCATCCTTCCCCAAAGGAAAAAAATCTGACATCAGGAACCCAACCACACCAAAACCTGATTTTCTGAAGCCAGGGAACTAATATCATTAATCAAAAATACCGTCCAAACTGCACGGCAAAAGGAGTACTACAAGTATGAGATACCTGTTCCCCTACCCTCCCTCATGGAAAAAGCTTCCCCAACCACAATAAACTGAAGCAACTTTTCATCAAGGAACCTGTGTACATCAACAGGGAACAGTGTCCCTTTCTGCCAGCCAGGGGTGGGGAGAGGTTGGTAGATAAAGTCAGTCATGTAAATGCCTTGCAAATCAGCTTCTTCCTCTGACACAGCCTCAGCTTGTCAGCAAACCCTGTGAGCTCCTTGCACGAAACACACCAGCTACATGGGGGTGGGGAGTCATAAAACCACTCCTGCATCTGCATATTCCTCCATCTTCCTCAGGAACAGTAATATCTTCTTCAAGCTAGAGTTGGCAGAAAGTGCCTCTTCCACCTTTTTTTATTCCTGTTCCCTCATGTACTGCACTGGGTTGATCTTTGTGGCATTCTTCTTTCCCCTGACGCAGCCTAAATGGGTCTCGCAGTCCCCTGCATGCCTGGTGGCTTTGTGCAATTAGACTATGTATCACCTTTGTAAGAGGTACAGGATCCCATTTCACAGACACCAGGCAGCAGATTTGTTCATATTCAAGTGCCCCATTTGCCTACCGAGTTTATTTTACCTGTAGTTTTACTCCAGCATGTCTGCACACACCTCTTCAGAAGGGGAAGACACCGAGGTGCAGTCACACAGCAGTGCCACAGTTAATCAGTCTCACACAGACCCAGCACTTTCTAGCTCAGCACAGCAGCACTGCAGCTCCCAGAGCCCCAAACACAAATGCAACACTCATTCATTCACTTCTGGCCTCATATGAGCATGATTATCAGGATTAAGCAAAAGGTGAGTCTTGGGTAGGTTACAGAGGAATTAAAAAATACGTAGTTAGCCAAGTAGTCATCACCTTCCCTTTGTGGAAAGAGGGGTAAAAGAGTCAGACTTGAAGAGTAGATTAAGTTTCATTCTTTTAAGTTGCCATTTGGAGGAGCACCTCTACCACAATATCAAATACTGGCTATGAAGGATCTAGTCAAACTTCATGTCCAAAAGCAGGATGAGAGGGGTTCATAAATCAATGTTACAAACACAACCCTACTGTCCCTCCTAGCTCCACACCTACCCTTTTCTAAGTACGTCCTTGGTGCCCAAGGAGGGTCCTCCTCAGCATAGGGATCACTGTACTCCACCACAGCTGCTTCCTCCTCCTCGTAATCCTCTGGAGGTGGGGGTGGAGGTGGAGACTCATCAAACACTGCCTCATCCACAGGCGGTGGCGGGGGAGGAGTATCTGAAACTGAAATAAGCAACAGTACAGCCATGAACGTGTGTCCAGACCAGGGTGGCAGGTTGAAGTAATACTTCCTATCCCACTTAGTTGCACTGGAACAACAGTTACAATTCATGAAAATACACTAGAGACAATAAAATTCAGAGAATGAAGAATCAGGTACCTCCAATAAAGTTATTTCCTTTTCCCACCCTTCACAATTTCCAGCAAACTTGCAGAGGCAGTAGAGAAGGCAGAATTATGGCTTTATACAGTCAAATCTTTCCAACTCAAAGCAAAAGCCACATCCAGTAATAAAACATAGCACAATGAAGCAGCAAACTTACTGTTTTCTTGAACTCTGGCCACAAATCCCATTAGTGGTAACTGTGGAGTTACCTGTAGGATGGAGGGGGGAGGAGGAGCAAGGGATGCTGCCACAGAAATTAAAAAGAGAGGCATTCAGTTAGAAATACAACAAAGCAGCAAACAGGAGAGCAGACATCACCACCACTCAGACAGTGTAGCAGGCTGCCAAGAAGCTGAGATAAAAAGACTGACATTCAAACAAAAATGGCTCAGGTGGTTTAAGCATATTCCTAATCCTTCCTTCAAGGCTATTTCTCAATTTTAAAAATTTCCAAGCCAGATCTTTTTCATAATATTAAGAATCCATGCTGAAAGATTTTTCTGACTTGACTATGAGATGCCCTTAAGCTGAAGTTTATTACTACAGAATATAGCACTTTATGAACAGACCTAATTGAAAAATATATCAAGAGGACTCTTTCCCTATAATCCTGCCCTTTCAGATTAATTTATAGAGGTGACTAACAGCATCCACAAATACCTAGTAATGAAAATGGATATAGCTCTTTTTTCCCCAAAATGTAAGCCAAAAAGCCCATCAAATGAGGCAGTTGTTTGAGACAAAACAGGAAAAGATGCCTTTAGAGAACTGTGCATATCTGGAAGACAGAACACTTCTGACCTTACTGGGAGAACAGAGCACACTGTGTTGCTGCCAAACCACAGGACCTATTCCAGATGTGCTGCCTCATTTCCTTCCCACCTGACTTCACAGACCATGCACTGAACTCTGAACAGCCCTTTTAGTAGTACGAGAAGAGCTGTCTTTGTACAATATTTGTGAATTCACAGTTAAAGAAGATACTTTCAGCCAGTTGTAAATGTCACACTGAACTGTGGGTTAAGCCTGGAATAGAAGTTTCAGTTATCTAGTTAAAAACACAGGTTTTATCTGGGTTGAATATACTTTGAGTAATGCAGTAACATTCTTTAAGCCAGTTGCAAGATTATTTTTCAGAAAGCACACCTCAGGAAAAGCACAAATAAGTAATTTTGTTGTTAGTATGTGGCATACAAAAAACATTTAATCATGTCCAAAATGCTGAGGGGAAAAAGGTCTGCATTTCATGTACCAATACATTTATTTAGCTTGCAGACAGAACTAAATTAATTTCAGACTAATCCCAGAGCTGGTAAGAAAACTACCAGGTATGATGTAGCATTTTTCAGAATTAATTCACATCATCATAGCAGGAGAAAAGAACTCCATGGCATTTACAAGTCACATCTCAAAATTTCTTGTCATTCACATTGCTTTCACAACTGCACACCCTAAACAAAAAAATCCCCAACAGCAACCATCCTTTTTGTTGCAAAAATATGCTTGTACCTCCATATAACCCAGGTTCCATTATCTCACAATCTACTTAGTATCTCTTGAGAAAAACTGAAATACATTTCTGATTACAGTTTCTTTGACTTGAATGACATGACCTCAGAGTATTTATTCTTTCAAGTGCAACCACATTGGCTGGGAAAAGATTTGGTCTTGCATTTTTTCAAAGCAAGAAATGGGAACTTGAAGTCCTATTGAGAAGCAATAATATTGCTGAATTCAGCATTCTTGTGCCACTGGGAAGTCCCTGTTTTTTTAATAATATATGCTATAAAAATGTTCCATTTCAAAATGGTTCCTCTATTCAACATCATGTGGATTCATACAATCATACATTCTATCACAGGAGAGTAACTTCAGTTTCCTCGGTCCCTTCAACGTACTCTGTGAATTAGATATATTTCTTTGAAAGAAGGAACGAGGCTTTCCTTAGCGAAAAATAAATTGCTCTAGACAAGCATGCCAAGCAAATACCAAAAAAATCCCTTAGTTTAGTTTGGGTTGTATAGTTTAATCAGAATGGTGATGCTAACACTGCCTGACATCATTCCTTGTTTATTTTAACCCTTCAGTTTGTGCTTCTGTCTATGCACTCTTGCATATGAGTCTGTGCACACTCATATTATACTGTCGCTATATACTATATAATGACTCTAATCTAGCTATGACTTTTAGGAGCCAACACAGTAAGTATTTTATTAATAATGATTTTGTTTATACAGTGCAGCAGAAGAACTTTAATGTGCCTCTGCTGTCTCAAAATATGAACTACATACCACCTTAAATGTTGCCTCCCACCTGCCTTCCATACTGACCACTGATGGATTACAGTGGCTGTAAATTAATTCAGAAATGCTTAAGAGCACCTTCCACTAGGTTGCTTCAGGCAGGTAAAAATTTAGCTGTAGAAAGAGGGTGTAGTGCCAATCACCATCTCAATATTTGCCCAGTTTCTCCCACAGGGTTTTTAGCTCGTGCTGAGCTCTGTACTGCTTAGACACTGGTATCTAAGGCTGCAAAGTTAAAACTTTGACATGGCTGGCACGAGTGGCTTTGAGACAGACATATGCTGAGATCATTTAGGGTCTGCATTTCTTAATATTTTTTTTTAGTTGTTACAAAAGGTCTCATCATGAAGTAGAAAAATTATATTATCTTAGAAATGGCAATCAACAGAACACAGCAATGCAAGTATATTTCATCGACTTGTCAAGTGAATACACAAACACGACTATGCCAACATACTAAAAATGGCACTGGAAATAACAGTACTGTGTTATCGCCCAACAACCTATGAAGAACAAGAAGCCATAGCTGGCACGTTCCTCTGCCTGTTGTAAGGTCTTTTCCACCTCTCATGTTTCTGTCTTCTCCCTCTCTTCAGGAATGCTGAGAAGCAATTGTGGCCTCTGTCCTGTCACAAACTAACCCTGCTCCTTACTGACACAGCAGTGCCTCTGTTCTTAGAGTCTCCATCAATGATGCATGCTTGTGCATCCTCTCCTCTCAAGGAACACTCAAAAAACCCCCTTGGTTTAGTGTAACTGCAAAGTTAATACATTCTGTATTCTGCTAGGTGTATCAAGAAAAAGTATCTCACTAAAACTGCTTATTTATATTGCATCAGATATGCCAGTATAACTGAAGCATTTTGTTTGTGATTTACAGTTCAAGCGACTAATCACCATAATAATTGTCTTCTTTCTGAATACACAGATTGAATTGTGGTTATGCAACTTATTTAAAGTCTATTTGGCATTTCCTATGATTACCTATTAACAATGCAAAGGCAGTTTGTAGAGAATTATCTTTTTGCTAAAGCAGAAATGCACAGCAGTTGTCAAAACCACTCTGGATATAGTGAAAATCCTCTTTATTGCAAAAGTAATCCTGAAAGGCTTCTTTTATTGCTAGTACCCTTTCCTTCTCACCTATCTCCCCTTCAGCCTTCAATGTGCAAATAATGTGCTTAAAAAATACCACATATTTCAGGCAACTGGGCTACAATTTAGCCATAAAACCTCTTCCACTGCCCCATCCCCAGCAGGCCCATGCACTTCCTTCTCAAGTTCAGCACACACATCTCTCTGCGGGGTAGCTCACAAACAGTGAACCTGATCAAACCCCTTAAATGCAGATTACAGCATCTGACCTAATTCCAAGTTCAGTGCTCAGCTTAATAAAAAAAATAAACCAACTAACACACACACTTGAAAACCCATCAACACACTGTAGTGCTTGTAAGTCAACATTCAATCCTGCTGCATCTTCCTGGAGATTTGTCAAAAGAGAAACTCTCCCCTCCTCTATCCGAACCTTCCCATCTCACCAGAAACATGGGAGAAAAGGCTCAGATAAAAGGCTGCTGCATTATGCTGACACACAGGACATGCCATCCCTGTTAATATCTCATCTTGCTTTGTAAGGTCACCCATTAAAATAACATCCCTTGTGGGCTTACAGAACAACACAGCTCCTCACATCCCACGTGTCTAATGATTACCCTTGTATATCAAGTGCAATTTCTTCAACTGTCCATTAATCAGAAGGAAAAAGCACACAAGATAAAAGACTGATTAATCAGCAAAGTCAAATACCCATCCCACGCCAAAGCAGGTCTATAGTATGGTCAAGGACTAAAGGTTGTCTAATAGGGACTGTGACATAAAAAGTAAATTATTTGGCAACAAAGCCAGTATTGTTTTATGCTGCTCGCCATAATGGAAGCTGAACACTCTGCACTTGCACCACAGCTTTGGCATGGCTACCAGCAACAGCGTGGCAGTGCAAGATCTGCAATGGAGACAACATAAAATTTCAGAGACCTGAAGGTCATGCTCTCTCCCCTGCTGAACTGAATGGGGCAGACAAGCTGTCTCACCTGGGTTCTGGTTATAAAAAGGTCCCCCGTTGATCTGGTTCTGCAGGCTGGTCTGCGAGGTGATGGAAGGAGGGCGCCGGTAGGGCAGTGACCCCCCGATGGTGGGGGGGGTGTGCCGAGCCGCAGGCCTGTTCATGCTGTAGAACTGCACGGGGTGACCTGGGGTAAACACGGAAATGCATTAGCAAAGAGAGAACGATGCCTGACTTTTTGTATCTGCACTCAACTTGCAAAGGCTTGGAAAGGTTTCTGTTGTTTTTCCTTTCAAGACAGCCTCCATCCTAGAAGGACTCAGCCACTCCAGCTGCAGACTGGCTGCAGGGCACTGGGTATCTCAACAGCAACACAAAAAACAACTCTCCCAATTGCCTGTACTCAGCAATGCTTACAAAAGCCAGTATGAAAATACAAAGGTGTCTAAGCTACAAAGCTTCAGAATAAAAGAAAATAATTCCCAGTTATCTATTTTAAATAATGGTTTACAATAACTTCTTGTGAATTGGGTGATTTATAAACCTGCAAAAAGTAACACTTCAGAGTCCTGCAATTAAGAAACACACATGTAAAAACTAATTGTATGCCATTCCCAGGATTCAAGGCTGTTACTTTCTAGAACTGAAAAACACAACACTACCTATCTTAGTGATGGTTAGAAGATATGCAGAGAATCATCTTGGAGAAGAGAATGTTAGAAACTGCTTGAAGGATGGAATAAATGAAGTCATACTCAGAAACCCTCTTTAGGGAGCTGTCAATTAAAATAACTCCTTTAAAACTTGCTCCTTTAAAACTTCCTGTATTCAAGTTGTTAATCCTGAATCTAAGCAAGCAATGAATGAAGCAAGCTATCTTCTGTGCTCACATAAAATTCTCTGGATTTTATACTGCATGGAACAGAAAGCTGGATTTATTATACCCATATGGGTTATTAGCTCCCCAAACTATTCTGTCTCCACCATTTGTCCTAGAAGTAAATTTCAGAGTTTGCAAAGAAGCAAGGGATGGTCACTGTGATTGAGGAGAGAATCAAATTGGGAAGCAGAACAAAGGAATGTGCAATTTTTGTAAAAAACCTGCACTGTTCCCCACTATGTTTTGATTGCTTTGCAAAACTTCACACTAAGTCAGTAAATGAAAACGCAAGTTGCTTGCTCTGTTACTTGCTTCTAAAAGCAACTGCACGACCCAGAGATTCACACTCCTCCTGCTTTGTACAGGTACATATATTTTTTAAAATGCACTTTTTACAGATGAGGAATAGCTCAGAAAGAATCCACCCAGTATATGGGCTTTTGCACATTTTCCCTGATGCATCTTTCCAACGTGTGTCTCTCTCTGTCACTTAAGAAATTGGTGGTGATTGGAGAGAAAGGAAGAGAGAAGAAACAGGGGTAAGAGGGTTTTAAGGATCAAAAACTACAACGTCATGAACAGTGAATTATCCAGTTTCTTCAAATACTTTATTTTAGAGAAGCCATACAAGCAACCTCACTAATAAATAGCACAGGGGAGCAAAATATCTTCATAAAAATGGTAAGGAACCCGAAATTACTTTTATGGAATTGTGAATGTGAATTAACAGCCATTAATTTCGACTTGTTAAAAATACAGAAACAACATGGCTTAAGAACTGGGATACTGACAGTGCATCAAAAATGGAAACTGATTGAGGCCCCACATGCCACAGCTCATCTTCTAAACATAGAAGAAGACAGCAGGATCACCTTCTGATACCAAAATTCATCACATTTTAGAAAGTTCTAGTCACAGTTATGGATTCTAGTGTGTTTTCTAATTTCAAACTAAATGCAATTTCAGGAATGCTTCTGGAACCTGGTGCAATTCTTAGGAAGACAGATGAACACTGATAAACACACAAACCAATTCACAGCCTTGTGAGCAGCCTCCACTATAATGAAAAGTAACAAAGCATGCGGAGGCTAAAGGAGATCTCCACAACGCAGGTGTCCCTCCTCCTCGAAGGGTAACACAGCACAGTGCTGTGATTGGTAACCACTACACACTGCAACTTCAGCATATGAGAAAATGAAAACTGCAGCACTGAAAAAAGCAAGTTGCAATATACACCCAAAGCACCACATATTAAACCAAAATGCTTTAATATTATTCTGCATAATAAAAACTTGAATTTTACCTAATACAGAACACAAAAAATTTGCTCATTTTATCAGTTCATTGAAGTGAGACTTGTCATATGAAAGCATTGAAGAGACCAGTCATATAAGTAATACTTTGCTAGATGCACTTTTTATTTATTCCATTAATGAAAGGGAATAATCAGACCCAGAAATATCAGTGCTAGTTCCCTCCACACACAATTATTCTATGAGGCTCTCAGTATCCAAACAGAAATAAAATTACAATTCAATATATAATTATATAACTGCAAAAGTAGTCAAGTTATAAAATTAAATTATTGCTGTTTATAAAACTAGCAGACCTTCAATTGTCTACTATTACTTTATAGTTGAGTAGTAGCAAATATTTCTAGTTATAATTAGATTGTTAAAAACATTGTTAATCACTACTGCTGAAGTAACTTTGCCCAGCCTTGGACCATGCTCACATCTGGGTTCACCTGCCCAGCAGCTGGAGCAGACACTCACCTGTAGAGGGTGTGGAAGAAACAGCGGGGGGAGTTGGAGAGGTGAAGCCATCGGCAAGGGGCTGAGCTCCTGCAGCAGCAGCAGCATCTGGGGCAGCGGAGGAGGGGGCAGGAGCAGGAGGAGTGGGGGCAGGAGCAGAGGTAGCAGGAAGGGGAGAAGTGCCAGCTGAGCCAGCAGGGGCTGAGTGAAGAGAGGAGGAAGAGGTGGAGTTAATAAGGAGATATGTTAGCAAGGATTAGAGAAAGCCTTTGACTATTTAGTGTTAGCTGTTTATTAGCTGCATATATTTAGAATGCACAAGATGAGAGAACAATGGAGCTGTTAAAGAAAGGCTCATTCCTATGTAAATGGTAAATGAAGGTCAAGCAAAACCACTTCTTTTCAGGTCTGAAGGGAATAATCCGAAACTTTTCACTGAAAGGCACTACTTTTCAAAGATGTGTTTACATTTTGTTATTTATGCTTCAATGTGCAGCATGGTCATCTTGAGCTTTTGTATGTATTAGAAAATATAAAGAGGAAAGCAAAAAATTTCTATCTCTGTTTCAGAAGCACCACATATTTCAGATCATGCTGCAAGCCAACTATACACTCTTCTTCACTGAAAAGGTTGAGCAAAGGAAAAAGAAGTACTAATAACACTTCCTATTTCTGGAAAGACTGGGGCCATTACACCGAACAAGTATCTCTCTGTCACAATTCAGGCTTGCATTAATGTACTGAAGATTTACCCAATGCCTGCAACTCGTTTCATCTAATTTTCTAAAAACATGCTATTACATATCTGCATAAACAGCCAATGAAAAAACATTCTCTTGCTTAAAAGGACAATGGAAGTTTCCCTCAGCCCACTGAAAAGGTGCTGTGCCCTACCCTGTCACATGCAGGCAGTCAAGCAAAAAATTCTGATAAACCAATTAATACATAAAAGGAGCACAACAGCACATCAGACACTCTCAGAAAAGATGCTACTTGATTCAAACTCATAGTATCAATAGCAATGAACTCAGACTTTCCTTAGAGTTTAGGAAACTGCAAACACTCAAGGTTACTGCTGAGTCAGAAGGAGGAACAGCAAGTTTCTGTTTACCTGGATACACACTGGGAGGAGATGGTGTGGGAACAGCAATGGGAACACCTACACTTCCACTTCCACTGTTCTCTCGACTGCTGCTCCGACTGCTTGGGTGGCTTCCTCCACTACTGCCACTGCTGCTGTAAGGAGCCAAAATAACCAGGACATGAATATGCTGCTGTGCATGCTGAAACAAAAGATTCCTCACACACCACCTTACTAAATCAGAGAAATAACAGAGAACGAGAGAAAAGAAACAAGGATGATATAAACCTATATAAAGCTGGATTTTCCTAAAACTCTTCCTTTTGACTACAACTCGGCAGGGTTTTCAGTGACTCTCAGTGAACTTGCCCAAGAATGTAACACCTCCAGAACCTTGTCCAAAGCACATCATTCCAGGATTGTCAGATGCCTACACAGCAAACACAGACCTTTTTCCTGTAACTGTAAAACATGCAGACTGCTTAGACTGTGGTTCATATGCTTTCATACAAGAAGTTGTAAGATAATAAAAATCAGATTTCTTATATTTTAAAAGTCCATCTGTTTAACCATCCTCAAGTACTTCTGATGTTTAAAAAGTAAGTATTTCAAGGGAAGTATTTAGACCTATCACAAACTTATTATCCTAGAGAAAAACTAGTCCTCTGTAGAACTTTTGGTAATACAGGTCAGCTTTATTCTGTTTGAAATTATCAAAATCCTAAAAATACCATGCTATAATTTCAGCTACTCAATCTATAAACACCAAAGGCTGTTCCAAAATGTCAAGTATAAGCATACCATGCACTCCTTCACCATGTAGAAGGTAAGATGTGTACAAAGCCTTTCCCTAGTTTTGTGAGCATTTAGTAAAACAGTATCACACTCTACCTCCTTGAAAGACTTCACAATCTCAGTAATTCATTAAGTATCATAACTGAGAGCACTAAAATGAAGGTGACTAGGGAGATTGAGTGAATAATCTTCTCATAATCCACTGTTCTGGTTTGGGTAGCGCTCACTCTCCCCACACCGAGTGCCGTTCCCGGCGCGCAGGACGGGCTGTGCCGCGGCCCCGCGGGTTTGGTGGTGGGATGCTCGGCGTGCCCATACGGTACCTGTAGGTGCGGTTGCGCTGGTTCACCGAGGCCGTTCTCACCGGGCTCTGCTGGGACGGTGCCATGTTGCGCGTGGGGCTCGGCACGTAGTCGTTGGGCACCACCGGCGGCCGCACCGGCTCCAGCGTGCGGTACGGGGAGTGCCGCCTGCACGACATGTGGTCAGGAGCCAGTTAGGGTAACAGGGACAAAACCAAAGTATCTTCCATTCTTTAAAAGGCAGCTACATACTGATCACTAACGGGAGCCAAAAGAATGGGGCTTTTCTCTATGACTTTGTAGTATCTACTCTGTAGGACGAGACAAAATTAAGGATGTTCATCATGTAGTTTAGTCTTCCTGTTAATAAACTCTGTGCTGCACATCCCATTCTTGTTTTAAGGTAAGCCATTATCATGTATTAAAATCAAGCACCACGGCCTGTACGTATATAAATAATCACATACCAGCAAACAGCATTCATCCCACTTATAACACATTTTCCTAAGGTCAAGGTCAAGTTCATAGACTTAACAGGAAAGCACTTTTATCACGCACAGCACAAATAATTAATGAACAATGCCTTTTACTAATTGTTCAGTTGTTTAGCACCACCTTTCAAAGCCACATAGCTAATGACATTTTACTCTAAAGCACACAGTGTTGAGTGTTCTGCAATGAGAAAAAGATTCCTGTTGGGAAAGGCTGATGATGTCCACTGTCTTCTGGCAGAAGCACGTTAACATACGAGATATGAACAGCATAAGAGGATGTAGATCTAACACCTCTTTGTGAATGCTTAAAATAAAACAAAAACCCCTCATACTACAGAAAAAGAAGGAATCTTCCCCCTTTCCCTTCTGTTCACCACAGCCATTTACCCATTCAGTAACTGCACTTACCCAATAGTTCCTTTTCCTGACATTGGTGGACTTGGTGGCTTCTGGGTGGGTGGTGTTGTACGAGGAAGCCCACCCATCTTCATGTTCTGTGTGCTGACCTGTGGGAAAGAATGGGGAGAAAACGGCCTTCACTCAGCTCAGGTTCTGGGGGCAGAGACACTGAGATGCCTTTAGCAATTAACTCTAAGTAGGGAAAGGTTTAAATGAACAAAAAAAATTGAGAGGCCATGCATTTTATATGCAATTTCCACTCTGCTAGAAGTCAAGAGTTGTGCTCAAAGGACTCTTTATTACATAGGGTTTTTTAAAACTGTATGTACAAAAAGTGGATTTGCCTTCAGGCTCTCACATGCCCATGAAGTCACTGACAATAGAGACACTGCACCTAACTTGGCTGAACCTCCCAGTCGTCTTCTGAGGTAAAGGCAGTTACTTCACATTGCACTACTCAATGGTAAATTTGCAAAAATGCTTTTGAATACTGTTTAGAAATACTAAAGCTTATCTAAAAGGCCATAATTTAATGTGATTTATACAGAAGTCAAAGTAATCTATAAATATGATCCATTAATGTTTTAGTGTTTTCACAGCATATAAATTTTTTAAAGATGATCTTTATTGTAAGTATTAGTTAAGTACATGTAAACACAGAAAAAGCTCTATGGAGAAAAATAAAAATATGCAATTTTTTTCTCCCCCCACCAAATCTGTAGCAATTTAATCTCTAAAAATTTATAAATAAACGGACAGGGAGAAAAATATTTAGCAGTGATGTGATGTAACTGCGGTTTGTCCACTTCTCCTCTCTCTGGTTAAAATACTAATAAAGTAAATTTTACGTAAAATAATTTATTCTAACTTCTTTCCAAAACTCATTTGCATTCCTGGCTGATTGATCAATCTAGGAATCATAATCAGTGGTTACCAATGTAGGCATTTTGCTTCTCTGCAGTCTGCCAGCCAAGCATAATTCTCCCAATGCACATTTCCTTTCAGGAATTGGTACATGGTCTGCCTACAGAACAGCTGGGATTCATGAGTGCTGAAATCACTGCTCAGGCACAGAGATATTCAACAAACCTCAACAAGTATGCTTACATCCCTTCCTCTGTTCTTCCTGCCATGCTCTATTTCACAGTGTTTCTTCCTCCCCAAACGTGTCTTGGCTGCTGCCCCCACCTCCCATATAAAAATGAAGCAGTGATCAAGGTGCTCAGAGTATTTGCAAACATCATTAAAGGCAAATTACTCCTTTAAAATTTGACTATAACAACTCACTTAAAACCTTGGTAATGTTTAGATTTGTGAATTGATAAATATTGACAACAGTGTGAAGAGTAATATAGTCAGCATTCTAATCCACTGAAATTTGATTTTCTGGCTCTAAATAATCCCAGTGCTATCACATTTTCAATCTGCTGGGAAGAAAAGAAGACCAAGCACTAAAAGTTGGGGTTTTTGTCAGATTCAAAACCAGATGTTTGGATTTAGTTGTGTAAGAGTACTTTGTAATGTCAATTTAAGAAAAAATTACTTTACACAGCATTATAAAGTCCTTTAAGCCAACTCTAAGCAACAAGAAATCTAAAGTTAATTCAAGGGATGAGGTAAGCACTGATCTACAACTACTTGAAGGGAAAAGGGAAAGTGTAAAATGAAGTGTATTTTATTCTATACACGGAACATTTAAGGAATAGCAAAATCTGATCTTTTTTTTTAAAGTTGCAGCACCCCCTGTATTTCCTCTTTCATTACACACACCTGTTTCACCCACTTACCTATCTGAATAGTTCAAAAAAACCCCTCAAACAAACAAAATCCATGTTAATTAAACTCTTCCAGAACTGTCATGTGCTCTGTGTCAAACAGCACACTCTGCCCCTGCTTTTCAGGTGAGAGCGAACAGAACAACCTGTGCCCCTGAACAGTCCACTCAGCTGTTCTAACTGGCTGCACTTTGATGTTGTAACCACTTGGAAGTTTATTTAAATCTGAACTTTACGTTACCTTTACAGTTAATATAACATTCCATACATTTAATGGCAGAGAATCTTTTATTTTACATAAATCATTGCAAGAACAAAACCGAACTGTTCCACTTCCACAGGACTGCAGCTACCTGAAAAGGAAGGACAGCTGTGGTGAAGGATGCTGTAACAGCCCCCCAGACACACTGAAAAGTGGAGGGAATAGTTGCCTGACTAACGCAGAACTCCAGTGACTGATAGACAGTCCATTAACACTGCAAATAAACATATCCTTGACATAAGATGGGAAAAAAACTTCAGAAAAATGTGTCTAAATGAAAAGCAATCCCTTTTTAGACCAGAAACAGTCCCAAAGAAGTAATCCCCCAAAAAATTCAACTGAAAGATGGGGTAATGCATGGACAGTAAGCTTAGTTTCAGTGTTTCTGAAGTGACTTTTCAACATTGAAATTGAAATGTTCAAAGAGCAAGTAATTAAAACTGACAGGGCTGTCTTTAAATCTGACAGGCCCGATGGCCTTAAGAACAGCTACTCTAAATTAAACAACCCTATGCAAGTAACTTCCCTTGGACTTATTGCTAAATAATCACATAAGGGAAATTAAAAATATAAAATTATTTCACTGGTTCTGATCAAAATGGACAGATCTGTGGAAATAAAAGTATTAAAGATGCTAAAATCTAAAAGTATAAAAATTGCAACTTCAGCTGAGACACAAATATTGTAACATTTCCCACTGTGTCCTATGACTACTTGGAGAAAAAAGGAAGGCCATTAATGCCCCCCCCCCTTCCAAACTTCACTCTATTTATTCCCTTTTCCATTTTGCACACATGCTTGGAAACACAGTTTCCATACACAAATTCTCATCCACACACATCCCTCTTACAAACTCCTAAAATCCGAAGCAACCATCAGAACTCAAGGCCTCATTTGCATTTGCTGTCAAGTTCCAAACGTGTTTCTGGAGTAAGTTGGTCCTTGCCAGAAGTTGTTCTGTTTCTGACATCACTTCCCCTGGTGCTGCACAGCTGGAACTACCCAGATGCAGCTGATTTAGTGAGAGGGTGAAAGCACAGGAATTGCATCCTCAGTTAGTGTTTGTTTGACTGCACAACCCCACAGATCTAAGGTGGATTTCTAGTTTAAAGCTTGCAAATTATTTTAAGAAAATGCATGTCAAAACAGAGCCTGCAACCAGAAACACAGAGCAGTATCTCTGCCTCTGCTCACCACTGCCAAGGCAGGTCACCACTGTGCTGACACCAGTAGAAAAACAAATGAGAGGCAGTAATGGTTTGGGCACAAAGCTCAGGAAAAAGCAAAGCTTACTGATGTGAAAGCAGGAAGACATCCCTGTGAGCAGACAAGTAGGACACAGGGCCTATGCACAAAGCATGAAGGGATTTTTCCAATTTTTTCTAATTTCTTTTTTTAATCTCTTCCCACGGCAGAAAAAAAAGTAAAAAATTAATTACCAACTGAAGTTACACAATGGAACACCAAATAATTCTAGCGAGATCTTGGTTAAGCTTTTTGTTTAATGGATACCTCGGAAAAGCTTTTTATACATGAATTAGCAAGCACTTGCACTACAGAAAAAAATGTCTTCTACCAAAGCTGTAACTTTTGGCAGTAGTGGAGCTAGAATTCCAAGTTTTGCTCAGGAAGAAACTGCAGAAACCACTTAAAAAGATGGTTCGTGGTAAGTAACACATCCTGGAGGACGTACAGAGATCCAGCCCCTCAGTAACAGCCATAAAATCAATTGTAAAGAAATGGATCCCTATGGACTGTTCTGTTTCAAAAGGGTACAATGGTGTTGCATTCAGTGTGTTCTATATTGAGCTACAGTGCCAGTTCTGGAAAAGCACCATCTGATGATTTTAAGACACAATATAGCACTGACTAGAGCCCTTATAAAAACTACTATTTTAATTTTTTTAAGAATTAAGATGTATTTGTCCAATTTCTATTTTTGGCAACTAGCTTTTCATAGATTCCAGTAATTAAATCACCATCTTTTGGTCCAACATATGACGGAATTTTCCTCAGAGTTATATTTACATTAACATTTAACATATTAAGCTTCTTCAGCATTCCACTGTATAAGAAATTTCTGTGAAATAAGCTGATTAAAACCAATAAATTCTGCAGTTCATTCAATTTAATTCGTGGGAATTAAATTTAATGAGCAAGAAGTGCAGAAGTACATAATTGGTCAGATATAAGAGCTGGTCAACAGACTGCAGAACTATTTGCACCCACGCCCTGTATTTCTGCAGCTTACCTGCAGCAAAGCTTTCAATGCACATTTTTACTTATCTGAAGAAATCTCATTGTCAGTTCAATTACCAAAACCAAGTGAGTTTTCTTTTCTTGGTTGGTTGGGGTTTTTTTCCCCTCAAAATCCTGAACACCAGATATTCCACACAATCAAACCTCAGGAGCTACTTTCTAAAGCTGCACTCAGCCAGAAAATTTTAATTTTTTTACTGTCACACTGTATTTTCTAGAACTTTCCGGATGTGAAAAGTATCATCTTTTGCCCAAAATCTAGTAAGAAAAAGTGTCCCATCAGTGATGTTTCATGGGTTATATTCAGAAACTTCAAGCAGCTACTCAATCTTCTTGAGCAATTTTATATTCAGTTCCAGGAAAAAACAACCCAGGGCTGAATGAAACCTCCCTTCCCACGCCTGCCTCATCTTGTTAATGCACAGAGACACAAACAGATTCCTGGCCCATCATCTGCTACCTCAAAGTATGTTCCTTTCCAGGCTGTGCTCAGCCACTCCAGTACTTGCTGTGCATGCCCATATGCTGCTCAGCTGATTAACCAGTTCACAGGGAAGCCAAGTGTATAAATCTCAGCCCTGTTTTGGCAAATGACCACAAGGAGAAGCTTCAGCAAGTGAGCCTACTTGTTTTACCAAATCCACCTACGTAAAGTAATTGAAGAGTCAAGTCTGGAAAATACAAAAATGCTTAACCAATGTCATATCAACTGATTTGATGACAGGAGATGCTACAGATACTCCTCTGAATTGTAATTGGAATTTTCTTCAAAATCTGTGAACAATTGAAGTTACCCAGACACAAGCACAGTTAGCCCTGCTACTGTCAGTGTTGTAGCTCTCAGCTGAGACTGAGGTTTTCCTGCAGCCATGAGAAGTAAATGCAGGATAAACACTCCATATCCAATCACTCAGGGGTGAGGTAAAATAACCATTCACACAGAACTGGGGTTACTGCCCTGTAGTTCTCTCCTTTCAGCCTGATGCATGGTGACTTCAGGGAGACAAAGAACCACTCAGCTACACTGAAAAGATGCTGTGCTACTTTTTGCCTTGTTTCTTCTTTCTTTTAAACCCTCAGGTTTTGGCAATGAGAAGTTGATCGACACACTGTGATTTCTCAAACTGAATTTCTAATCAGGTTCACTGTTGTAAAAATAAAGAAATATTTTAACTGGTGTTGTAAAAAAAAATGTTATTTTCATTCCAAATCTACAAATAGAAAAAATTATTTTCTCTGAAAAGCTGAAGAGACTTATCACCATTGCAGATGATGCACAGATATGGCAATTCACACATAATCTATAATTATACAATTTTAATACTTTATTTTTAGGGTAGTTATTACTTGTTTATAATTGCAACCGCAGAGATCAACAAAGAAAACTGAGTTTGGGATTTTTTTAAGAACACGGAGAAAACTATTTCCAGTATGTGCTGTGTCCAGAATAAGACATATTCAGCATCAGAAGTATCCATTTTGTGTAGACAGACAGTAAAAGCCAGGGAGGAGATATATTTTGCCATCCTCAAATTAAAAGCATTTAAGCACTATATGAGTTGAAACACTGTATGCCTCACACACTTAAGTAAAAATAAATTTAAAATGACATGTGAGAATTTTCTCATTTATTAGAAGTTTTCCACTGTTACCAGATGTGCTACATACACTTGAATACCTGACTAAGTATTCAATTGGACCATCTGTCCAATTTCACAGGGATATATACAGAAATACCTGGTTTTATAGGCAACCTTCTCAGGAATTTGCAGGATTTTCTTTTAGCTTTTTCCAGTCACAGAAAATACAAAAAAATATTTCACACCACATGGAACTCCCTGTAATTCAGATACTCATACTACATATTGGCATTCTCTGTGCTAAAATACAGTTCCCTCTTAAAAACTGTGGTAGCTGCTACTAAAAAACTTTCATTTCCACTTTCCCCAAACCAGTTGCACTTCAGGAGGATGATGATATCATAATAGTCAATAAATGCTATAACCAAACTATTAATTAATGTGCTATTAACTCCACCATAATTTCCTTTAACTGCTTGTCTAATTGATTTGATGCTTTTTATTGCTGCTTCTGCAGCCACTAAGACTACTAACATTTAAATCTCTAAGATCCTTGAGAATCAGACCTACTTCAGCCTGAGTTCTTTGCTACCCTATTCATTTAATATTCAACTAAATAAATCCCTGAGCGTGTTACTTAAGGGTTATTGAGTATTTTACACAATTATCAAATTTGTGAGTTTCCATACATGAGTGCTTCTCAGTACTTAAATATTGCTAGCAGTTTCTGAAAAAAATAAGAATACTGCAACTTTAAAAAATAATATACAGATTTGAAATTGTTACCTTTGAGAGCCCATTATCTGAGCAACTTCACACTGAAACATTAATCCCAATCAAACCGCAACTTTCACCGTATATAGGATAAAAAGAATATTACACAGGGGGAGGCTCATATTCAGCTGCTGTCTATTCACTGTATCTTTCTGTCTACACCAGGCTGGCACAATATCCCTCCCGTGCAAATGATCTGGCAGATAATATGCTGAAGACAGTTGACATTTTGATACAAAGCTTTTAGAATTGACTGTGTTAGCTTCCCTCCATAAACACATCAATTTGTATCACAAAATGCTTATCTGCAATGAAATCACTCAACAGAAGTTCTGCTCCAAAGAAGGGAGAGCAGGTGTTGTTTTAAACCATCAGTAACATTCATGTTAATCATCTCCCCGTGTGTAATAATCTCAGAAGAAGAAGAATGGAAAACCAGCCCTGGGGTTTCTTACCTTAAATCTAAGCAACCACTTAATGCATAAATGGAGCAAATAAAAGAGGTAAGGAAAAAAAGCATTGAAAGGTTAGTTGGAACTTCAGGATATGAAGAGAAAGGAAAAAGAAAGAAAAAAGTTAAGCATTCAGCATTAACAAAATAATGTATCAGTAGATCATAGAAAGAGTGGTTAAAGCAGAATGTCATGAACAAAAGATCTTCGAGCTGAAACTTTTAATATACATTGACCACAAAGCCTTTAGATTAATACTTTGAAATTAATGTTCAAATGCTTATACACTGTTTATCCAAGTTCTTACAGTGCTAACAACAAAAAGGCAGCTGCTTTCAAAATGGATCATGAGATCCAGATGGATTAACTTCAGAGATTAATTTATTTGAGCTGTCAAAGAATAGCCTTATCAATGAGCCTGAGCTCATTTACATTGTTTACATGCATGAGCACAATTACCCCAGCTGAAAGAGGAGCCTCTAAAACAAACTAATACATATTCTTTCTGAGACAGAGCTGTTAGTTAACTTGATGCCATGAGGTTTCTCTTGAACAAAGATCAAGAGCAAATCATTATGTCTTGGAAGAAGTACAGCACTCTATTTGGATACTGCACCACATACCCCCATTTTATAAGCTATAAATTAAGACTTTAACCAACAGTAAAAGCTTATTTTAAAGCTGAAGTGCTAGCTTTTTGACACTAAGTCCTGCATCTTACTGGCATAATACCATATATCTGCTTTCCCCATAATTTGTCTTAAAAATACAAGTCTTTCCATTTGAATGATCTGTTTCCAGTTCAGTTAATGTAAACGTATCATTAAGTTTCTTACACTTTCTGTAACACCAAACATTAAATATTCACAATCTCAATGGTAGAGCATCTGGAGTGACTAATCTGTTTCATCCATTGAGAAGAGAACCCTACTGTATTAAGAAAGAAACATAATCTGATTTCCTAGCAAATCTCCTTCTTTGATCAATGAACCAGTGTGGTCTGTGCCTCACAGCGCTGCCCTGGCCAAGCAGGCTGCCCTGTCCTGGCAGAGAGCTCAGCTGCACTGGGAGTGCTGGGCAGAGACCTCGGCAGCACTGCCTGGCAATGACACTGTGCCTTCATACACCCCAACAAATGATCACTTTTTCTTTTCTCATCCTCTTGACTAAAGAATTCTTTGGAGGGAAGAACAGATTGGAAGCCTTTGTAACTCAGGAAACGTTTGAAAGAAAATTGAAAGCAAGTCTCTTTCACACAAAAGGTTCTTTAGATTTTTGCACCATTGTAGCTTCAGGGCAGGAAGATGAGGAGAGACTGCTGGATGATACAGAGGCACTTGAATTCTCACACCTATGATGAAACTATACTGTAGAACACCCTTTCCTGAATATGGTGTTCACTGCTACTCCAAATTTCTGAGTGGAAGGAGTAAGATGCTGAAGTGCCTATACTACTTCTCTCAGCATGGCACACTGAATTTGTTGGCCAGGGATCCTCTCTTTTACTCCAGTATTAGTCTCTGTTCAGTTTGCCATCTTTCTCAGGGGCTGCAAGGAATGCCTGCTACATTAGCACTCTGACTGTCCTGAAAACACCTAAGTCTGGCCCCAAGTGCAAAAGGGGAAGCCCTATAGAACAGAAAGAACAAAGGATGCAGACTGAGGCACCCTCATGCTAACTGGAACTTCAGTGCTCTTTATGCAATAACTCCTGAATGTTCACTTGAAGGGAAAAGTAGCACAGCTCAAATAATAAAGACCTATAAACAGGCAAATTTAAAGCTTCTATCTCTTTTCTTTTTTTCCTCTCTGTTCTAGCCAGAGATCTAGTAAAGTAATCTGCAGTTAGTCAAGCAGAACAAAACAAGTTTTCATAAGCACAATTGGCCACTTTTCCTCATGAGCAAGAGAGTTGTTCCATCTTCTGTCCTAAACACAGGATTAACCTGATGGGAACACATCTGTGATTTTAAGGATAACATGATTTCAAGTTCTCTGCTTATTGTTTCACAAGTACACAACACTTCTTCATTTTCTAGATAAATATAGTGTAAATATATTGTAAATATCACTTGTAAGATGTTTCAAGTATATCACAAACAAAACAAATGGATGTAAATGCACATTCAAGTCATCATCCATTCGATGAACTCTGTTCTTTCAGAAGAATGTAATTCATGGCATCACGGTGAGTATAACTCTGCTAAAATGAGCTAAGTGGGATACCAATTATCATGATTTAGAGCCAGTGCTAAATAAGAATGTGCTGCAGAGCAATTAAAAACTATTCTTTAATGAGTTCTAAAATGATCTCCTTAAAAAAGAAGTGATTATTAAAATATTAGCAATAGCAAACCTACAGGTTAATATGCTCATCCATATCCAGAAGGAGTTCTGCTGACCTGTATAAATTCAAAATTTTTAAGAACTGGTAGATTTTAACACAAGAGTGACAATAATTTCCCTGTCAAAACTGTAGGTTATAATGTCAGTGATTTTTTTGTTTGGTTTGGTTTTCCAAACCAAGCTTAAAGAGCCACTTGTCTTTTTTGTATGTGTTTAGAGCTTGACTCTTTGGGTAAGAAATGGGGGAAAGGAGACTTTCTGTTAACAGACAGGATGTTGAGAAGACCTTGCATAAAATTGCTTGGGAAAGATATCTAAAACAAACTGTTCTGAATTTGAATTTTAAGAGTTAGGTTAAACAACATACTGCCATTTAAATGGCTGTCCAAGCAAACAATTCCAATAGAACAACACAGATAATGCAAGTTAGGAGTCAGGCAAAAGGAAATCTGGTGTACTTTGACTGGAAGAAGCATCTTACCTTACTGCTACTTAGCAGAGTTACAGATTTGTTAGTTTGTCATGTAAAAATGACAGTGATTTGTGTTATTTACCTTTCATTTCCTGGAACTTTAACACTGTCAGTGTCCTCATTTCCGTATTTGTTTTCCTGGCAGCACAAGTTAACAATGAGCTCACACCTGCTAACACTGTGTTTACATTCAGGATGTGCTTTTAAAAATGCATATCTAATCTCACACATGATATTACTGCTGTTGTGTATGCTGATCTAACAGCCACCAGTTGTGTCTCAGTCTGATCTTTGCCCTGAAATTCCTTCTTTTTTTCTGGTCTTAAAAAGGAGAACCAGCTGGCTTCAAACTTGGCAGCAATATTTGCATCCCAAAACCCCACGTGGCACAAAAGTTGTAGAGAGCTGACTTTAAACAAAGCAAATCACTGGGTTTGTGTATAACTGACTCTGACAGAAAGAAGAAAAGGGAGCACATAATACCTCTCATGCAAACCCTTTCTTTGGGTGAGCTTTAAAGTAAACCAGTGGCAATTACAGCTGGATCATACTCTGTGGTGCTGATTCAGGCAGAAAAGTGATGGGCATTCACCTTTCAGTCTCTGGGTATATCCCTGGCAACTGACTGAAACAGCAACAGCATCACACGCTAGAACTCAGAAACATTTTAAAAGATGAGACTCACAGTCCCAAGTATCCTAAGAAATAAGACTCAGTGGGCTTGCAAGGTTTAGAAACACTGGGGCAAGAGAAGGGGAAGAGGCAACTGGAAATCAGACTCCTCTTATGTTTACAGACACACTGTCCAGGCAAGGAGAAACTGGTATGTTATCATAAAAAACATCAGATTATTTTGAAAATATACAAAGACAATGTATTTGCAGTTTGGCTGTTTTAACAATATCACCTACCTTCACTCCATGTCCAATATCATCTAGAATTGTATAATCAATAGGTTTCCTGATGTAGCGAACTGGTCGCTCCAGGTTAGCTGGTGCAATGATTTTGTGAGTTCTTGAGGTGTTTTTGTTTGTAGTCAAGATACCAATTTCTCTTCTAGCAACTTTCTCTTTGTGAATGTCCACCGTCTACAAAAGACGCAGTGTATTTACTAACAGTGGTATGCATTGGAATACAGAGTCAGTATTAAAAGAAAATTAAATCAGTTCTAATGCTTCGAAGATCTCTACACTGTGCTAAACATATCACTGCATACACTTCATTACATCATCTTTCTTCAGTTCACTGTTCAGTTTGCCACCTCTGAAGGCACAACAATAGCTATGGGGTCTTTGGGGTTTCTGTTACCCTCATTCTTTACAGTTTCACAAAATTCCTTCTCCTTTCCATTCTTAGTAAATCACATCAATTTACTGAAGCTGTTTTATAAGATTTTCACTTGTCCTTTTTTATTTTACACCCGCTCTCTAAGTTTGTCTTTGAAATAGGCTCCAACTAGATGAAGTACAAGGATACCTTCCCAAACCTTTATTTTATGACCTGAAAAGCAAACCATAAGCAGGTTTTCTTACACTGTAGAACTTTGCTGAACTAGGACTGGTAATCATGACAGAATAAAATTTCACTCAGACAAATTGAAAGAAAGAGTATTTCAATCATTACAAGTTGCTCATCACAAAGCAATGATTAGATTTTAGAGAGTGCTGCATACTAATTTATCCAAAATAAAGCCAGAGGTTAAGCCCAGTGCCTTCACTTTGAATGACTAAGGTCAACACTGAAAATCTTCCCTTCACGTATTAAAATCAGCACCACAGGAGAATCTTTGGTATAAGACAAAGCCCTGATGAAAATCCATGGCCTAAAAACATGTACTTGAAACTTAATAGGTCACAAGACTAGGAAAATATTACCAAAAGGTCTATCTATCCCTTCCAGGAAAATACTCTCTTAAATCGTAGTGCAAGGAGTTGCTTGACTCATTTAAAACAAAAATAATTCCTTGTTCACAGAACACCTTTTCTTACAGGAAATTTGCCAGAACTGAACAAAGAATTTTAGCTGCAATACAAAAAACAAAAGTAAGAAAACAGCCAGAATAACGAGCATTAGGATTTCTAAGCACTCATAGGATTTCTTGTTACCACTTGAGCAATCATGAATGGCACCAGAAACACTTTCCCCAGGCAGCAGAGAGGCCCTGCAGTAACTGAGGAACACGTACAAACGAGAACTCATTTTCATGACACACTTCTTTTCCATTTTATGTTCCTGTGGGCAGGGATTGGGACAGTGAGGTTGCTTACACCGTTTTACCCTTTTGTTTGTGCCACTGATAGCAAAACAAGCAAAATGCAACCTGTGTTACCTTGTGCAATCCTAACAACCTTTAAAATTACAAAATAAATTTAAAAACCCCACAAATAAACAAAAAAACCCCAAACTATTTCCAAGAATTTGTTTCTTCACATTATTTCCAGAGAAGAATTTCCACAAATACCAGGGGCATTATATGGAAGCTTATATTACTATCATCAAGATTACCTACTATTTCCCAGCAACATATTTTCCAGATTTTGTGACTTTGCTAAAATTAAGCACTGAATGCAACTTTTTCAGGTACATTTCTGACACCTCCAGTCCCACCTGCCTAGAACTGTAAGGTTTTCACTAAAGGTGCACGGCTGTTTCTTAAAATAAAGCTACTGAAAAAAAGATTATTCAAGGTCAAAATATGTTGGCAAACCTCTATTTGGAAAGCTCCAGTTTGTTCGGCAATGATTTGAAATTTAATAGGAGTATTTAAACTATCTGGGACACTCTCACAACCCCCACCCAGACATGGCCAATATATAACTCTGCAGAAATTCCTGGCTCATCCAAGATTCACAGAAACACAGATATTTCTGCAACTACTTAACAACTAAACCACTCTCCAATCAATTTTCCAAATTCCTTCCTGAAGCCCCCTGACATGACCAGGTCTATACAACCATCCCCAACACAACAGTGCAGATCAGACCTTCACAGCTCTCATGGTACTCCTGACGGTACAAGCACCAAAGCAAACAGAGCACATCAACATTTTCCGTGCCGGAGTACCAACAGTGCACCCGCACCCTTCTGCATCCAGGGAAGATGGAATAGTTTATCTTCCACCACAGGATTTTATCCCTTCTCTGTGCCAGGACTTTTTTTGCAGCATAGTGGAGATGTTCTGAAAGAGATGATCTACAGACTTCTGACCTCATCAGCTGAGGAGTCAGAGAGCACATACTCTCTTGATAAGATATACGATTGCAACGTGTTTGATACCACTGAAGAATTCAACCTCTTCTTCAGACTTGGTCTGTGATCTAGACGTGTCACTAGAGAACTGCAGAGACATGACACTGACTCTCATATGTGCAGAATACAACATTACAGAACTTCAGCTGTAGCAGCAGCTGCACTTCAAATGTACTGGAACATCAAAATCTTACAGGTCTGAATCTGGTCATTCAAAATTAGTTTATGCCTTGCATACGACACCCAGAGCCTTCATTTCAACCCACACATCAGAAAGCGTAATTCGTGCAGGATTGGCAAGATGATTTCTTATTTTCTATTTCTAAAGTTGCAGTGCTAGAACTCTGCAATTTTAAATATGTTCTCTTAGTATTTTCTTATGCAATTATCTAATAGTACAATATGAGTTCAGGTATTTAACACTTGTCATTGTAGAGATGGTATCTTGGCACTCTGGAAACTTGTTTCCATGAATGAAAAGTGTGTTTTTTTCAATGAGAACTGCGAGTACAACCAGTTTCCTGAATGACTATGGTGATCAGTAAGACACAACTACAGTAACAATGGAAAGCATAAAACCTAATTAAAACCTGAAGTTCATCTAACGGGATTTCTACTGCATTATGACTCAGAACATCTCTTTTAACTTGAATAGCCACGCAATGACTAAGAGTATAAAAACTGCATATAATTCTAGTCCATACACCTAAAATTGTATAGAAAAGCATTTTGCTGGCAGTTTTTCAAAAATTTCATTTCCTTGTTTAGTACACTGCTTAAGTCATGAGATCTTAATGCACCTCTAAAACAGCTGAAAGGAACACTGAAGTATTCCACTAGTAGAAGAAGTAACACACATTAACCTGCTACTGCATAAAATGAAAACACTTATCTTCAGCACATAGGTAATTATTACCTCCAGTACCAGCATAAATCCCTTAAGGGAGACAGGAGAATGTTTTTTCAGCAGTTTAGAAAGTTCTACTGAGAAGTTTTGGGATTAGAGCTGGACTAACAAAACATCTGACTTGGAAAGTCCGTTAGGAAAAGGAGATGGGATACACTGCCCTTCTAACAAGAAATGTTGAAATCCTGATAGCATTATTACGCTTTTCAATTTCTTTTTCACATGGCTCCATTAGCTTTGGTAAAAGCTTTTAAATGACAGCTTGTTAGAGATTAGGCTTATTACTGTCATCTTTTCATATGTTTTCCAAAATCCCTGCAATAGGAAAAGGGTCAGCTTAAGGGGAAAAGTAAATATGAACCACTGTATTTTTTTTCTATTAGCAATTTTCTGGTCATTTTGAAACACCAGGTTTCCATACAAAAACAGTGTTAAGAACTGTAATTGTTAAAACAGAAAAAGCACTAAATAACTTCTGGGATTTCTGGTAAAGTTAACACTATTTACAACTTCATTTAAAAGGCACTGAACTCATGAGTTTTGAGAAATATTCCCTTCTACTGGAGAGTGAAATTCCTTAAAGTATTGAGTTAGCACTTGTGCTGGTTTTGGCTGGGACAGAGTTCATTTGCTTCACAGCATGAGGTTGTGTTTTGGATTTGTGCAGCAAAACAGTGTTGATAACACAGGGATGTTCTAGTTACAGCTGAGCAGAGGTTACTCAGAGTCAAGGCCTTTTCTGCTCCTCATCCCACCCCACCACAGAGTAGGCTGGGAGTGCACAAGAAGCTGGGAAGGGACACAGTGGGACAGCTGCCCCAGCTGGCCCCAGGGTGTCACGAGCAGCAGCAGAGCTGGGGGGAGGCTGCCTGGGCATCGCTCAGGTGGTGCTGAGCAATTGTTCTCATTCCCATCATTCCTTCTTGGGTTTATATCTCTTCCTTTGTTATTTTCCTTATCACTACAATTTACTATCACTATCATCATATTTCAATTATTAAACTGTTTTTATCTCAAGTTTTCTCACTTTTACCCTTCTGATTTTCCATCCATAGCCTGGGAGGGGTCAGTGAGTGAGCAGCTCAGCTAGCAGCTGGGGTTAAACCACAACAGCACTTTGAAAGCTTGAACTGCAGTGAAAATTCAGAAACAAAACTCTCCAGAAGCTTTCATTTCTTTCTCTTTTTAATACATTCTGATTTAAATTTTATCAATTTATTGTCGGTCTCTTAGTCTGGGCTTTTAAAATTCAGTTTAAAAAAATTAATCTTAGAAGAAAACATTGCTTATAATATAGTGTTGCTGGACTTTTTTTTTTTAATTACTTGATGCAATTCAAACTAATTGCAAATTACCTTGAAAACTGCATTATTACTTTAAAACCAGTAACTGCCTAATTTTGATGTTATTAATGTGACATTAATTGCGTGAACTCAAGTTTTATGTAATTTATACACAAAGAAAGAGATCATAATGCTACAAAAATGCTCAAAAGCTCCATAAACAGGTAATATATACTATGTAAAATTAGCCTTATAGGGGCAATCCCATGGTGTAAAGGAGAGCACTCTGGACTCTGAATCCCAAGGACCTGAGTTCGAGTCTCAGTGGCACCGTCCCCTGGCAGTTCAAGCCTCCCTTCCATCCCATCCCATCCCATCCCATCTCAGATGCTCAGCAGGGTCAGCCCCAGTTAGTACCGGGTGCTGTGACAGTCCCGAGGACTTCCCTGTCACTGTCCAAGCTCGCTCGGCCGTGGCAAATGGACCTCAGGACTTAAACAGTGGGGCCAGTTCAGCACACACTGTGCCTCACCTAAAACATCCACTGTGCAGGCTGGAAGGGCAGGTGGGGAGAGCCCTGCCCAAATCTGCGTTTGCAAAGTCTGGCCATACAAAATTAGCCTTGCACTACTGTTTTAGAAAGAGTTTTACTATTCTTTGTACCTTGCAAGAAAAAGACAAGTGAAAAAGGTTACAAGCCTTTACTGACTTACCATTGCAAAGTCCAAGTGACCTTCTCTACAGTGACCAAGCAGCTCCTGTGCTGCTCCAGCCCAGCTCAGCAACACACACTGACCCCAGAAAAGCCCCAGCCTGCAGTCCTGTCTAATGCCTGTTCTCATGGCCAGTACCACGGGAGTCAGATTCTGTACAGAGGATGCAGCAGATTTCTCCACCATGCAGTGCCATTAGAGCTAACTCATCACTACCACTCATCTTTGTGTCAACATGCTTGTTTATATAATTAGCAGACTTTTCAAAATTACCTTGCTAAGTAAAGAGATTCTATAAATAACCTGAAAGTATTTCTCATCATACAAATATTAAAAACTGAAAATCTGCCAGATTAATTTAAAGAATTAGACGTTAGCAACATTTCACGTTGTCTGCTAACTTAAAAGCTGTAATATAATTCTTTAAACAAGTATAAATATTTATACATATTATCTGTATTTAGGATTTAAATTCTTAGTCAAATGCGAAACACTGCATATTAGCTTGTTCTGAACAAGGTTCAAGGCGGCAAACAAGAATAGATTCATCAGCTTTCAGACCAAATCAAAGCAATTAGGGAGGCCCAGCAGAGAGACCTCAACAAGTTAGAGGGTGGGCAATCACCAGCCATATGGAGTTCAATAGGGGGAAGTGCAAATTCTGCACCTGGGATGGGACAACCCTGGATGTGCAGACAGGCTGGGCAATGAGATGTTGGAAAACAGTGCTACGGAAAGGGATCTGGGAGTCCTGGTCGATGGCCAGCTGAACAGGAGTCAGCAGTGCCCTGGCAGCCAGGAGGGACCACCGTGTCCTGGGGGGCATCAGGCACAGCATCGCCAGCCGGGCGAGGGAGGGGATTGTCCTGCCCTGCTCTGCACTGGGGCAGCCTCACCTGGAATATTGTGTGCAGTTTGGGGCACCACAATATAACAAAGATGCTAAACTATTAGAGAGTGTCCAAAGGAGGGCCACAAAGATGGTGAAGGGCCTTGATGGGAAGCGTGTGAGGAGCGGCTGAGGGCACTTGGTCTGCTTAGCCTGGAGGAGAGGAGACTGAGGGGAGACCTCATTGCAGTTACAACTCCCTCATAAGGGGAAGAGCAGGGGCAGGCACTGATCTCTGCTCTGTGATGACCAGTGACAGGACCCGAGGGGGTGGCCTGAAGTTGTGTCAGGGGAGGTTTGGGTTGGATATCAGAAAAAGGTGCTTTCCCCAGAGGGTGGTTGGGCACTGAACAGGCTCCCCAGGGCAGTGGTCACAGCACTAACCCTGACAGTTCAAGAAGCATTTGGATGATACTCTCAGGCACAGGATGTGAGTCCTGGGGATGGTTCTGTGCAGGGCCAAAAGTTGGAATCAATGATTCTAACAGGTCCTTTCCAACTTTGTATATTCTGTGATTCTGCGTATTCTAATTTTTGAGCCACTAGGATTTCATCGCGTGCATAAAAATAGTTTCAATAGTAACAATTTCCTTATTCAGGATCTATATATAAACTGAAAACTCACAAATGATTATCAGCTTCCGTTTCAGCTCTCTGATTATGTTGGCATTTAAAGGAAACACAGAAAGTGATACAAACTGGCGTTGTATCAATGAACAGAGAACCAGAATATTTTATCTCATCAAGCTAATGATGACTCTTCCGGTTTGAGCTACTCTTGAAAAAAAAAACAAGCACTTTTTTTACTAAGTGCCAAATGATTTTGCTCCCTTCTTTGGAGAATATGAGAATTCCAGATCAGAAGCAAAAGCAAGGTTACACATCCAGATACCATAATTTGCACACACGTTTTCTAAACTTAATGACATACTGACCACAGCACTAACACTAACACACTGTGGGCAGATGGTAATTACCAAACTTTTCTGTTCTGTGTTACTGACATCATTTCAAGTCAGACTGACTGAAATCCTAATTTGGCAACAAGGCATTTTAAGTGGTATTAGGAAAAGTCCACTAAACTTCATGCCCAACATGAACAAAGACCAAGGTGAGGTCTGCAGGTGAGGCTAATTTTAGGAGAAGTGTAATGAAATTTCTTGAAAAAAATGATTTATTTATGGGTACTGTTAAGTATAAATTAATTTTTAAAAGAAAAATAAACATTGAAATTATGACAGATACAGAATCATCTACAACACTGGCATCATGGGATGAAGCCACTTCTGAACACATTAATTCAACTTAATTAACTTCCTTGGACCAACACACTTCATGCATGTAATACCCAGAACTCAAATACTCTCTGCCCCTCTGATATAATTTCTTCCATGAAGATTTGAGGAGCATTCAGGATGATGCAGGCTCAAAAAACATAAAACAACAACAACATTCACGAAATTTTCAATTTTACAGCTATATTTAAAAAAAACCCCAAACAAACAAAAAACCAAACACCACAGCTCTTTTTTGGTTGTTCAAGTACAACCTATGAAATTTGGCAGATACATCTTCATTAGGTGTTGGGTAGGGCTAATTTAGTGCTCCATTTTAAACACCCAGCCATTTTGCATACATGTCACAGACACTCTAATGTGTCGTTTCAATGTGCAAAAATCTCAGCTTCTCAGGAGGAAAAAAATTAAAATGCTATGGCTCTTTCCACAAAACCTACTTTAGAGAAGCTGTGTGACAAAATGAATTTTCCACATTTATAAAATGCAAAATCCAGTGAACTCAGAATATTTTTATACATATGCTGTCTTTTGCATCAGACTCTCAAACAGCTGAAATGCTTGTGAGCTGCCACTTGCCTGTGAAGAAGCACAAACATGCACACACACAGATACACAGCACACAGACATATACAGAGTGTCCTGACATTTTCTGGGGGAAAAAAGTGAATTTACTGTCCATGGAATAACAAGAAGAGAAGAGATCAAATTTTGCACCTTATTTTTGATGCAGTTTGAGACAACTGAGGCAATCCCATAGTGTACTACCCACATGTTATGGGTTCACCTAGGTGGGCCTAGATTTGGGCTCTGGAGTTTGGACTAGGCCGAAGCTGTCAGCTGACTTGAGCTGGGCTGAGCTAACAGCTGACCTCTTCTAGCCAGTAATTTTGTATTCCATACCACATTATGACATCATCTCCAGGGAAGTAGGAACCAGTGTGGGAGTGGTTAAGGCAGTCGCTTCTCAGCCCTCCTCTTGGGAGGACACACGATGCTGTCCCAGGGGGGATAGAGAGGACCAGGCCCACCACTGGCTCACAGGGTACCTCAGGAAAGTAAAATGTGTTGTTCTGGGTCTCTCCTTTCTGCTTGGGTTTGTCTCCCTGGGGAATAAGCTTCTTCTTAAGTAATGTGTAGTTAGGACAGTAGAATTTGTGTGTTCGTTAAGAAGTTCAGGTGGGGAACTTGTTGTTGCAGACTTGTGTGAGTGTATATTTGTACTCTCTTCTAATTGTCTCTTTCTTCCTGTGAAAAATATATGTAGATTTAGTATAAATGCAGTTTGAAGTGTTTTTTTTTTCTTTCCCCTCTCTTTTCCTCCCTTTCCCTGGTGTTAGGAGGGAGGCTTCTCTCTCTGTGCTTGGGGGGGTTGGCAGTTGCTTATCTCAAACCAAGACACCACACAAGGGGAAATCCTCCCCAGCCCTTCCTGTACCTGCTCTGGAATCTGACCCAATCAGAGCCAATTCAGCCCTTTAAACCAGCATAACATTATTCACTTCTTTTGCTAGTTCAAACCTGTAGTAGCTTAGCAACCCTTTCAGCACCACCAAGTTAATGGATCAACTTGAGCTACTTGGTTCCTACCTTGCACAGCCTCCTACTTTAGACATTTTTTCTAAATACCACAATATTTTTTATTTTAATTTATACTGTCACACGGAGATCAAGAAATCCTAGCAGCCAAAAATGTATTGGTCAACTAAGACACAAAATATTCAGTAAACAGAAAAACAGAAAGTGCTGTATCATTGCTCTTAATTTGTCTTTTAAACAGGCATTGGCTGGTAAACCTCCACTTTCTTTATCTTTCATTCTTAGGCCATTCTGGCAGCCAAAGTTCTCTCCCCAGTGTGGCAATGGAACGTGGGTTCCTGGTCACAGTAGTTTAGTTTATCGCTGCTCAGAAAAACTGCAAACAATGGCAGGAGTTCTGTAGCCATACATAAATTGTAACATTAATTTTGTCTCTCTTCATGCCACTGCAAAGTACATTTTACTAAGAAAATCCAGGAGCAAACTATTTTAGTCATCTATGCTCTTGTCATTAGATGCCAGTATTACAGAAACAGGAAAAGCAAGAACTGTTTTCCACCATCCATTTCATATTTCTTAATATAATAATCTGATTTCACCATTACCAATTTTTCTGTGCTTTTCACTTATGCAGAATGGCCCCCTTACCAAACAATAAACTGGCTCAGAACACTTCTAAGCTGTTACCCCATGGAATATGCTCATACTAACACTCTTATTAAACCACATAATGAGCCCCAAACCCAGAATGAATGAGTGAGTGAAATGCATCCTTCCTTTTTATCCTTCCTATTTTTCTCATTCACAAAATGCCAGTTCAGAGTTTTACTTGCCATGTAATACCAAGGGCAAAGAGAAAAAGAACTAAGGAAAAAAGCCTCACTTGTGAAATATGGTTGATTGAAGACTCCATGCGCCGGAGTTGGGATGCTTGGATGTCCAGCATTTGCAGCACATTGTTGGCCAAGGTGTTGATCAGATAGGCCACGCTTGCCAATGACTGCGTTGTGTAGGCTTTGGTTTCTTCCAGGGCTCGCTGCTTATCTGCTGACTAAAAACAGAAAGAAAAGGTTTATTTACTATAAAGTCTCTTGCACAAAGATTCTTGGCATGAACTCCTTTTACCTGTTGTTATTGACAAAAGGATTACACAAGTCAAACTAATTCTAAATAAAAGTTACGGTTTTCCTCCTTTCCATTCATTCCACAAAATATATTAACTTCATATTTAAGTGTTTCTTTACTTTATGAAAAGAATTAAGCTCTTTTTTTCTTTAAATACATTTATTTTCTCTTGAAATGAAGTTCAACTTTTTATTTTGTATTTTAGCAATTAACTTGAAAAGCACTCTGAGACAGTTATTCTTTATTTCTCCTACACTTTATACTATTTAGAATTGTTTAGTTTTTCTAAACTTGGTACTTCAATTAGAAGTCCTAACAGCCTGCAAGGATCTGCCAAATACCATAATCTTCCTGTCTCCCAATTATTTAGACCTCATTCTTGTCACAAATGGTCATTCACAGTGAATGAACTATAATTATTCCTTAAGATAGTAGCTGAATAAACTGAGAGGAATCATTTTTAAAAAGAACAAGCCTGTGTTTTCCTTTTAAACATGCTTTGTGCTTTTTCACATTGCCAGTACTTTTTGCTAGTATGAGCCATTCTTCTGGCAGTAAAGCACCTAAAAGTATTTAGGCTACCAATCCACAAGATAGCCATTAGAAGTTTAAAAACATACATATATTTCAAACAACATTACAAATAATAAGCTAAGAATCTAATTGTTACAGTGCTGTGTTTCTTCCTGAGTAATAGTTAATATCACTAAGATCTAAGCCAGGACAAAGAATACAGATTAAAGCACTGGTAGAACATACAACTAAGATGGCTAAAAAACTTCCATTTCCAAGGCTTTGGTATACACTGGATTTCACTTTTAGGTGATCTTTAGCCACCTCACAGGCTGATGGTGCTGTTTCTAAAGCAACAGTTGACAAATGTTCTCTACTCCCATCTGCCATTACAACAGTGTATTTCAATACTCCCTTTGCTTTATATATTATCCATGTAGGCTGAGCATCAAGATGCAAGAAATGTGCTGTTATTAAAGAGAGAATATGAAGTTATTCCCTATCTTTGAGCATAAGCCAAATCCACCATCCATTGTATTATACATACTTTGGGAAACACTGAAAACAACTGTCTCTGTATTCCAGGAAAACAGTTCTGACCGTCCAAGCTGTTTGTAATAAGACTCTGCTAAGAAGATTGGTAACTTTCAAGGAAAAAAAAATCTCACACGTGAAAACAGGCACAGGACTTCAACTGAATGCTCACACGAAAGATATTCAATACTTTTTCTTTCCTGGCAATCTCCTGTGTCCACAAACAACAACGCAAACTTGGTTGGCCTGTGAGGAGCTACACTGGCACCAGTTTCAAATCCGCCAGGAAGGGGGACAGCAGCAGCTTCTGTTTGTGCACACAAGAGCTCCCAGGATGGGCAGGAGGACAGGAATGCTGTGGAAGGGAAGCATTCTTGCCTGGCTCCTTCTTTCCCATGCAGCAGAAAACACACGACCAACAGAAGGAGTAACTGAACATTTCAGGAGACAGCTTTCTCAGGGCACAGGAGGATGATATTCTCCAACAAAGCACACTTGTAAAAGCTGCATTATATTCAGGTATAAAGAAGGTGGATAGATCCCATCCTATCTCCAAATCCCCTTTAGGAACTCATGACTTTTAGCCAGCTGAATAGTACATCTCCTATACAAAAGAGCTCCCAAATGAAGGAAGAGAGAGCTCTTCACTTTGAAACTGATGGCTTATAAACACACCTGTTCTCCCCCTCTCCCTGCTCACAACCTCAGCTCAGCCTGCACACCCCACTGTGCAGGCACACCTACCCCACACGCTTCACAGCCACTCATTTCTCAGTGGCAAAAAGTGACCAGAAGCTCCTCAGCTTTGCTCTGCAGCTGCTGACAACCTATTTATAGAAGCAGAAACTGCTGGTTTGCATTAGCACACTATATATGCAGAACAGCTGAGTGGAAGTCAGCATAGACTCTATTTTTTCATTAATAGCCAAAATGTTTGAGAACAAAAGGTAAAGTGTCTATAATTTCAGATATTATGAGCTTCTGATAAGGCTTTTCTGCTTAAAGAAGCACAAATATGAAGACATGTTCAGAGCTAGTCCTTCCATTGATATAATCTAACAGCTAAATTCTGTCACCTCCATTTGAAACCAACAAGGAACTGGCTTCTCACTGTTCAAATACATTAAAGATTTCATGAAGCAGTCCTATAAACTCATTTCTAACTGTTATTGGCACAAAACCCCATTGCATTGAGAGGTCTAGTTTGTGCATTTGGCTGATAATAACTGTGATTTGCTCTCCATGCCTTTTTATAGAGCCCAGAATTCTCTGACTCAAAATCCACTCACGTTTGGCACAGCAAATCCAAAGTTTGAACTTTCTTCCTGCATACTTAAAAAAGAAGAACGTGTTGAATTTTCATACTGGAACCTACTACTGTCAAGCCATTTCACAAAAACAAAAATTTATTAATGACAGCATTTTAAAACAACCATGTTTGCCCTAAAAACTGTTCAAGAGATGAAAACCTGAATGACTCACAGCAACTGGAGAAAAGTCTGGAATATTTACAGAAAAATCTAATGTTCCTCTGGGGAGATGTAACAATAAATGTCAGTTAAAATTTCACTTGACATGATAAGTTGTGTTTAGTGCCAAATCTATCTTTTAATTTGAAAAGTAGATTTCTAGAGATGGTATCTCATCATCTGCTCCTATGTAAGAAGTTCCCCATTTACACTCCCCATAAACACCAAATTGTATTCCTTACAACTGCTGCCGTGCTCACAGACACTGAGTACCCAACTATGACAATAAGGGCATTTCTGCAAATAAGATAACGTTTCAAGTGATCAGTAAACAAAATTCAAACATAACTCTCAGCAGTCTAAGATCTGATACTCTGATCTTCCCAGCATCAAAACACCAGCCAATATGCTTCGTACGGGACTGCAAGGCAGACAAAAAGGTATCACAATTTCCAGAGGTACCAAAATTCTCTAATGAAAGATAAAAATAGTAACTGGCCCTAATCAGACTGGGAAGACTCCCTAAGGTAGTTTCAGCAACCTATGGAATACTGTTTCTGTGTGGAATACTGAAAACCAGAGAAACACGCTCTGCATGTTCACTGTAACAAAAAGAGAGTTGCTACTGTGAGTAATTCAGGATATTAACCAGAGACCTTGACACTCTACAGCAGGATGACCAAGCACTGGTAACAAGTGTTTTCAGTGTCCTGAAGTAAATTAAATGCCATGAAACAGACCACTGAGTATCCCTCCATTTTACTTTTTAAGCATCTTTAGCACTTGCACACATAAAACTATGTATGCCTGTGAAAAAAATGGGCTCCCTATATCTATTCACACACCACGCTTAGGAAACAATGTTTTCAACAGTTAGATCAGTTTGATCTGTACTTTTTTAATGGATAATAAATTTAAGAAATCAAAGCTATTGTTGACAAGTCTTCTGCCACACTGCCAACACAGCAGCATGTCATTCCTAAGCCCAACATATCCATTGTGATACCCCTGTAAGTGTAGGACTGCATGGTGGATTGAGTGCCTAATCCAGTTTATAAATAACTTCAGAAACAAATGGTTATTTTAAACTCCAGTCAATTCCATTATCTTCTCTGCCACACAAAATTGCAAACACTTGCCCTAGTAAAACTAAGTAGATGCCACAAAGGAAGAGCAAATCATCTTACTGAATTTTGGTTTGAGCAATTAATCATGATATTAAGGAGGCTCAGGTGCCACTTTAAGCAGCAGTACCTGTCCAAGTAGAGGTCCTCAAGACCAACTGCATGCTCTTTGCTGCAGTGAATTAGACCAGGAGGCAAGTCCCAAAGGAAAATTACCTGATCCATAAACCAAATTATAAGCTTCCCCTCACCCAAACGACTGCAAAGACACAGAAATGTCGCAGTCTTGGTGTCTGGGAAGGGACCAGACCAGTGACCAGGGTTCGCAGACCGTCTGCTGAGCTGTCGTTCGCAGGTTCCCAGGCCCCAGGTAAGGTTTGCCCACCTCGAGGGAGAAACAAACACCTAGAAGGCCAGGGCTGGTCTGAGCTGATCCACTTTATTAACAGAACAAGGGATTTATATAACCTTGGGTAGGGAATGTTCTGGAGAGGAGGCGGAGTTAGGGCGGAGCATGCAAATCCACTACATACTACTGGGTGAAGGAACTGAAGGGGTGTGAACTGGGGACAGCAGGATCGGGACCGCCCCTTGGAAGGAGCTGACCAATAGTAGCTGCACCTGTTGTGACAGCTCCTGCCTGCCGGGGGAAACTGCTAGAACAAGAGAGAGGCAGTAACAGGCAAAGTCCTTGGTATAGGGACATGGTCTGGGTCAGGAAGGGTCCTCCTGGACCTTCCACACGTCAAATTCGGTCCGGCGATCCCTTGCCCTCCTCCATTCCTGCATGTTCATGTACTCGCCATCTCCAACACAGAAACACAAGGAAGATACAATCAAGAGTAGAGGGAGAACTAACCAGAGTAGTTTGGCTTGTTAGAAAAGTCACATGTGCTGCAAAGCAGACATCACTGCAGTTCTGCCAACCTTCCACTACCTATAGGGTTTTTCTCACCAGCACTGCACACAGTGCCTCATTATGCTCCCCTCAATATTCTTCCATAACTGTGTTAAAAATGCTGTTTCATTTACACTTCTCAAACTTGAAGCTTTGACTTCTCAGTATTAACATACCTGACTATCACAGCTGGAACACCTTCACAGCCTTAGAAAGAAATGTCTGGATCACACCTTCTGTGCCCAGGATATGGAATTTATCAGCATTTATTCTGTTGATCACTTTTCTCCACACAATGCACAGGTCATTGTGGGAGTCACAGGGCAGCAGCCTTTTCTCCTCTCTCAGCAGGAACTCAGCACCATTTTAACCCAGCACAGAGAGCTCACCTGATGCCCCTGCCAGCCACATACAGAGTGAGGATGTGTCAGCTACACTTGGACTCACTGCCTCTGCTGCAGCAGGAATGGCACCCCACACACCCAGACACAGCAGCAGCCACTGCCCTCCCAGATGTCCCATGGAGAGTGTTTTCTATTTGTGGAAGCATCCAGGACTGAAACAGGTGGTTTGCCTCCACCAGAAACCAAAACAAACTATTAATTAGATGGAAATATTTCACGGGATAGATCCAGTCAGAGAGCTACAGCCCAGACTAGAGTGACTACTCCATACAAAGCTGGGGCTTTAAGGTAACAGGAGAAAATCAAAGTCATTCGAGTCAGCTACAAATGCAGATACTCCACATTCAGTCAGAAAAGGCGTGTGTTACACCCACAGGGCAACACTCTGTGCTTGCTTTCAGACACTGGAGAATTACCAACAGTTGCTACTTCCACATGACAGTCCAACAACAGTCACCAAGTCTAAAGTAGCTCAGCAATGATCACAAATGTTCACCTGAAAATATCTCTCATTTTTTATTAGATTGCATAAATCAAACTGCTAGCATTAGAAAAGATTCAACCTGCACTACTTTTCATGTCAGGATGCAGAGCCTAGGCAACACTCTTTCTTCCCACTCTGGAAGTTCTGTTTACACGGCAAATTACACCACTAGATTTCAGTAAGAAATGACCTGGACTGCTGACTTCCTTTCATTTTAGGAATTAAATGTCTCAATGTTTATTCTCCTGCCTAGAGCAGCAATCTTTTGTATTTATACAAGCAAAAAACCCCCCAAATTACAAAGAAGAAAACAAATACTGAACAGAGAGTGTGGCACAGATGAGAGAATAAAACATGCAGTAAGGTATCCAAAAGGCCAAAATAATTTGGTCGTATGATCAGCAAAAGGAAGTCTTACATGTATATGGAGCATAAAAAGCAGGGCTAGAAAGAAACCAAGAGTTTAAGCCATTCTGCCACCTCAAAGAGAGATCAGCCAAATCACAATGATAAAGTCTGTTATACCACTACTAAAGACTTGCATACTTTTATACAGAAAAACGGCTACTAATAAATGGAGAAATTCATCCAGGAAACAAATGACAAGAGGGAACATGAGTCCTACATTAAGATTTACAGAACATCAACCAAACTAGATGAAATAACAAGTGCTACCAGCGCTACCAAATTAGCAGAAAAGGAAAAACTTCAAAGACAGCAATATGTTAAAAAAGAAAAATATGTTTCTTATGAATTGGAAAGAAATAATAAAGATAGGTCTGAAATTAGTGCATGAGAGGAAGCACTAGAAGTTGCTGGTGTTTGGTTTGTTACTGTAACTACGTTTCTTTCCTGCTCTAGTTCTAAAAAAAAAAAGAACTGTTATTTAACCACTAGTCATCAACTTGGAAGTTCAGTTTTCAGTCAAGCTAACAAAACTTACACAACAAATTCTTTTCGATGAACCAAAAAGTCTGGACCTATGAGTTGAGAAAGAAATTGTTTCTTATTACGAAGACTAACACAAGTTGTTGCCTTCAATATCAATATGACAACAACAAAAAATGCTTCCAAGATCAATAACTTAATGGTGAAGGGGGGATAAATAGAGCTTTTCATTCCTGAGGCTACTATCATTCACATTTGTTAGAAAAAGGAGTTCTGAATGGAAAAAAATCTCAATTCATATTCAAATCAACTCTCTGGCACACACATTTATGCAGCAATACCCAGGTACCAAAGTGGAAGCTGTGTTTAAAAACAGTAACACCACATCAACTACACAAAAAGGTATGTCCAGAATATACCAATCACCTCCCCAACATACAGAGCATCTCTGGATATTGTTCAAAGCAGTACAGTTTAGTGAAACAAAACTCACAGTTAATACATGTGATGAAAAAGCAGTAATTAAATTTTAAAAATGAGACAGAAGATCAGTTTCATTTAATCAGTGTAACAGTTGGGGGGTTTGATTACTTTTAACACAAACCCAAGCTGGCTTTTGTCTGAGGACCAGCCAGCAAAACCCCCAAGGTTTCTGCTGAGGTTGCATCAGCTTCAAGAAGTCCCAAGAACAAAAGCTGCACACCACAGAGTTCAACAGGCTGCATTATTCAGTACAAAATGTGCCCAACTGTGATACTGACAAAGCACACTCCAGTTTTCCTGTGAAAAGCAGACTGAGCTCTTATATCATCCTTTTCATTTTAATTGTTGCTGAATTCTTTGAAGTTACTGGAAGCCTCATACATAATTAAATATTTTACACACTTTTATTCAACTGCACAGATGGCATTTTTTCAGCCCATCCAAGTGCTTTCTGAGGTCCTCTCGTGAACTACAAAAAATGATTGAGAATAAAACTGAGCATCATTAGTCCAATAATTATGTCAAAATCATGCCAAAAAGTTACATAACTGTCAGTGAAAAAAACCCAATCGTTTTCTGTTTTAATGAACTTGCTCATTAAATACTTACTTGTTGAAGAATATCCCTTCCTCCTCTTTCACTACCAGAACTGCTCATTCCCAGCATGACAAACACGTACCATCCAATTCATAAGTAGCTGGTCCGTTACACGCAGGTGAAACAAGCATGAAAAAGCAGAAGCAATCACTGACATGTTAGAACAGAAGAAAACGAGCTCTCCCAGAGTTCCTGAGAAAAAGTAAGTGTCCTAGAGCTTTAAGGCACCTATTCTATAGCACGAGAAAAACATAAAATTTCCCTTTCAGATGAGCAAATGATCCATTTATTCTATTAGTACACTGAACACTGGGAAACACAGCCTACCTGTCCTGCAGCATAACCAAAGCTGCAAAGTACTTGGAGTTGCAAGTAGGTTATTAAAGTAAACAATTCTCTGCGGAGAGAAAGGACTTCATCCAACAAGCCTATGAGGTTTACAGTGAAGACATTTTATTACACACAGCACATAGTTTATATAGGGTTAAAGCTACATCTTATTGGCCAGAGTCTCATACCAGCAGGCCAGAACCTTTAATTGGTTAAAAACCATAACTCACAAGTACAATGTTTATATTATCTCATCCCCAATGTTTTCAGGTACATCTCTGGAGTTCAGTGAGAAGTGTTCTCATGAGAAAACTTCTAGTGAGTTGTTGGAAGCTCCCAGGGAGGGACCCTCGCCTAAAGAACAACAGCAGGTGTAAGTCCTTGCTCGCTGACATATCTGTTCCAGTCTCATGGAGTCAGTGCAGGTTGGATTGCTCACAAACCCATCTTCTGAAAGAAACTTCCCAACAGGTTATTTTTTGTGTTCTCTGACAATTGTAACAGGATGATCTCTACACTTCATTTCCACAAGTAAACATTCCTTCCTACGTAACTGGTTATTCACATAATTATTGCTGTTGTCATTATTTTAGCAAGAGGGAAGGTTCACTTGATCCCTTCATCACTCTACTCAAATGTATCCACGTTTATTTTAAATTTAAGGATTGTTGGTAGTCATTGGCCATTTATATGTGCTTTACACCCTGAACATTATGAATTAATCAAATGTTAAGCAGCATAAGCAAACAACATTTCGGACACAAATGGAAAATACTTCTTCAAACGTCCCCTGCCACAAACCCATGGTAAGTTCTCTGACAGCTTTCTGTGATTCTGCACAAACACGAGCAGCAACACACACTGAGACCAGGAACTGAGGAAGCAACAAGACCAATGGGCCTGGTAATTTGGCATACACCTTAGCAGAAATGGTAGTTCTACACTTTGAAGACAGATTATTTTTGCTCCACAATATTTTTAGCACAACCTTGTCTGAACAGCTAACTATGATTAAAGTGTGTGTGTGTGTGTGTATGTGTGGCTCGGCTTCGCGAACGAAGATTTGGGAAGGGCTGTCCCCACGTGGGTGTGCCCTTCCAGCCTGCACAGTGGATTTTAGGTGAGGCACAGCGTGCGCAGAACTGGCCCCACTGTTTAAGTCCTGAGGTTCATCTGCCACGGCTGAGTGAGCTTGGACAGTGCCAGTGAAGTTCCTCAGGACTAGAACCTACAGCACCCGGCATTTCCCAGGAGGTCTCCCATTCAAGTACTAATCCGGGGCTGACCCTGCTCAGCTTCCGAGATCTGACAGGATCGGATGACAGGGAGGCATTGAAAACTCTGTCCCGTCTGGAGAATGGGGCACAGCAGGTGAAATCTCGACCCACTATCAGAAGTGACAATACACAAGAATCAGCACTCAGTGAAACCTCAGGTGTGGGTGGACCATCCAGGCAGGCAGGCATCTGAACCACCCCACACCTGCCGAACTGAAAAGTACTTTCTCCACAATTGTACCCAAAGCAATTAACTTGCTGTTCACACAAAACGCAAGGAAACCTTAAACATCTTTAAATGTGAAGTTACTGAAGTAAACTCTCCTGAACACAACTGAAAAGAAATGGAATGAGGACTATTTGCACAGCACTGTGAGTTCTATGTATCACACATCACCTTTAACCACAGATCACTCAGCAACCAGCAAAGCTGTATAAGGAACGCTGCCAAAAACAACCATTACAGAAGATACTGGCTTTAGAGGTAAGAATACATCAAAAATATTCACTAGATTTTATAATTCAACAACATTCAAAGAGCAAGTAATAAATGTGATATTTAAAAACGTAATTTTCAAATGCAAAGTTAATTGCATTCATCTTATTACACTGATATAAATATAAATAATGTTATTCCCATATTAAATTAAATTAAAAATATAATTTAGTTTAATTTATCTGCATACTAACAGCAAGCATACCAACTAAGGAACACACTCTTAATATTCATACTTCAGTAAAGCTTCTGACATCAGGTTATTCTGTTTTTCCAAATTATTAAAAAACTGTAATGATGCACTAAATGGCACTGGAATTTCTTGATTTTAAGTGTGACTTCCTAATTTTTAAGACATCTAAAACTCAGTGTCAATAACCCACTGCAGTCTGTTCTTTGCATTAAGTTGTAGCCTTTTGGTTTCACTGCAGTAGATTTATTTTCTGTTTTCAGTTCTGTGCTGGATCTTAAATGTAGGTTTGATTAACAGCTGGGAAAGCTGCCTTTCAAATAAATATACATGGAACTAACCTCCTAAGTGGAAAAGCAACTTTTGAAAATACATACTGCATTCAGGCTGCCAGTGAGGGACAAACTAACTCACCAGTATGAAATCTATGACAAGAATATCAGTCTCCTGCACCCAAGAGAAAAGCATAACAAATGACAGTGAGGACTGGCACAGCTTCCCTGACATCTAATCACCTGCATCACTGTTTGCATGCTGCCTGCATCACTGCAGCAAATCTGTCACCTGTTTCCTTAACCATCAACAGGATCAAGCTCAGAATTTATCTCCATACGTTTACAAGCACAGCTGAGCAGTTGTCACACACAAATTCCCTGTTCCCACCAAAACTGGCACATTTCTGTTCCTTGAAAGTAGAGGCAAAGTTCTGTTTATGCAAAAGTAGTAAGGTCTGCTCTGCATTCACACAAACCCACTAGACAAAGTTATAAAAAGTTTGTTCAAAACATCAGTAACACAGTTTAAGATGATACGTCACAAGACGTATCACAGGAACAGCATCTGAGCATCCAAATGCATTTCCATCTAAAATGTAGCTACTGTAGTTATATCAATAGTTATTCATCACTGCTGTGCAGCATCAGAGCTGCTCTTGCTCAAGCAGGTTCCTCTCTCTGCTGCTTCCTATTCCCCTCGTGCATTTAAGACTCTTCTGATTCTGTTAAACAATGCAGGTTTCACCTTGCTCTGGCTGCTCTTCTGCAACAACACAGCTGAGAGAAGCAAATCATTTTCTAGTTCCTGCAACAACATCATTAGAGTTCCAAACACAAGTCCAATTTTGGCTTTAATACCAGTACAAAATCAACATATTTGTGGCCATAAGAGGCTAGGCCAATACAAATGCACTGCAAGAAGAACCTCAGAAACAGGGAAGATTCACAGGTTTAACTCTACTCTCTCATGTATCTGCTGTTCTACAATTCTTCACTCACCAAGGATGCTTCAGTGTGCAGATTTCACGGAATGTACAAGTGAAAATCATTGATTAACTCAATTCACGTAAAATTTAACTTTACAGCTACTTGACAAAAATAAAACAAGTTGTAGCATTTGCAGAAATTACTTTTCAGATGCCAAGTGGCTTTCAGAAGCAAGAACAAACAACAATCATATAGTAATTACATCTGCTGTGCAAAAAAATTGCTACTCGCACAAGTTGTTTTCTCCTTAGCAATAACAGAGTAACAGATTTTTATCTCTACCATTTCTAAGAAAGGACGTCTATTCCAGCTCCCCAGATATTATCCAGTCACAGGGGTTTATGGAACATCTGAGGTATTTCCCAACTTTGCCAGTTTCTTCCTTCCACTATAAATTCCCAATTAAATTCATTACATAGCAATGACTGAGGTCAACTAATTGTTTCCATTTGGAATCACAGGCAGAGTGATCGGTGGCAGTAGAAGCAGATTCCACTGCCAGACATCACAAGCTCACAGCAAGAAGAGCTAAGTAGGACTCAGCCATATCCTCTGGCATCCCTGTCTGTAACTGTTGTTGAGACGGCAGGACACCTGTAACTGCCAGAGTGTGCACCCCCTCTTAGCCAAGAGCCCCCCAAAGCAAGGCAGGCACATGTGGGGGTGCCACACACACCAGTTCCACAGCAACACTGAGTTGTGCTGCTCAGTCCCATTTCCCCAGGCACTGTGGAAAGGAGTCAGGCAGGCCAAGGAACACAAGCTGCTGGAAAACCTGTCCTGTCTGCTCACCTGTTATCCTCAGGATAACTTGTCCTCTTATCCTCAGAATTCTCATATTGCCAAGCCAACTCACACAAGTCTTTCAATTGCCACTCACTATCTCTACCTCCTTGCACGAGCAAGCCCCCAAATTCTATCATACTTGATGTTACTTTACTTTAAATTAACTACCTTTTATAACTATGGCTTAAAAAAGGCTTTAAGAGAAATAAAGAGGTATAGCTATCAGGTAACAGAAATATGCATTTCAAAGACAATAGATAGAGAAGGGGGCTTAAACTAACTGCGGGCAGGAACCCGCATAATCACTCTTCCTTTTCTAGGAAATAAGGACACTTGGATTACAGAAATTCCTTTACAGTAACCAGTTAACCGTAAATTGGAAATTATTCTTACTTTTTAAAGCTGCTGCCAATTCAGACGTACTGAATGGAATAAACTGCCTTCAGACACATGCCCACAATCTGACAGAACAAAACAAAAAGATACTTTACTTCATATGAAAAAGTAGAGATCAAAATAAGAAACCTTCACACAACAGCTGCAATATACGATACTCTTCTAGGAGGCAAAAGAACCACCAGCAGCATCCCCAAACCCCAGAGATTCATGCTCAAATTAGCAGGGCCTGGCAGAGCTGCAGTGGCCATTGATCAGCTCCATGGCATGGAACTAAAACACTGAAAGTGCTCTCCCTGCCTTTCTCCATGAAAGGTTGCCCAATCTCTCTCTTTTTTGCTGTTAAGCAACAGGACAGCTTTCCTTGCCTATTGTAGAACCATCTAAAGGCCGAAGCCTCCGGCCCCTCAAATGCTACACCATCACAGGTGCCAGTCCTATCACCTACAAAGCACCCTGTTACATGACCAGCCACTGACATACTCTTGTCTGACTTCTCTGAAAAATCACAACAGTCCACACAACTCGCAGGTCTTTTTCCTTGCCCTCAGTGGGAAAGCTTGCCAGAAGGAGGGCAGAGCAGGCAGCAGGTCCATCTGTTCTTGGTATCTGTGTTCATCCTGTTGAAAGCTGACCCCTGTTCTACAGCCCACCCACTGAGGGTGGTGGTAACACGCAATGATACCCAACCGTTACTGAACCCAGGATGAACACTAACTAAACAAACTATAATGAACAACAAAAAAGTGCAAGACAGCTAGAAGAAGTTCACTTTGAAATCTGAAAATCAAAACCAGGGTCTTCTTACTCACAGATGTATTCCCCAAATGCCCTGAGAGCAGCATCTGCTCATTTTTCTGGCAAAGAATGTTTTCACAACCTTTTGCTCCTGTTACCATAGCAGTGGACAAAACACAGTATTGGCAAAGTGAGAATGGGATTCTGGCCTCATGCAGAGACTGTGAGTCAACCCTAGATCTCTGTTCTGCACTCCTTGAGCAACTAGAGAACGTTTCAGAAACATAAAAATCATGTCCTAATTCCCAAGGGTAGACTGCTAGAAATAAGGATTTTTCAGAACCCTTCATGTTTGTAATTGAGTTGCCAACACATAAAAAACTAGCTGTAAGATTGCATGAGGCTTTTCATTTTAACTAGACTCAAACTTTGCCACTACCATTTAAGAATCTCAGAAAATAAGCTAAAGAAACAAACCTTTTCTGCAGGCACTGTAACTAGTAGTTATTCTTTTTCCCAGTTTAACAAGCAGTTTTGGTCCATTTTCTTCAAAATTAGAAGGAAACCTTATGTCAATTGTTATGTAGCTCAAGAACAGCAAGCCAAGTTGCTATATTCAACCTGCAGCATGTAACTCAACAGCACAGCATCCAGTTTTCTGTAATTACTTCCCTCAAGATCTGTATTGTACACACACATTTTCCTAAATGTGACCTACATTCACACCAAGTGCTGTGTACCCAGAAAGAGACTGTTCCATGCAAGTGGAAACTTCACTTTATAGAGCAACATAAGGCCATTTTAAGTGTATAAAAGGATGTGCATTTGATTTCCCATATTAACTGCACTACAGCTGCAACACAATCACCTCCACGCAATTAAAACTCTACTTCTTTCTGCAAATCACCAACTTACTATTTTAAGAATTAATAAGTATCATGCTGAAGTATGAAAAACAATATGCCTGATAATCAAATCCAACTTGGGCAAAGTTTTTCTCCAAATACAGTAATTTTTACGTTCCCAGACTGGAAAATGCTGCACTTGAGTTGCAGGTCACTGATCCATTCAGAATTTCTCTTTAACAATATGAAGAGTTTTCTGTCTGGTAAACAAAAAAAAAGCCAGAACTTGAAACACAAACCACCAGTGCAAGGGTCTTCTTGCTTAACTACAAAGGCCCACTGTTCAGAAGAGCAATCAGGATGAGCTTGAAGAGACTGTTATTTTTCTGAAAATTCCTTCAGAACACCACCAGAATTTCATTCAGTGAATGTCTCCAACTGCTGTCGTGAAACAAAGCACTGGCATTGCCTAATAGCCAAAATAATGGAAGTGGATCCCCCAGCAGCAGCTCTGTAAATTCTACATGGTTGTTTTCACTCTTTCACACAAAGCAAGCAGATTATGTACCAAATACCTTCTTTGAATCAAAAGCACAGGAGTTTAATCAACTTAAATGAACATGACTAGCCCTGTGAGAATGACTGCAACACCAAACAGGAGTTCCTATTTCTAAAAAGTTGAATTTCTTTTGTTCTAACATTTAAATGTCAGCTGAAGACAACACTTAACTCTAACTTGTGCAAAAAACCACACAAAATTACATGCTAAGACTCTTTGAAAAACACAACTTCAGCAATACGCCAGCCAACATAGAGGGGACAATCCCTGTGCAGGACCTTGTAGAGGCGGCAGCCAAGGACTCAGTTCTACCACCACACCTTCGAAGAATCAATCAGGTTATTTGGAATCCAACAGAAGACAGAGCTCTGTGAACTTGGCAGCAACTCTAAAATGACAAATAAGCAGCAGAGAGAATAGCACAAGAAGTTCCACAAAGTCTGTCCTAAAAAAGTGGGTTACCACAAAAGCTGAAACGGTGCTGCAGGAAAGGACAGATGAGTGAATCAGCCAAGGGCTCTGAAAGCACCACAGGGCACCTGCAATACCCAGAATTAACAGCTGCCCATCTCTGCACAAGTACCAATGATGTTCCAGGCCTCAGCTTTCACTAAAAACGTTTTCAACCACAGAAGCACCTGCGGGGCTATTTTAATATTATTTCACCAAAACATACACGTATTTTTTCACTTGTCTTTTTGTCTAATGCAAACCAGATTTTCACCAGGCCCTTCTGGATTTGTTCAGATACTGAATCCTGCACCTACTGGTGCTGTTCTGCCCAAGACCTTCATAAATATCCCTTAGACTGTCCCGTATCAACCAGGATACATTTCTTTAAAAGCAAGGAAACACCTTTTCCCCCACCTCCCATATTTATAAATTTTTTAATAAGTATTTCCAGTATTTTTAGAAGGATAAGAATTCATATTGGATAGATGGTCTGTGACCATTTGTCACAGACATGCTGACAGAAGATAAAAATGTACTGCTATTTTCCCCCTACAATAGCCCTGAGTAGCCCAGTAAAACTTAAGCTCAGAACTTTCATGAAGTAAATTAATCCATCATTATCCTCGCCTAACAAAACTCCTCTTTCAGATGCAAGACTCTTGAAAGTCAATTTTTACAAACAATTTTCAAAGAAAAGCCATATACAGACTCCAGCTATCTCAAACAGGGAAAACACTGCCTGCTTTACAATCTGAATTAGGTGACGAATATTTCAGGAAGAGTAACAGTAATCCTACAGCTAAGAATTAACATGGTGTTCCCCACCTAGGCCATGTTCCCCACACCAGCAACACAAGACACTTTTGGCATTCTGGTAACTCTCACCATGTCAAGACCTCTCAGGCACAAAACACCTCACTAAGGCTGCAGGAGTTCCGTGCAGTGGCGAGGGCAGCACACCCCAAGTGGCCACAGCGCACCTGCAGCTACACACACAACCCCACACACACACAGCCCTGCAGCTACACACACATCTGCAGGTACACACACACACATACACCCACCCACCCACGCACCTGCAGCTACACACACACCCCCTCCATACATAAGCACTGCATTGCAACTTAGGAGCTACTCGCTTAGCGAATGCCAGGGTGTGGCATCCAAGCTGCAGAAATGAAGGGCTACAGGGCAAAACCTGAAAGTGACACTGCAAACTTGTGAAGGAAAGCAAGACTCCTCTCACAGCAGTTTTGTGCTGCATTACAGAGTATGAGGAATCCCCATGGCCGTGTTTACGTTCACTGCAATTATGACACAGAATGACAGTCTCAAACTTCACTTATTCACCCAGTTTCAATGTTCTTGTTCTGACAATTCTGAGCTCATCGTTGTCATAACAGAAACATTAGACAAGTGCAACAACAAAAATGCTGAACACTTTTTTCTATGTCACAAAAGATTCTCTTGCCATGCCTTTTTCTTAACATGAATTCATTTTCAAGTTGTCACAGTAATTGTTACAACTGGATATTCAGCAAGCTCTACTACCTTCAGAAAAAAAGGGCTTTCTCTATATCCCCATGAATTAAAAGCGCTGCACAAATGAGCTTTTCATTTGACAAGGCATGTTTAAGCAATATCACCTCTCTGCTCATCTAGCTATGGCAATAAATAAAACTCACCTGGAGAGTTTCACAACATAAACCATGGAGAGGGTTTAAGACAGAGAGGCACTGAGAGAGCAGGAATTTTCAAGCTGCTTTTCAGACAAGCAATTCTCTCCTCCTGCATGACCTCTAATCCTCCACCTTCCTAGACACAGGCAATGGGACAACAGGCAATGGGCTTCTCTTGTAACACTCACTCAACAGTGAGTCCCTAAAACTCAGGAAATTCCACTTATTTCCTCCATACATTTACTTAAACAGTTCTTGAAGGTCTATTTTCAGAGCCTTAAGAGCATGAGGAATCCAGACCAAAAGATTCTTGAAAACAAACTCCTTCCACTGTTTGCATGTAAAAGCAGTACTGACCCTGATTTGTAAAGTTCAAGACCTAGAGATGACACACACAAGAGCTGTGCTACTTAAACCCAACAGAATTAGGTGTAAGAAGCTCAGCTTGTGGTTTGGTTTCTGCAGAGGCACTTCTCTGTTCCGAGCACAAAAAAAACCCCTAACACAATATATCCAAACAAAAAAACTCTAAGTAATTCTTGCATTTCAATCTCCATCTCTAAGTCACAAAAATAATTTCCAGGATTTTGGCCTTTCAGAGCTGCTCTGGGAGTTTCACTGAGTATTTACCGTGGAGTAACGCCAAGAGGCCCAAAGACCAAGGTCAGGTCAGTTCACCACAGCAAGACTATTAACCAAAAAAAAAAAAAAAGGCATTTTTGGGCTCTGTTATGAGAAGGGGAATTGAAGTCACACCCATAGTTACTCTGCAGTAGATCCCCAAACAAAACTTTAGATGTAAAATTGGTGCTTCATCTCTAGAACAGCTTTCGTCCCCAAATCACTGAATGCATCCGACTGCTTATGGAAAAGGACAAGTGCACAGAACTGCCACTGCTGCCCAGATCATTATGCAGCCTCAAGGGTGGCACAGAAAATGGAACAAAATGTTGCTTGGGTCAGTGGGGGGTTTATACAGGTAATTTATAAATAATTTCCTTAAGCATGTTTTTAATTTTTAAGATATATTGTCACAGAGAAAATCTGAGATTATACACTGAATATTAAAAAGTTGAGTGTGTTGTTTATTAAAGCTAAATGTAATAAAATATAATACTCTGAATCTTCAGCAGTGGCAAATAAATCTTCTCTAGGTCTTAAACACAAGACACAACTGAAAAAAGATAAAATTTCACAGAAGGTGAAACACAAGGAAAATATTAACTTTTGTTTATCATAAGAAAAAAAGGGAAAATCCTCTTTTCTTTATAGTACTTGTCAGTACATGTGGATTATTAGCACTGTATTTCCCACTTGCTCATTTAATGAAAAATTCTTTTACATACATATAAATGGTTAAATATAACTCTGCATTAATTATCTATTGATCAAATGAGGCAATTCATAAGAGTCTGTCTTGCATAATGCATACAATTTATAAACTTGACCTAAATGAGGGGCCTTAATATGCTACAAACATTTGTATCAGGCTGATTACAGGGAACAGTTTTGTTTCCAAGGACCTGCATTTGGTGTATAGATACAAACGAGAAAAACAAAAATTAAACAATTATCCCTCCCTCTTTCCCCACTCATCAAAACTGAATTTGCCCAACTGTATTTGTATTACATATTGAATTATTGACTACAATAAATGTAAAGACTGCACACATATTTAGGAAATGTAAGATTTACGTTTTAAGCAGATCATAAAATTATAATGATTTACAATAGTTCTATTAACTCATCCCATCAAGTGATTACAGAAGTGTCCTCAATTTTGAGATGATTTAAATTATTATCACCACCTAACAACTATAACAGCAATTCAAAGTCTACTGGTAACTTTCTACCTTCCATTATCCAAACTGATTAATTTATACAGATGCACACACAGTCAGAAAGAATCTCCTCTTTCTTCAGGAAGGGACAGCTCATATAACAGTGCACTCAGAACTTGATAAAAAAGGCTGCAAAACAACATCCTCACTAGTCTGGGCTGACCACAAACACTCTGATGCTCAGATTCTGCACGCCCAGTGATCCTGCCCCTTCCAAGACAAAGTCACTTCATGGGCATCACATCCCTAAGACACAAACACAACCTTAGAAGCCAATTTCTGAGATCAGTAACAGGTGAATAAAGTGAGGAAAGTAGATCAGAAAACACTGATCACTGATTTATCATAAATAATAAATAACCATAATGTCACACTTCTGTGCTTCTCTACAACTCCATTCACTCCCAGCTCTCTAGTTATTAGTCATGCTGGAAAAATCCAGTTAATTTCACTATCACCATTTCAGCACTCACAGATATATTCCATCACATAAAAATCTTTAGCCCTCTTTCCCACAAATGGAATTTATCTAGATCTTACTTAATTGACAAGAGTAACTCGACATATAAATTCTCTCTCCTTGGAAGGCCAAACCAACACCAGTTTGTGCAGAAAGCATTTCAAAGGACACAGGATATATGGTACTCAAGATACAGAAAATAAGGCATTAAACAGAAGCAATATCCCCTGAAGCCCAGTGAAATTAATTACAGTGGACAACACAAAGTATTTCATACAATAGACATAAAACTTCACCAGAGAATAAATGCAAGGCAAAACATATGAAAGGAAAAGATAAAACTGCTTATATTCTCATTATTTATTTAAAATGTCTAGCCCTTTTAGAAAACCATCAAACCCTGAGCCCCAGCTCATAGCAGTAATTCCACAGATTATGTTAAGTAGCATTACCTCTCAAACTAAATTTAGTATCTCTGTACTTTACCCAGAAAACTGACAAACCAGTGTAAATAGCTCAAATTTTTCACAACATTATTTGCATAATCTTGTAATTCATTATATCTCTGTCCACAGTAACCACCTCCCCTTCAGAGCTTCTGCTCACATGGGCATTTTTCAGTCTCTCTGAAGCCTGTCATCCACCTCAGCCTCCTCTTTCACTGTTAGCATTGAAGGGGATAAGAGGTTGTCTTTAGTTTTTATTATTTCTCCTTTTTGATATATTTATAAATAGTGAAAATTACAGTCAACTTTCCATAACAGCAGAGTATCTTTACCATTCTGTTAAATAAGATGGGGGTTTTTGCTTTTGGCTAAATATTTTGTCACACACACACACCCTCCAGACAGAAAAATATCTGCTGATCCAAGATAGCCATTTCATTTGGGACATTTAATATTTTTACATTCCCCGTATGTTGCAGCAGACCTGTGGTTTTACCCAATAAAAACAAGTAGACAACAAATGCTGCACTTTGCAGCAAACTCTCTGCCTCGCATACACAGCTAGAAACAAGCTCCACTCCTCATGCCAACTTACAAAGTTGCCACCTAGTTAAAAAATGAGAGTGAATTACAAAGGTTGCAATACCCACCACTGTTCAAACTTACAGTTTAAAAGGACACACTTGAAAATAATTGAGAATTTCCACTGTATATTGAGTGAATACATATTTAATGATTATTATTAAAGCAAATAAGGACAAATTAGTGTGCTTTGAATTCATACTAGACTACTCACTAATAAATGGGTTTGTACACCTTGTTTGTTAGACAGACTAGAATTTTCTGTATGAAAAGAGATCAGACTCAAGAATACTATTTCAGCTATGTTTGTATCTTCCTGTGTGGCAAAACCAGACTTTGATTGGTTTATGAGACAGATTACACAGAAAGACAAGCACCAATTCTGCTTCCCAAAGTCATGTATTACCTAAAGGTCATCAGTCATGACCCTTCATGTTTAACAATGTCAGCCCCTGCTCACAGTTTTCACGGCGAGGGCACAGACACACCTGACATGGTCACTGCTGACCTCAGGCCCCAAGAGCAGCACCCTGAAACAGCCAAGTGTGGTCCCTGTCACCTTCATGGAGTTCTCACTCACAATTATCAATCTCTTGGCTCGCTGCCCTCAAGCAGGGATGGTCCCGCTGCTTCTCTGCTTCCCTCCCTCCTCCTCCTCCATTCCCACTCCCCGATCTCTGAGCAAGGCTGAGCTGCTGCTCTTGTCCTGTTAGTTTTCTGTTGGCTTAGCTAACAATGGCTCACAAATGATCAGATAAGGAGCAGACCCAGGGATACAGTTTGGAACTGGAAGCAGAAAGACCTTGTATCAGCTCAGCAATCTTGTCCCTGAACAGCAGCAAAGCCTAATGGGTGCAGCTTTGACAGGCACTGTTTGAATTTCTTGCCACCTCACATTCCAAATGTTTCCAGGTGGGTAACAGGAAGAATTTACACACTTAGATACTTGAAATGCAAGTTTCCAAATCTGAAAAGGCCAGACTTTTTCAGAATAGTTCAGCAGGCAGCCCGTTCAAGCTCAGCTCTTCAACACTGGGCAATTTGAAAACTGAACAGAATTTAAATATTTCTGATAACAATGGCATGCTAGTTGCAATGAGCATCTTCAGACAAAAGAATTTCAGGCTTCCCTAAAATCTGTAAACAGTATCAGCTGAAAGAGCAATTTATTAGCCATGATCTGATCTTCTAAGAGTATAGTTTTAAAAACCTGACATCTATGGATAAAATACCCTGAAGGTATTCCCAAGAATTTATACAGAGTTCATATATAGTACAGCCGTAAATTCACAACAAGGTTAAAAAATACCTGATAAAACACCTTGCGTTTACCTAGAAGTTTTTAACTTTCAGGAAAAAATACTGAGTCCATGAGTCAACACAGAACTAGCCTTGGCTCTGTGTATAACCAACACACACAGGCCACTAAATCCCCAGAGCAAGTGGTGTTTGTGCCTCACCCTGCCTTTCACTGAGCATAAAACAACTTCACCATGGTAAGACTAAAACAATAATAATACAGCAAGTGCTTATATTTCAAACTGAAATACCATTAAGAATAGATATAACAATGACATCTACTGGGAAATAAGCCACAGGAAAGTGGAATAGCATGTATAGAGTCTGTACTTCAGAGCACACCACTATAAATTTGACAGAGCAACTAATTCATGGCACCTGGGAACAGTAAATTCAGATTTCTCACTAAAACAGGCACAACTCATTTGCAAGAACATATTAGTCCATTCACTTCAGGAAAGAATTGCCAACCCAATCTGTGAAAACCTGAGAAGAGGAAATGCTCCTAAATACAGTGTACTGTGATCACACCCTTCATCTACTGACATGGAGTTTCGCTTCAGAAAGCAGCCCAATGGCTGACGTTCCAGGTACAGATACCCAACAAAATTTGCAGAACTTAGATTAGTAACCAAGAGGTCAATTTCAGGTGTGCAATTAAGGGTGAAAACACGGCACTTGAAAAAGAAATTTTTAAAAAATGGGTGAGCATACTTCATACATAGACTCTACTGAAAATTTGCTGCAAACATGGTACTTAAATCAATATTTTCATCAAGAAAATATTCTGCTGAATACAACAGAGTAAGATTTCCCTTGCTTAAAGCACTGACTGGAGAAGCTCTTGCTTGACTCAGGGCACCACAGTGTGGCACCAGTTTCTGCCTTAAAATCTACAGCACTAAGCCACAAAGATTAATGACTGCAAATGCAAGCAAAACATAAGCAAAGGACAATAAATTTTAGAGAGCTGATTAACTGTAGGATGTAGAAGCCTGCTACTCTGCATCACAATTCTTAATCAATACAATTCAATAACTATACTCCAAAAATAAACTATAGAAGGAACAACTAGAATGTCACTTGTAACTAACATTCAGTGTTACAGCATTTACTTTATATTAGCAACTTGCATACTTAACAAATTTTATTTCCATAACTACACATGCAGTATTACCACCAGCAACTCCCATTACCACTAATAAAATGGCTCACACTTTTTCCATATCCACTCAACAGAGTATCAGACCTGCTCTTCCTGAACTCCAGGTTGAACTTGTGGCACTATTAAATGCATTAGAGAAACTTTCCTGGCAAAACACAACACAGTCAATGCAAAGGAAAAGTAGATTGATTGAGTGATAAATCCTTCACCAACTTTGCCAGCTTCATTGACGCACTGGAAAGGAAACAACTTCTGTACCTTGATTATCCTCACTAAACTTACCAAACCTAACAACAAGTGACTTTAAACCTTGAGAACAGAGACATACAATAACCATCTGTGCAATCATTTAACACAGTTACAACTCCATCAGGTGTATATTGTGACTGAACTTCTACCATGGAATTTTATTTCAGAAAATCAGAATCAAAAATATTTTGTAAAAAATATTGAAAAACTTGCTGTCACTTCAGAAGATTTTTCTTTTTATATACTCTGATAATGCACAGGAGACTATTTATCTCCTTCAAGCAACGGTCTCTGCCAACTTTCCTTTAAATTATTAGATCCTTAAAGCTTAGACACTTGGAGATACAGTAAATAAAACAGGAGGAGGAAAAGAACAAAAAAATAAATCATTAGTGTTATTACTAGTTTCTTATAATAGCACCAGAGTTCACCATACAATTACTTCCACCTTCGACCTTAAGGGAAAAAGGAGAAAAGAGAATTGTGGAAGCACTTGCAGGCTGAACACCAGAGTGCACCAGAGGCGAGGCACTGCAGAAGAGTAAGATTTTCACTTACTGAGCCAGCTACTTCAAATTTGCAGAATGCATCACTTCTTGAAATCAAAAGAACAGCGGCTGCATTCAGTCTCAGGAATCACTTGGCTTGGTCTCCCCTTAATTGTTGGGATTTAGTGATGATGACAAACACAAGTAAACACCAACGCAAACAGAGCATACTGAGGTAGTATCTCCTCAGGCACAGGCACAGGCACGGACTTTAAATGGTGAGGTTCTGGCAGGGGTGGCTGCAGGAGCAGCCTCTGAGACAAGACCAGGAGCTGCCCTGTGTCAGACAGACAGAGAGAGCCAGTTCTAAGCCAGCTCCAAAGGAGACCCGGTGCTGGCCACAGCTGTGCGAGTCAGCAATGCCAGCAGTGCCTTCATGATAACATAGTTAAGAAAGGGTAAAAAACACTGTGAAGAAGCTGTGAGAGAGATGAGTGATAAAAATGTGAGAGAAACAACCCCAGAGACACCAAGGTCACAGAAGGAGGAGGGGGAGGAGGTGGTTCCAGGCACTGGAGCAGATTCCTCTGCAGCCCATGGAGAAGATCACGCAGCCCAAGGAGGACCACAGAGGTGCAGAGACCCACCTGCAGCCCCTGCCAGGGCAGGTGGATGTGCTCTGAAAGGAGCTGCAGGGCCCACAGCAGAGCAACATTCGGGCAGGACCTGTGGCCTCCGCAGGAGCAGGTTTTGGCAGAACTGTGGCATGTGGGGACCCATGCTGGAGCAGCCTGTTCCTGTGGGACTGTACCCTGTTGGGCAGAACCCATGCTGGAGCAGTTCCTGAAGAACTGCAGCCCATGGGAAGGATCTGTTTTGGAACACTTTGTGAAGGACTGTATCCATGGGAGGGACCCTATGCTTGAGCAGGGGGAAGACTGTGAGGAGGAAAGAGCAGCAGAGATCAACTGTTGTGAACTACAGCATCCCCTGTTCCTGTCCCCCTGCACCACTCGGGAGGAAGAGGGAGGAGAGTCAGAAACGAAGAAGCAAAGTTGAACCAGGGAAGAAGGGAGGGCTGGGGCAAGGCAGTTTTAGTTTAGGGGTTTTTTCCTCACTGTCCTGCTTTTTACTTTCTAATTGGCAGTAAATTAAATTAATACATCCCAAGTTGAGGCTGGTTTGCCCATGACAGTAACCTGTGAGTGATCTTCCTGTCCTTATCTCAACCCATGAGCTTCTTCTTCTCTTACTTTCTCCTGTTGTTTTGCTGAGGACTGAGAGTAAGAGAAGAGCTTGGTGGGCAACCTGACAATTAAGGTTAACCCACCACTGCATACTACTTCAAATTTAAAATAATGTGTATTTTATGAAGTCCTGCCATAGCCTGATGGACCAGCCATGTCCATGCATTAATTCACTGCACTCAGGAGTGTGACACCACAGCATATTGTCCACGTATTCACCACTGCTGTTTGACCCGCTTCATAGGGTTTTAAAGAGTTTCAACTTGTCAGCATCTTCCTGAACTTCCAGCCTAATATTCACTGGAGCTAATCAATACCCACTTTCGTGCCTGCAGAACAAGTGTTCCATCACCACTAAGATTAATCACCCCTTCACCAAAGCTGGAGTATAAAATAAACAAGTTTAAGGAACAGAAAAGGTGAAAACAAGTTTCCTCTGACACGCAGACTTCTGATAATTAAATAAATTGTACAAATCTAACTCAGTTGCCTTTGCTAAGATGATACACATCCTCAGGAAAGAGAAGAGAGATCAGTCTTGAACTTGTTTATAAAACATGGTATCTGCAATCTCCTATACTCATACAAGTTATGTACTAGTACCAGTCATTACAAGCAACCTCACAGAAATTTCCCATTACTACAACTGTAACTATTAAGTTTCCATTTGTAAAGGATGACCATTCCTGCAATTTAAAACTAGCCTGCTAATGGATGCCTTGTTCTCCTGTTCAACCTACTAGAATATGCTTCCAAATCCACAGTTACTTGGGTTTTGCTTATAAGATCTAAGTAAAATGAACAGGTATGTGGAAAACAGTTACGAAACTCATTGGTCTATGGACTGCAGCAAAACAAGTAGTTTTCACTTTTATGTCTATTTAAATAAAGCTATCTGCAGTAATGAAAGCAGGTAGCTCCTAGGATTCAATAGGATGTTTTATTACAAACAGGAATAAAAATCACCTTTCTTTCCTCCCCTCACAGACACCAGGAGAGTGTTTCTGTTCATAAAACAAAACACAGTCATGGCAACCTCAAGACTATGAAGAGAGGAAAATCAGAAGCTCCTCATTCCTTTTCAGACTCTAGAGCTGACAAGTAAAGCTTAATAATCACGAAAAACTAAAAAATACAGACCCTTTTAGGAGAATCTGAACAACACAGAACCCATAATTGCTGTGTTCTTTCTGAAAGCTGGGCAGGGCACAGAGCTTGGCTTTTCACTCTGTTCTGCACCTTCACTGTGGGAGTGGGACCTCCCCACCCCCCAGATCTGTTCCTGTATGTACTTAGTGCCTTAAATGCCTCCACCTGGTCATCTTTTTTCACTCTTTCAACAGAGTTACAGACAGAAGGGTTCAGTTACTCTGGAACACTCCATGCACTGCACAAAATGAAAAGCTCATTTTGTTAAAAGAGAGATGATCATGAGAAACAGAAGATTATTCCAGAACAGACTCATACGGGCCAAGCTCAAAGAAACTGAACAGGTCAAGACAGTGTTGGAATTTATGTTGGTCTATCAGTAATAGGATGTGTAAATCACTTAATTGCACAGTCTTGTTACTTATACCATCTTAAGTAGAAATTTTCTTTAACAACACCCCTGAACAAAAATTAAGCAGAAATATGAAAATTTTGTAAACACAGCACACTGTCCAAATAACTATTTTCTGGTATTTATGAAAGACCAGATAAATCAATGTAGACTGCAAATATCAAGTGCATCAGATAATCATATTCTGTGAAATTACTCTGCTGCACAGTTTAGACTGAGACTGAACTTGGTAACAGAGGACACAGCACTGGCACTTAAAGCATTGAACAGACAGTATGAAATTTAACCTGTGATTGACTTTGTGCCAGATACCACACAAACATTCTCCTAAATAAAAACATGTACCTTCTCTCTTTCTGTAAGAAGCAGCATGACATAGAAATACCTGTATGCTTTCTCCAAGGTATGAGAAATAAGACCTTTTCAGCAAGAAAAATTATTTCATTTCCATGATAAGGCAAACATATGAAAGTGAGCAATTTATACATTTATCCTTCAGACTGAAATATTTTTATTATCACACAGAAAATTTATGAAATTAATTGCTGCAATATGTAAGTTGAAATTATACTTAATTTTTTTCTTCTATAAATTTATTTTCTTTTTTCAGAGAGTAGTATCTCTTGAAAAATACATACCTTACTAGGGAATTGATTGGCTGGAGGGCTGGGAGGCTGACTTGACCAGGGGGAAATTTTAAAATGAACAACCATTGATGAAGAAAAACAAATTACAACCTTTTTCTGCCTGAACAGCAGCCTTTTGTCTTTCACTGCTGCCACTCCATTTGCTGTATTTCCCATCGTTTTCCATAAAACTTTAAGCTAATGTCTTCTGATATACTGCCACATCACAGACACAAGGGAAGGATAACAATTTGTGTAACATTCCCTGTTGCTAAAGCAAGTATCAATCATAACTTGGATAAACACTGACAAAATTTTTAAGAATAGATTTTTCATTTCATAAGCAGAAGTCAGATGAGTTGCAATTGCCACAACTCTACTACTCTGAACCAGCAATTCCCACATGTACAAGATTCCACGTTGGAATATTTTGAAGCTGCAATAATGTTGCCGGTGAAGAGAAAAAATACATGCACCTTAGCATTGAACTTCAAATTCTGTTACATTGATCTACGCCTCCAATGACTTCAGCAACAGTTTTTGACAGTAAAGCCTCAAAGCAGCAAATGGCACAGAAAGGCAGTGGCTTCTCTACTGACAAAGACAAGCCTAAGTAAGGCCTTCAGCGTCCCCATCACCAAAGGAACAACCAACCCTTGACCACTTCAGCTCTGTCACATTCTGAGCCTCCTCAAGATCATCTCAAGAATATCCACAACAAAATCTTCTGTCAACAATGAAATGTGTTGGCACTGCAGGACTATCGTAGAATTAGTTTATCTTCACTACATGATTTTCTGGACAATTATTCTTCCACACATTTCAGAACAGTCAAAAACACATCTTCCCCACAAAATTCAAGGTTACTGTTTTGAGCACAATCTGGACTGAATTTGACCATAGTAACTTTGGAATAATAAATGCTATTAAGACGGAAATCACAAATATCCAACGAACCAACAGTTACAACCATTTATCTCTTGCCCTCATTTGTAGAGAAATAAAAAAATCAGCTTTGTATACAGATCTGGTGCAGCAGTTTATGTAGCTCTGGCACCACGAAGGTGAGGTGAGCTGGCTGACAGATCTGTTCCTGGGACACTCACATCACTAAATCCAAAATTCCCTCACACTGGAGCCTTTCTCTACAGCAATCAGACTCTATGATATCTCAGACAATTCACTCCAAAGGCCGGAGCTTACAGCCTGGCTGGTACCTTCCAGTCTCCCACTTGCTTAACAATTCAAACATGTTTGTGCTGTGACCCAACACTGCACCTCACAGTCGATGCTCAAAACACAATTTCATTCTTTAATTCTCACCTCCCTCTTAAAGCTGTGTTGTCATGATCCTTGGATAAACTGCCGACAGTCGGGATATTGCTGTGTGGTGTTCAGAACCCACCAGCTCGACCAAGAGTGCCTCATTCTTTTCCTTCATTCACCATCTGTCTGCAATGATTGCAGACTGTCCTTATGGACCGTGTGCTGTCTGGGGCAATAACCATCTTTTTTTCGTTCTCTATTTGTACAAAACAGCACGGAGTCCTCTTCTGCAGTTTTCATTAAAACATTAAAAGTGAAGCTGTTCAATAGAGATTTTGAACTTTGGTTTATACAAAGAACACAAAAAAAGGTCAAAGGAAAAAACCCTCAAACTACATGCCCTTCTTCCTCTTCGGTTCTGCCTTCCAAAACTGCTCTCCCTTATTCCACAAAAATCAGTTTCACAGTTTTCAAAAAGGCCTAATTTAAACACATGTATGTCAGGTTATAACTGTAAGAAAATATTTCAACATATGTCTCTTAACATAGGGAAAGTCATTACATAATAAAATACATCTGTGTAATTTCACTGACATGTTTTGTAAATGACCCCAAATATGCAAAGTCTTCTCTCTAAAGGACAGCTGGTCATTCCGCAAATGAAAAGAAACAGTGAGAGATTTTTTACGGGGACATTTTAAGTATTCCCTGCCACTGCTTAAATAGTCTCTTCCATTCTCACTGACAGAATAGTCTCACCACAGATCTCATCCCTCGCTGCCCTCTGGAAACATGTAAGAACTCTTTCCTTCGGGGATTGAATGCAAAAATAATACCGGGAGCCTCTGTGGACTCCACAACCCCCCGTCGCCCCTCCTGCCTTTCTCTCCTGCATACTCAGACCCCCTTAAGGTGTCTTTTTGTGTTTCTTTGGGGGCAAATTCTTTCATTTGGCTCTATCATCACTACCGAATTAAACTGAGAATATTCTGCTTTTCTTTCCACTAAAAAGAGAAAGGAAAAAAGCGAAGTCCTAACACCAACCTGGCTTCAGAGAGTCACCGCAAAAGCCACACACTGCGGTAGCAACTTGTGCCTGATCCCCTTCTCCCTAATTCTGTGCCATGTCTGCCACATCCACGCTTTCATCCTGCACCCACCACTTGGTAGCTGTCCTTCCTATGGAATTCCACAGTCCTGCTCGGGAAGGGAAATACGGACTGACAGGCACATCCCTGTTAAAACACAAGTCATTGTGCCCTAAATCAGCCGGTTCGCAGAGTCGGCGATGCCTCCCCGCGTTATCGCCCAGCGGGGCTGCGGAGAGCGGGACGCGGGCAGAGAGCAAGAGGAGCGACAGAGACACAGCCCGGCATAAACATTCACTCACGAGAAGTGCAAGGAATTCAATTTAGGGATCAATCACACATTTAAACGCCTCGTCACGTCGGGGGAGCTCCCGCCGGGGCTGGACCAGCCTTTCCCCCCCACCTCAGCTGCGACGGCAGCGCTGCCGCCCGACCGGGGGCCGGGGCCGACCGGGGGGCTCGGGGGGCAGTGCGGGGGGCTCGGGGGGCTCCGGTGGGTCCCACACCTGGATGTAGTTGGTCTCGCAGTACTCGGCCACCCGCTCCAGGTTCGTGTAGCTGTCGAACAGGGCCCGGCGCCCCCCCGGGATCTCCTCCTCCAGCAGCATCTGTAGCTCCGCCATCTTCACATCCTCTCGCCCCGTCTGTCGGTCCGTCTGTGCTCCCGTCGGTCCGTCTGTCCGTCCGTCGGTCCGTCCGCCCCCGCCCCCGGCGCTGCCCCCCCCGCCCGGCCGGGCCTCGCGCACGCAGCGCGTGCCAGACCCCCCCACCGCGGCGGGGGCGGGGCGCGGCGCCTCCCGCGCATGCGCCGCCCCGCGCGGCCCCCCGCGCGCGCGCCCACTTCCGTCCCGGCGGCGCGGGGGGGGGGTCCGGCATCCGGCGGGGGCGCTGAGGGGTCGGGCCGGCCGTGGGTTCTTTTTAGGAAGCTTCGGCTTGTTCTGAATCACTTTGCGCTGATTGCCCTGGCGGCGGGTCGCTGGCAGCGCTCCTTGCGGGGCGCGGAGCCGTGAGTGCCGCGGGAGCAGCGCGGGCCCCGCGGGGCGGCAGGGAGGGGCAGCACAGAATGACTGTCTGTCCGTCCGTGTGCGGGTCCCGCCTGCAGAGCGGCTGTGCGGCCGCCGGGGCGGACTCGCCGCTGCTCACAGAGACAAGCACACGGTGAGGGTCAGCAGAAACGGAGGAAGGGCAGGCGGCCTCGTGGCTGAAGCACAACACCGAGAGCTGGGAGGTGTGTTTGGTCAGTTCCTGGCTCTAACACTGACTTCCTTCATCCCAGAGAAGTCACTCTACAGTTGTGATGAAAACGCCCACCCTTCGAGGAATGTGCACGGGTTTCCCCACGCAATTCCTCTACCTGAACCGAAAAGTAGCCTTTTCACCACCAAACAACAACAACAAAAAAACCTCTCAGCAGAAGCGCCCCAGCTTTCTCCAGGGAGCTCCTTTGTGTCTTTGAATAGAGTTGCAGATGTGATTACTCACCTCATGTTCCCAGGAGGCTCCACAAAGCTCCCGCTGCCTCTAGTGCAGCCTTGGGTTATGTGCCATCCCTTAGACACCGACCCAACAGCCTGACGCTTTCCCAGCCTTCACGTTACAGACACTTCCACTGCAGTCAATCAGCACTGCAGGACCTGTGCATCAACCTGCCACTGCAGGAATAGCTGTTCTCTTGCCTTGAAAGCTGTTGCAAAGGCATCAGCTAGATATGCCTGGTCCCCAGCTGATTCCTAGAATTGCAGACTGCAAACCTGGAGGGGGGGGGCAGGCAACAAACAGTTTTTGGGGCCAGTTCTTGGAAGTTTCTTCCCTTAAATGAGATAGAACCCTGCCCTGAGGGGCACTTCTTCTTAGCTTGCTTAGTTCTCCCATATGAAGGATGAGTCAGGCAGTGTTCATCATACTGCTGAAAAAACATTTTATGCAAAGAATTTTTCTCCCATTTTAAAATGTGGACTCAAATTCACAACTTCAACTACTTGACTTTTCTACAGGGAGGTAAAGAGCCAAGAGCAATTCCTACTGAACAGCTGCAGCAGCCTTAATTTCACGAAAAGGCTCAAGCACAGCAGTGTGTGTTGGGAAGAGAGGGGTGAGTGCACCTGAGCACAGTGCAGGGCTGTGCCAGCATGGGGTCAGGCTGCCTGCAGCCCCCACGGCAGAGTCTGGCACTCTCTGCCCTAAACCCACAAGGCAGGAAGAAGTGAGTGTTGTGCAGCCTCATTCTTGGTGCCCCTTATCCCCAGAGTTTACAAACCATGAGTTACACATCCAAAAATACGGGGTTTGGGGTAGTTAAAGAATAACTGGTTGTCAGCTCCCCTGCTGATTGCTAATGCACTTTCTGAGAGAGCTGATCTGAGCCCTTGGTGCAATGGCTCTGGGAAGGAAAGCCAGCCAAGTCAACTCACAGAGGGCTGCTATATAGTGTGGGGCTCCAAGCCTTGTCCCACACCTCCAAGAATCACCCGTGACCAGGCCTGCACCTCACCCAGGGTCTGCTTTTGCACTTTGGTAACAGGCCCCACGCACCCTCCTCCACAGCAGCTTCAGCTTGGACTCAGCTCACGGCACAGCTGCTGCTGCTGCTGCAGCTCCAGGGGTTGCTCATGCCCAGACTCCCAGGGCTCTCTGTGTCTGTGCCAGGCTGGGGGCAGGCTGAAACTTTCCTTCTCTCTTCATTCATTTACTTCACAGGTGTGAAGTCAAGCTGTCATTTGGCAGCTTCCCAGTAAACCTGCATGATCCTTCTCTTGGCAGAAGGAGAAAACTGTCAAGATATAAGGAGGAAGGTTCTCCAAAGATGCTGTTAGGAGTTTTAACTTGGATTAGCAGCACCAGACTGTAGGGAGGGGGAATTGTTACTTGTGTCATCTTCCCTTCTGTACTTTTGGTTGCCACAAGGGTCTGCTTTCAGTGGAAACCTGTTGAGAGCACCAGCAAACCTCCTTACAGGCAGCTCCCACCTGTGGGTCAGGCACCTCTTGACCTCTCAGTGGCTGTACCTGTGGGTTTAGGGTGTAAGAGAAAGCATTATCTGAAACACAAGCACCCAGCTGTTCACCAGAGTAGCTGGACTAACCTGTCTGCATAATCAGGTGCTTGTTATCACAGCAAGTTTACATTTTAATAGGGTAATCATTTATGGATTTAAATTTAAATATGAAGAGCCCTTCTGTCAGAATAATGGCCATCACATAATCCTCTGTATGCATACCAAAAATAATTAGAAATAGTCTTTAAATTAGTCCAATTGAATCCAACCACCATTTTCCTAAATTTACATAAATGACTCCCATCTGCCAAGTGATGTATATCCTCTCAGCCCTAATTTCTTATACACTTTAACTTTTCCAACTTTTTTCCAATCCTTTTCTGCAAGATCTTCCCTTAGATCAGTATCTTCAAGGCTGAGAAGCAAACATATTTTCCACCTAAAGGTGCTGTTCCAACAGTCACCAGAAAATAGAAAGGCAAGCAGTCTAGGGAGTTTAAACTGGAGGTCCAAGAGCACAGGGAGATCACTATTCTTCCAAGTTCTCTTGCATGCATTAGGTTTGTACCTCTCCCACTCAACCAAGGGAGTCTCCTCCTGACAATAACCTGCACAGATGAGCCAACCCTTTGGTCTGTGCAATCTTCCAGCTGGGTACTCTGCGTGGGTGTCCCACATACAACAGTCTGAAGTGCCAGCTCTTTCTTAGAGAAAAGTAATAATGGGGTAGTTCAAAGGCCACCTATTTTTTGCACCACAGTAAGAAATCACAATCAAAAGCTTTTACTTTGCTGTATGGAGAACTGGACAGCTCAGTCACCACATCAGGTGGTGTAAGAAAACATCCTCTTTAGACAAATGACCAGGTGAGACTTGGACAGATCCTGCTGCAGGTTTTCAGTTCACGTGTTTATGTGACTCTGCTCTAGTTGCATGAGCATTTTTCTTTTAACTTCCCCACACACACACATTTTGTAAACAGTAGAAACAAAAGCAAAAAATCCCTATGCTGCTGCATCACATGGAGCTAAGCAGATTTGCTGCTGGATAAAGGACAAAGGAATCTGACACCAAAGTTCTGCTCTTGTGCACTGATCATATATACAGGTCCCGTTTAGCTGGAAGGTAACATTTAATGGAGGGAGGGAAGGAAAATTGGGTGATTGAAGAAAATAGTTTGTAATCAAAGTATCTACATTCACTGCCTCAATAAAGACAGTCATGCCTTCATGCTCACCTCACATGGTGTCTGTGTCTGCCTGGATGGCCGGTCTTTGCCAGTCTCATAATCCAAAGCACCTGAAGCAACAGTTCATTTAACTCCCACAGCTATTCCAGAATGCCAGGGGTGGCCTCCCAGCACAGAATGCATCTATCCAGTGCTGCAACAAATGGTGTCAGGATCCCGAGGCATCTAAAACACTCAACATCCAGTGCTCATTGTAGACCAGATTGAAAAACCCACACACCCTGAAGCTGCACATTCTCCTCCTGCTTCCTCGGGAATTCAGCAATTTGCTGGGCAATCAAGATTGTAACCACAGATAACCTCTCTGCTCAGGGAAAACTGCAGCTGTGTAAAGGGCTTGCTGCACAAAGGCAGGAGAGATGACCCGCGGAGTAGTTTCCATCTCATGGAAAGGTTTGCCCTAACATTGCTATTTCATCAATGCACATATTTTCATTGTGCATGATTGACATCTGATACCTCACAACATCTCCAGAGAGAGGACGTGTTGCAGAGTTCCAGAGTGTTCCAGGGAATGTCTCATTCCAAATAACAAAATTTTTTCTAGGAATTCAAGTTTTCTGTTGAACTTTATTTCAACACAGCACTGTGTGAGAAGGACAGACCCAGTACAAGGGGAGGAACTTTCCCAGGTTGGAAGAGGTCAAGCTAAATAGGAAAAATAATGATCTCTTTCTAACATTTCAGACTTAAAAAGAAACAGGCAACAAATGTTCTCAAAGAGAAGCCAGCACAAAGCAGAGCTGCTCATCAGTTTCCCTCCAAGGGTTCAAACGACAAGCACTCAGGGAGCAGGGGAAGAAAGGACTGCTCTAATTTGTTTTTCTTTCCTGCTGGTATTCCTTCTCTTAAGATGCCAACCCAGGCCAACTGCCAGTTCTTTTCCACCCTGTCCTGACCCTGTGGCACCCCCCGGGTAGGGTCTGATATGGCTGTTGAGCGTCTAAAGAGCAGATAGAGGTGTTAATGCTCCAGTACAGCACATGTGAGAATTCATCCTCTCTAAACTATTGATGCTTGCTCACTGCAGACTGGAGTAAATGTTACTGACCTACTGATGCTTGGTACACATTTGCAAGTTTGATCTGGAGCAGCTGCAACAGGTAAAACCATTCTCTTGGGCCTCTGTTGCTTCCTGTATGTAATAAAGTTCAGATTTTTAGGGACTTATATTATTCCAGGAACTCACCCCCTGGAACTTTTCTAATCCTGTCCTGTTTGTAATCATGCTTTTACCACATAAACCACTTTTAAAAAAATTTATGACTTTGCATACTCTCAGAAGCCACCAAACCATTGTGTGATGCTCCTGGAATGAGCATAACTCCCTTGCTTTGGAAGAATAATAAATTATGTTTGTAAAGTCATCTTTCCTCCTTCCATCATGCATCTGTAATCCCCTTTCATGAGGCTGTGAAGGCAATTCCTCCTTGCACATCTTCTGTTCACTACCACAGTCTGCATCTCCCTTCTTCTAACTGCTCTGTCCTCCAGCTTGGCGAACACATGTGAGCTTTCCAGCCGTGACTCTTGGCTGTTTTTGCCAGTACAGTAACAACACAGATCTCAGTGCTGCAGTACTGCCTAACAGGAGATGGAGGTCGATGGCTCCCCACTGGCACAGCATTTCACCCACCTCAGCCCAAATCCAGTTTGAAAGAAATATTTATGCACAGAAGGCAGCCAGGGCTCCCCACACTGTCTCCTCTGAGAGGGAGCTTAAAGGCCTTATTTATTTCAAAGGCAAAGACATCTTTGAATCATACAAGTGAGCTTTTAGCAGGAAAGAATTAGAGCCTAAGATGTCCCTATCCTGCTATAAACTAGTCAGAATCTCTGCACCCTGGAGTCTAAGACAGGACCCAAATGATTTACTGTCATGTGTCAGGACACAAGGTTTGATCTATCTCATACAGGTATAAGGATTTATTTTCCATCTTCATCTCTCTGGGATTGGGCTTTCCAGGGAACACAATGGAGCACTCATACCCCTGAATTAAAATGGAGCAGGGTAACCTATTTTACAGATCCCAACCTTGACTAACAAGCTCCTGGTGGACTGGGACTGAGCTGGGTGTGCAGCTGGGGTGTACAGCAGTTTGTGATATTGGTTTCAAGAGCCCCCATCAGAATACTGCTTCCCCAGCTGGGAATGGGATTGCTGCGGGAAATGTCTCTAGGGTGAAGGCAGAGGGAATGGCTGGAAGGCCACAAGTTGGTCACTCTTCACCTGATGGAGTCTGAGGTTGGGCCATTATTGATAGATAAATAAAGCAGAGCTCTGCTGATCAAAGTAGTCTTACAAGTCTGCGCAGATCCCTGGCCTCACACAAAGATTTATTTGAATCAGGAACACCAAGGCAATTCATCCTCTCTTAACAGCCTCATTCCCTGCTCTGTGTGCTCACTACCCATGGGGCTCAGCTATGCAATAGTTCCTCTCCTTCCCTCTCTGCACTTTCCTGCAGCATGGAGTCGCTAAATGTAATTTGACAGCTTACTTTCTCTCATCCAGAGCTTCAACATCTTCTGGCACTGCTTCTCTGTGCCAGAAGCTCTATTTTACAAGTCAAACCACTGTCTCCCTGCAGCTCATTTTGCATGAAAAATGAACATATCCTCATGTCCTCTCTCTTTCCATATCCAGCACTGTTGTTGGAATGGACTGGCACAGCCATTTGTGGTGGCACATCCCCCAGAAACCCAGCAGCCTCAGGGCCACACAACCAAGAGTTAACTGCCCTGGTTGCTTTGCAAATGTCAGCTAGCCTTAGCTCTAATCAGTTTGTCCACTTACACTAGTTCCAGTTTTGGCTTAATTCTAAGTCTCTTTGAAGTCATCACACATTTTGTAAGGGAGCTTTCACATCCAAGTGGTACCTTCAGCACCTTTCTGCATCACCAACTTCAAAATGGGCCATATTGCTCTAATGTGCTCTCACTGAAATGTCACTGACACCTGCTTTCTATACTACCTGATCTATGGCACACCACATCTCCAGGCCCTATTATTAAATCCAGAAAAATCTGATCCTTGTCAGTATATGTGACACCTCCAGCCAAAGGGGTTATTTAGCCATTTGTTAGTTGTGCTTCTTGATTCAGGAATTCAGAGCTCCCAGGAGTACTGAGTGTTGTTTAGGTACATACATAACTAGGATAAAGAGATTATTTCAGAGCACAGACTGGCTATCATCCCTAATACGTAGGAAGAGGAGTCGAAGAGCAAACATGTACAGTGAGTGTGCTTTTGCTTCTCTGTTGCCAATCTGATTTTTTAAGCTGTTTTTATACAAAGGAAGAAGTAGAATGGAGAAATCCTTATCTTAAAAAAATGGCTGGGAGCTCAGTGAATTCAGCAGCTCTTAGGCTAGAACACCCCCAGTAGCCTTCCCCCTGGCTGCCTCCTCAGCAACCAGCAGGATTTCTCACAGCTTTCCATTAACTACTTTTATTATCTGAACGTCTGCCCACATGAGTAATTGAGTGAGTCACATCAGTAAAAGACTTGTGGAGTTTTATGAGGAGGCTGTACTGTAAAATTTTTTTAAATCACAGTTTAATTTACAGAATGAGGATTTTTTAGATGTGGTGACAATTTCAAGACCAGTGCTGCAGTAGTGGGAGAAAGAAACACAGAGGTGATAAGGATTTCCTGTTCTTGAGGGTAATTGAAAAAATGTGATTGCTCAGCTCAGTTTACCATGCTGGAACAGTACAGCTATAAAATATATAAAGGCTAATGCAGGATGTATGTTTGCAGTATTTTTATCTTTACTGTGTAACAGTCCCCATCAACATTCCTCAAGCAAAGAAGACATTTGTGGTGAACTGTGGTGTATATACCTTGCTATCACTGCTGGGATTTGAAAGCAGAGGCTTGATCCAGCAAACTTTCTATATAATTTCCTTTTTCTCTGCATTATGGCAATACTAGACTTACAAAGACATCTACCCATTTAAATAGTCAAGTAGGTGCCTTAATGGGATATTCAAAAACCAAACCCCTAAACAGCTTCAAAAATTTGGTTTCCAACAGCTGAAAGTCACAACTAAAATTTCAGCTGTGCCAGGCTAAATATTATTGAATAGTCAGTGGTATTCAATGCAATCATACAGCATAAATAACAGCCACAGTCATGCAAAGGTTTGCAGGCCCAGGCCCATGCCTGAGGTTAATTTAGAGCATTCTGTTAACAAGCAATCAATTTGTTCCTTCCTTTTAGGAGAGCAGTATCATCAAATCAAGGCATTGGCTCTGTCAAATTTAGTATGAATTTTGCACAGCAGTAGAACTAAGTGCTTCAAACACTCTCTCTGTTCCCAAATACCGTGCTTACCAATGAAGATGGGGCGACTGCAACCATTGGTCCCACTGGTTTCTCATCCTACGTGACGGTGTATTCTTGAGGCACCCCTGTCAGTTCCCATTAACTCACACAGCTCAGTCCTCTCCTCCCAAGGCACCTTTCTCCCATTCAGACTGCTGGAAGAGCTTGCAAAAGCAGGACAGCTGCCTCAAAGCCAGAGCATGTTCAACAACAAATCTGCTACACCTTTACCCCCAAGTAGGACAATTGCAGGTGGTGAACAAGCTGCCAGAAGGCAGGGCTTTTGAGCCCAGAAACTGCATTTGGGGAAGCTTAGAGCTGTGTAAGAACACTCAAACATGGTGCAACAAGGCAGTTGTTCTGCTCCCCTGCACAGCACAAGGCAGCCACTGCAGAGTTCCAAGCCCTGACACTGCCTGGCTGGCCCACATGCACCCAGGGATGGAGTGCGAGGCAGCCTCTGGATACAGGATACTGAAGGCTGCTGAGCAGGGACTGAACTCACTGCACTTGTGTTATTTAGGTATGGCAGTTTTGGGGCATCTTCAGTTCAGCTCTAAGGCAAATGCACGGAGCTAGAGCATCAGAGGGCAGCACAAAACACCACAGTGGTCTTAAAGGACAGGACAGAATAAACATGATATAAATAATCGATAACTAACATCTAAGAAGTCCTACATGCACAAGTCAGCTGCTTTTCAGTCAAAGAAACTACAAAGCCAGAGTATGCATTTTCACATTAGTGCTGACACCAGGGCACCGTGTTATTCCCAGAATTAGAAATTACACATCTAGCAACAGTCAATCTCAATAGAGGATCCAACAGTAACACAAGAAGTGCAGGTTTTTTCCCATGCTGCTGGTAGGTTCTATCAATGAAGATGTAGGGAAGTTGACAAGTCATCTTAGCTAGATCTGAGCCTTGCTTATTCTGTATGAAACAATTCTACCAAGTGTCAATTTCCACACTTCTGACAGTATGAATCATGCTTTTTTAGACACACTTATTTGCTTCCCCTCCCTCACCCCAAAAGATAAATGACCAAGTATGACTGTTTTTCTCTTATTATTCCAATGGATTTTTGTTCCTTTCCTGGATTCATGGCCTAGGGAACTTTGGTCAGCAAAAGTACCTTAATGGGTGAATTGCCCCTTCTCTTTTATATATGACTATTCATTCTTTCCTAGCCTCCCCTCCCCAGGGTTTCTGAATACAAAGTACTTGTAGAAATTCATTAGTTCATTGCAGGTACACAGGACTGCTGGAGCATCTCCTTCCATCAGTTAAATTAAAGAACTGAAACCAGTTGATGGTGGGGTTCAGCAAGCTCACTTTTATAGAGGATACCCAGGGCCTTCTGCTGTAAAGCTCTGTAGGGGAAGATGATCACTCTACCCTTGCTGCAGTGTCTGAGTCACCACTGAGTTGGAAGCAACCGTTAAAAAAAAAAAAGGTCTCTTTTGGTGAAACTACAAAGTTGGCAGCCAAGCAGGCACACAGCATTGGATGTCTCACTGCCAGGCTTGAGACAGAGCTGACCTGCCTGGATGCCAGCAGGGAGGTGGGAGCAGAGCGTGCCAGTGCCCATGAGTTGCTCAGCAATGCAGACAGGAGCAGAGAAGCTTCAAAGAGGTTCAGATGTAGCCCCAGCACTGATATCCCATATGTAAAGCAAATATTTCCTGCACAGTAGTGTCCCTGGAGCATCACTTGTCCACTGCAGGGATGTTTTACTGTCATGCAAGTAACCAAGACCCTCACCAGACACACATTTCAGCTGGTTTCTTTGCTTTTTCAGTTTTCATCCTCTACTCTTTGGCCAAGGCAAAAGGCCTCAGCTATCTCATCATTACTACCATCACTTATCTGTACATCATTTATAATTAAGATCTCATGCCAAGTTACAATAGTTTTAATGTGGACTCCTGCAAGATTTGTCCTTGTGACTTTTAACTGGTCTAGCATTGATTTATTTAAACTACTTTTCCCATTAAAGAGATGATCAGGTGCTTGCGCCAAAGATGTTGGTGCAGATACAGAACTATGACTGATGCTTTTTATGCCTCCTGGAAGCAAGACTTTCTTTACAGGAGCATTAACATCACAGCAATCACACATACTTCATTTATCTTGGGTTCAGGCTCCTCTGTAAAACACACTGGAATGACCTGAAAAGTAGGGGGAAAAATTCTTCCTACTCCAGCCCTCCCCCAAATCTTTTTGTGGGAAACACAACTGTGTTTTCAATGCTAAAATTCACACAGATTTAAAAATACTTATCTTCAAGGAATGTTGCCATGGAAACCCTTATCTTGCCTCCTTCTCCACCCTCCATATGTGAAGAACATTTTCTTTTCCTTCATGTGGTAGTTCCTCTTCTCCCTCTGCTACCACCAAACCCTGCACTGAGTCCTAAGGGATGTCAAACAGGCCTTTTGTTTAGTTGAAAAGGGATTGCTAAAAACCATTCCTAAGCTCAGATACAGAGAGATGGGATCATATTCTCAGGCTGCAGAGAAAGATGCCTGGAATTTTTCAGCAATTCTTGCTTTGCACAAGTGGAAAGAAGCAGCAAGAGCTGCCATTGTAATTAAAACAGTTTCACTTCCTGGTGGCATAACCCACAAGTGATGAAGATTTTCCTTCTCATTAGAAGCCCTTTTCCACCTTCCTCATAACTCTTGGTAAAAGGGGTTGGGAAGTGGGTGAGGTCCTGTATGCTCAAAGTGCTTTCCTGAGGGTACTGCTCTACCCCACTCTTTTTGCCTCCAAGCCACAAAAGGATCTGAGTACAAAAAGGAAGACAACAAACTACAGGCTTCATTCTGATGAATCAGGGTGTGCCCATATGCAATGCTCAGTGTCAGGGAGCTCCCTCTGTAGAATTAGCAGAAACTTTGGGCAGGCCATACATGGCCCCATTGAGGGGTGAGACTGTACAAGTATCTCCTGCTGTCAGTGGGGGACATGTGCACAGAGTGAGAGGGCAGTGCTACAGACCTGTGAATTAAAGCAGTACCAAAATGTTCACAAGCAAACTATGCAGGTGAGACACAGTGTTTTCCCAGTTTGGATTGCCAGCAGCCTCGGCACAGCTAAGGGGGAGCTGGCACAAGAGCCGCCCAAGGTATTTTAAATCAGCAAGCATCCACTCTGCCCAACATTTACTTTTGCAGCAAGTAGGACTGAAGTTGCCAAGACCATCCTCTCAATTTAATGATAGAAAATAAAACATGCAGCCCTCAGTTCTGTGCTACATGCCACAGCCATTACCATCAAGTCCTTAAACTGCTGGGAACAGAAGGATATTAATGATGTGCAATAGTGCCTCTATATGTAGCCCAGATTAATTAAAGTGCAGAGGTAACACCATTCATGGATATTTTGGAGGCAGTGGGAGGATAGCTCAGTAGGCTGTCTGCTCTGCTCAAAGCTGTGGTAACAACTGTCTCACCAGTTTTCACAAGGGGCGCATATATATATATATATATGTAAGGCTTTATAATACATATATATATAAGACTTTACCAGCCATAAACAGCCCAGTAGCAATGGCCTGACTGCTCCCACCACCTGTGCTGGCTGTCTGCTCCTGAGGGCAGCAGATTGCATAGGCTCAGGGATGTATTTAGCCTCTTACATTTCCTGAGTTTGCAGCTCTGTAGAAACTTGTTCTACAGTAAGAGTCCAAGGAATGAAATGACTGCTTTTCTGTATGCTTTTCAAAACCATCCCGTTGAATTTGGGAAGCAGCTTGCTGGCAAAGAGCAGGAATATGAAGCATAAACCCAAGTAAGTCCTTGTATTATAGAACACCCCACACACACCCCTTGGCTTTCTTTGTAGACCAAGGCACTTTTCCCCACAGGTTGCAGTGCTTGCCCATATGCACACATTACAGACAGAAGGGATCCCTGGGCTTTAGATGTGTCCTTGGTGCAGGGTCTGAGGAGCAGGACTGACAAACCTGTTCTCTGCTGACTGGACTCCTGAGACTGGCTGTCTGCTTCAGTGCAGGCGCTGACTCAGGCTCTTCCCCAGGCTGGCAGCTGACACTGCTTTGGCTTTGACTGCAACCTTGTGACACGTCGCGCATGGACTCCCTATGGCCAGTCATCTTTCTCTTTTTTATCCCCCCAAAATCCGCAGCAATGCTACAGTGTTGAGATTTCACACTCTGATGCTTGTCAAATGTAGCTGATTTGGCCTAAGGGCTCAGAAGTTACTTCTTGTGAGAAGAGAAAGGGAAAAATGGCCAACCATAAGTGGGAAAGGGGCACACTATGAGCACAAGTCTTCCTTAGGAAGCCAGGCCAAACAAGAACCAGCTGACAGTGCATGCTGGACAAAAATGGTGTTTCAATCTTCAAATCAAAATAGATTAAAACTTCATGAGAGAGCTCCAATCCATGAACATTCTCAAATAAAAAAGGTTTCCTGCACAAGGCTCCACAGCTGGTCTGGTGAGTACTGCCTTAAATCTTTGTAGTTAAGCTGTTTGAAACAACTATCACACATGGATTGAAGATGGAAACTTACAGACTTCAGCAAACAATGTGGCTGTGACCTCAGTGTCATTCCCAGCAGTGCATAACAAACGCCTGAGAGCACCTTACTCCCCTCCTTTCCCTCCATGCTCAACACATTTCCTTAACTGATGAGTCAGGGTGTTTTTTGACAGCAGTTTTGAGCAAACACAAACTGATCACTGGCTTTCTCCAGCACGCTGGGTCACATTCCTCTCCTGTACCAGTCACAGATACCTGTAGCATGCTTGATCACTGGCCCAGACTGAGCCTATGGGTGCAGGCTGGTGGAAAATTTGTAACAAATTATATGGAATCGCTCCCATTTTTGACTCCTGTAACTGGGGAAGGGTTGTTGCAAGGCAGTTGGCTTGAACCAGCTCCAGCAAGGCAGAGAAATGCTGTAACAGAAGTCTGGACAATTACACTAGGGAAGCTTTGCCGGTGTCTGAAAGCGTCCCTCCTATGACATGGCTACAAGAAAGCAGATCTTCACCTCACAATTATTTCTTGTCCAGTTCCTAGCAGGGACAATGTTACCCTACCATATTTTCCCAAGAAAGCAAACACTTGGCCTCTGTTTTGCCTCCTCTGCACACCAGGGATGCTTTAAACTAAAATCCTTTACCATGCTGATTTCTCCAAAAGGTTTAGGAAATATCTGCAACCTTCAAGAAAAAAAGGCCTTTTTGCATAAGCAGTGAAGCAAAGCCTAACATGAATTGCTATCTGGGGATATGACCAACCTTCAGATAAACAGAGGTCAGATTAGCAAGAGCTTTCTTGCAGTTCATTATAAAAATCAATGCAAGAGAGGCAGGAAGCTGAACTGCACAACCCTCCTTTTTCTGCCCAGCATCACCGTCTCACCTCTCCCCCAACAGAAGCTACACTGAGGGGGAACTGAATCTCTACAGCTTCACCAAAAGCAGAGCTGACACGTTAAACCCAAGAGCAGAATTTTCTTTGTCTTGTGCCCACAGAGGCTGGCATCGGACATTAGCTAACTCCTTAAGAGCTGACATTTGGGCTGGCACTCAGCAGCAATACAATTTTTCCAAGAGCAGCAGATTTTCTGACATGGAAGGTGCCAGTGGAAACAAAAATGTCTGTAGCAATGGGAGCTGCAGCTACCAGGTGTGTGTGCTCCCTCTGCACAAGCAGCAGCAGCTGTGCACAGCTTACACACACTGCTGCAGGCTCAGGAACACCTCACTACCACCACGCAGCTGCTGGGTGGGAAAGGGGCGAGGAACTGGAGCTAACAGAGAAGTCAGGCTTACGGGGAAAAGACCTGTAAAGATCAGATAACGGGTGATGCTGTGTAAGAGGGAAAATGGAGAAACACAACCTGAAAAGGAGGTCAGATGGCAATTACTCCAACACAATGACAGACGTTCCTGCCTCACAAGCCATTGAGTGGGGCTCTGAGAAATCTTTTAGGAGCTGTCCTGTGATGGACAAAGGAGAAAGAAAGAAAGAAGCAGGGAAAAGCATGTCAACATGCAGCACTTGATGCTGGTTTGGCTGTCACCCATTTTAGAGGAGGAAAAGGATTCTTTGAAAGGCTTTTAAGTTATTAAGTACATTAATCTAGAGCCCTATAAAATCAGCACTCTCCCTTTCCAGTACTTGCATGATCAGTCTCATGCTGACCCAATGCTAAATGAATTGAAAGCATCTGTCACCTTCTGATGTAGATTATATTAGACACTGCCCTCAGAACTTTCATGATAGAGAATTCCTTTCTCAGGGCTTTGTTCTGTGGTTTTATTTAATTTCATTATATTATTACTGATACTTCTGTTTTCTCAGGGGCCAAACCAATTTTAATCTCCTTGGTTTACTGGCATTTCTCAGTCATCCTTTCTCTTGCAACTCTACAGCATGGCAAGATTACACAGCAAGAGAACTGGTGGTGCAATTCCCACCCCACTTTATTTCTCTCTTTCTCGCACTCACACATACTTCTCACAAGATATATCTGCTCTTCCTGACAGTTATAGATATAGCTCAAGGAAAGGAAAGACACTTTGAATAAAAATATCTATATAGAAAGAAAGGCTTTGTCCTTGTGTCTCCAAAGTCTTATTTAGCTAGGATCTGTGAAGAAGCATTCCGCTGGATAACAGAGGCACTCTTACCCTGCTCTGGCTGCTACTGGAAAGGGGCTGAATTTAAGCAAAGGTCTGGTCTTCGGCTATCTGACACCAAATAGTTCATACATACACCACTGCAAGGTTTTGTTGCCTCCTTTGCAATAGTTTGGCCAGAGATCCAAAAGCAAATGTAAAAATAGCATACAGGTTAAATCTACTTTATAAAACTACTGGTTGAGTTAGAAAAAATACCCAAGATAGGCATATGTTTAAAAATGTGGAAGGTAAAAAAATCTGGATGTTAAATTTCTTGGCTGAGTCAACTTGCTGCCAGCATGATGCTCTTTAAGAGCCTTGCTCAGAACTTCACTACTGGCACTTTTAATCCCTTGTTTTGCTTCCTCTTAGCTTCTCTTAGACACTGTTATCCAGGCTTCCTCCTTTGGTGAGGTTACCAGTTCATACTTTGTCTCCATGACTTGTCCTTTCACTGGGTGGAGGTACAGTTTCCTTACCAGGACACTCAGCAGGACTGTGGTCACCATATAGGCAAACCTGCGGGAAGAATGGGGAGAAAAGAGTAAGAACACTGGCTATGACGGAAATTTGCCAAAGGACAACAGCCAGCTTGGTCAGGTTGTGCCAGTAGTAACAGGAAGATGCTGAAAAGTACTTCTTCCATCTGCCACAGAGACTCACAAAGACCTCCCTCCCCATGCTCACCTCAGCTCTGGGCACTCCTGGCTTCCTGAGAAACCCAACAAGGACAGGTTTTTCACGGCTGATTCCTCACTGAATCTCCCAGGGTCAAACCTTTGAAAAACAAAATACACTAAGGCTTTCTGTGCAGGCAGAGCATCCTTTCCCCATAAATATACACACACATGAGTAACAAATGGGCAACAAAATACAGAGTCTCACTAATTTGCTCTCTCTAAATCATGCTGCACAATTCCACACAAACACATGAAGGCAATTGTGCATCCACTCCACCATTGTTCCCAGCTGGGCAGCTGCATCCCATCTTGGTCAAAATGCTGATATACTGAGTTAGTGTGAGACAGTGCTGGAACTGATATGCATTACCCCTCAGCAAGTGGGCATTTAGCTTGAGTACATAGATGAGCTGATGCTGCTACCTGCCCTCTACTCCCCTCCAGGCCACATGCAATCTCATTTACCTCCCTCCCTCTCTTCCTCTGAGCCCCTTCTTCTTCACTTCCAAAAATATTTCCCTTCTCTCCTTGCCCCTCACCCTTCTCTTCAAGCAGCTGGTGTGTATAAGTGTATGTGCTGGGGGAGGGATGCCAGTGACTCATTCAAGTGAGAAAAGTAGTTTCCAGCTTTAGGATGGTAGAGGCTGTGAGAAAACTTATCCAGGGCTGGCAGGAGTTAAAACAAAGGAGACTAACAGAATATAATTAAATTTAAATAGTAAAAAAACACCTCCAAAGAGAAAATTTGATGGATAGAAGACAGTTCTTTCACTTTCTGCTAAACCTTTCTGCTTAATTCTTCAAGCCTTTATTTCCCTGCCTAAACATCCATGATCCGCTTCTAACAAGGTAAAAGGGCATGTGGGTGCTGACCCTCAGGAAAAGCAGCAACAAACTTACCTTCCTCATGAACTGAAGTAGTAAATCACAGGTCTTGTAATAGGAGAGAAACTGCTTCTGCCTCACAAATTAGGGAGGGCAAACAGCCATGCAAAGGGGTTTTGTACTGTTAGGTAGGTGAAAGCTTCATACAGAGCTGATCTGACTCTGACACAGAAATATACATCTACCTCAGGCTCAACCCCAGGCTTCCTAGAATAAACACACCATGTTTATAGCAGTCCTCCCTGTCCTTCCCAGGAGGCCTCAGCAAACCTAAACATAGTCATGTCCTATCCTAGCAGGCAATGCCTGCCAAGATGCTCACAGACAGTGCATCAATGCCTGAGCCTTTTCCAAGATGTAAACTCACAGGAGAGGACAAGTGCTACTCTGAAGACCCTATTCTTTCTCCTAAATCTCAGCTGTCTGTTCTCTCTGTCTAGAATAACTGACCCACATTTTTTCCCAGCCCAAGTGAAGTCAGATACAAGTTCATATTTGTCACCTGGAGGCCACAGGAAGCTACAGCAATTTTTTTCTTTAACCTCTGAAACACTGGCCTGGATCCAGTTATGTTTTCACAGACAGAAATAATGAGGTAGCATTTCCCTTCCCTCTGAAAAAACAAAACTTCAGACTGACATTTCCTCTCTTGTATCATTGTTTCATGATGACAAGCAGTGATTACAAATCCATTCAAGTCACTGTTTCACAGAAAACCTTACACAGAATTTACCACCATTCTCTGGGGAAGCTCTGTGTGCACAACAGAAGTTTTTATTAAACTCTAACACATACACACACAGACACGCACATGCAGACTGGAGCATGAATTGAACTGAATTGCCCCAAAAGCATATCCATGGAAACAAACCAAGACCTTCATAAATTGATTTTCTTACAGACTTCCTTTCATCTCCAAAATCTGCTTAAGGCAGGCCCTGCAGCCCAAAAAGCTGTACTTTAAGATCTAATTTAAAAAAGGAAAGGAATTAGTTGCAGTAAGTAGATTCTACATACTTGTATGGTGATGGCCAAGATGAACTATCCTGCAGCATCACACCAAGAGCATAAAGCACAAATGTCTGCAAAGAAAATTATGACACGTATGTCAAAGCAGAAAGAAACGCACAATTAAAGACACTTTTGCACAGCTCTGCTGGAAAATGATTATTCTGTAGACTACTCATATTTAGGTGGATTAAAAAGACAATTATGCTATATTCATCTACAGATTTCCATAATCCATGCCCAGATGTTAGGATCTTAACTTCTAAGAATCATGCTGTGACTGTCAGTGGCTACAGAGGGTCTGACCCCATTTCTCAACTCTTGCTGGCATGTATGTGTGGGCTACTCCATTCTCTGCCATGGAAGGTGATATAATGGGTGATATGATAAGGCCTGAAACAATGCTCTTCTATGCACAACTGAGCCCATAAGCCCCTTCAAAAGATTACCCTGGTGGCCCAGAACTGGAAGCAAATCTGCTCAGCAAGAGAACATGAATTTCCAGGTCTCTCCTGCAGAGGAACTGCAGGCAAACTTTGAGCTAAACTGTACTTTCAGATGACAGAACAGCTGCTCAGGTTCAACAGCCTCACCCCTCACCAGGAAAAGGAGGAAACAGTAAATTCCCCTGCGGAAAGGAGAGTGGCCCAGTGCTCCCAGCACTGCCCTACCTCTTTGGGGATAGTATGTTGGTCGACTCTGCCCTCCAGCTCCTGCAGCTGTGCAGCCACGGGAGTCAGCTTTGCTGTGCGCACTGTCTCACACAGCACTTGCCGGCAGTATCTGCAATCAGTGACAATTGGTTAGTTTAACCCTCCCAGCAGAGGCTTGGCCACATCCCTGTGGCAGCAAGGAATGCTGAGTCACCTGCTGTATTTAAAGGGACTTCATTTTTTCTTCTGGCAAGGAGTCCCAGCTTTGCAAGAAGCACTAAATCTCATTAACAGCTTTTACAGAAGGTTATTGAAATCTCTCTTCTTTCAGATTTTAAATGGAACTAAAACTGCTAAAAAGTATAAACACACCAACCCTTTTCCTGGACCTCTCGTAGAATCATAGAATCGATTGGGTTGGAAAAGACCTCCAAGATCATCAAGTCCAACCCTTGGTCCAAATCCAGTCCATTTACCAGATCATGGCACTCAATGCCATGTCCAATCTCAGGCTGAAAACCTCCAGGGATGGTGAATCCACCACCTCTCTAGGCAGGCCATTCTAATGCCTGATTACTCTCTCTGTAAAGAATTTTTTTCTGATATCCAACTTAAATTTCCCCTGGCAGAGCTTGAGCCCGTACCCCCTTGTCCTATTGCTGAGTGCCTGGGAGAAGAGACCAACCCCCACCTGGCCAGAACTTCCCTTCAGGTAGTTCTAGACAGTGATGAGGTCACCTCTGAGCCTCTTCTTCTCCCATACAAGAAGCAGCAAGAAACCCCCACACTCAACACTCCCTTACTAAAACCCTAACACTAGTCCACATACAAAATGTACCCAGCTAAACAAATAGATGCAAAAAAAATAAAGCCACAATGTTGACCAGTCATCTTGTGGCCCTTTGAGAAGAAGACTTGTCCATGCTTTCTCTCTAAACATGTCTAACATGAATCCAACCACAAAAATGACTGATTACTTCTACTTTTGGAAAACTAGAACAGAAACCAAGCAGGACAGTAGGCAAACAAAGTTTGGCCTGGCAGCCAGGGCACTGATTCTGTGCTTTTATCTGCTGATGAACCTAAAGGGTTTCCTACAGACACCCTGAAAGAGCACCTTGGTCCCTGTCTGGAGTCCTACAGCAGATTCTCTCTGTGTTGCAAGTCACCCTGTGGTTTGATCACTTCCAGGAAATAAAAAAAGGGAGTAGCTTTTGGATGCCTTCTCCTGGCCCAGTGTAGGCTAGCCATCAGGTTCCATGTGAAACCCCTGTCCCCACCACATGACATGAGCTCCTCTGCAGTTCCCTCTACAGGACCCACCTGAGCTGCTCAATTTTCTCAAGTGTAACTGGTCCCTTCCCCAGAACGTGGTCCATCTCCTTGTAGAGATTCTGCTGGACATCTTCTGAGGTTGTCAGGAAATAGACTGCCCAGGTACACACTGGGGAAAAAATCAAGACAAGACTGGACCCAGAAAATTCAATCCCTTAAAAACTGCACTCAGTTTTCTTACTTTCTGTATTTTCAATGTTACTTTTTGACCTAAAAAAGGGTGACCTTTGCTCACAGCAGGCTGTGCTGATTCTGTATTCAGTGGTAGGAACAGAGGCTGAACTCCTGTGTAGCAAGAGACCCTGCAAGCTAAAATTCTCTTTCTGATGCCATGAGGAGCTTAGGGATCTGTACAAGAAACTAAGTAATTCATTCTCACAGCTCTGGCAAAGGGATCATACAGACTGAAAAACCCTGGGGAATCAGGGTTATTAGACCAAACAAGTAAAAGAAAGGCTGGTTTGTCCAAAGCATCAGAAAATTCCCTTCTTTGGGGGCTTCCCCAGCACAGCTCAGGCAAGTGCTCCAGACAGCCAATTCCTGGGGCTCCTGACCAGGAACTCTCTGCAGCAGATTGACCAGCACTCGTGTTCACTACATCTGTTTTATGAGGTACTGGAGAGATCTTCAACAGCAGAGTGAAAAAGAAACCCTGCATAAGAAATATGTGTGTGGGATGTAAAGCTACAAGGAAAAGCTTCTAGCACTCAAAAAGGTCTATTCGTGAGAACTATCTGGAATCTATGTGGATTCAAGCCTGCAGCACTTGGAGAGGATATTCCCTGGGGAAGAATATTATGACAGTTGTGTAAATTATTTACTACATAGTTTAACATCTAGATGCACCTTGGAGGTTTTTTTGGAGTCCCAGCCCCAGTGACTCAGATACATGGCCAAATAACCATCCCCTTATAAGATACTCTACACAGCTTCACTTTGTATTTTTATTTGTTATTGTTTTCCATAATCTTTGTACAAATCCCAGAGTTCTTCTTCAAAAGTCCTCCATACATAGAACATACTTATCCTCCAGAAATTCAAAGTGGCCAGGCAGATTCTAACACACTGCTATAACTGGCTTTCCATGTGCCAGAACCTATTTTACAGCATGATCTTTGTGGGTTATATATTTTGATGCTTTTTCATCAAATTTAGCATCAGTTGTCTGGGGTTAAGAGCGTATGCAAAAAGCAATGGGACGAAATTCTAGGGTTCACCAAAAGACTGGGAAGGCTCTCAAACACAACTTAGTTTCAATTTAGTAGCTGTGAGGCTGTGTCAAGAGTCTGATGCAAAAATGAGCTTCCTCTGTAAGTTTGTACCTCAGGAGAAAGAGAATGATGAATACAATTTTTTATTAGCCAGAGAAAGTCTCATGTCAACACATAGACTTTTAGGCAGCTGAGTGTAATGAGGGAAAGTTACCTGCAATCTGTACTTACAGTTAGCAGTGATTATGCATCCTGCCAAGGAGAAAATCATTGTATCTTCCAGAATCTAGGAAATAAAATCTACTTCAGAATGAAGTTTGTAAGAGTGTAAAGATAAAAAAGAAGCAGCACATTCTCCACTCAAGCACATGAAATTCCTTTAGTGCAGAAAGCAGGACATAAATCTAGAAGACATGGACTGAACTCTCTATAGAACTGCACAAGACAAGCTTAATATTAACATAGTTCTGGTTTATAAAAATAGCTACGAAGCAGTGGCAAGGAAAGCTACGAAAGTCTAATGCAATTAAACATTGTAGGAGTGGAAAAAAGAACTAGAAACCCTGCTTTAGTAAAGAATCTGAGCTAAAATGCAAAAACTTACATTAATCAAAGGCTACAATGTAGTGAATTGCCCATCTAGCAAAACTCCTTGGTTGTGTAGTGACACAACAGCTGCACAAACCTGCTGGTCACTGAGGTTCCCTTGCAGCAAGGTGTCTATAAAGACATGCCTGTTGAATGATCTGCCCCGGCGCTCCTTTGTAACCTTCCTTAAGATGGATTCCATCTCCACCAGAGCTTTGGAAGAAAAAAAGGAATGTTTATTTTAAAATCTGGTCATCCTGGTGCTGCAGAGAAGCAAATCCATCTCCCCAAGCAGATTTTCAGACCAGCTGTCCCTGCTGAGCTCAGTTACAGAAGCAGCCTCTGTTACATGTTACTGTCAATTTGGAAGGCAGCATTTCCAGTTCAGTTGAAAATGTAGGAATGGAAGAACACAGATTGCCCTTAAAAAGCCATCCTTACAGGTCTAACTGAGACGTGCATTCTGTGAGCTGAAATCATGCAAGGGAAAGCCAAGTAACAGTGTTGAACCATCAGAGAAAGTGTTTAATCAGCCCCCATAAAAACATGGATGAGCCATATAACACTGGTTACATGTCCTGGAGTGCTGGAATTACAGTTCCACAGCACCTCCAGCCACTTATGGTGCCCCTTTAGCCAGGGGTTCTACAGACATGGAGCAAGAGGATGGCTCTGTGCCAAAGAGTCTAAATAGAGAGAGAAAGATGGGGAAAACGTGGGGACTTTTGGCACAGCGTGTGTACATCTGAAGAAGTCTCAGTGCCTAACTCCTGGTGCCTGTTGTGAGAACCAAGGGGAGTAGGGACCTAGATGTCACCAGCTGCCTGATTTAAATGACCTACTGAAAACTGCTCAAGAAACATGGAGCTCAATTTGGATCTGAAACTCCAATTGCCATGGCCCAATTCAGCCCCTTTGTCTTAGAACTTCCCTTCTTCCATCCTCTCTGCATAGGAAGGCCAGCAGCACTCAAACACCAAGCATCACTCTCTGGAGTATGTGAAATTGGATCCTAATGCACCATCATACTACAATTCAGAAATAGAGTGACCGTGGCTGGAACCCATTGCAATGGGGCAGGAGTTGTGCTCAGGTTCTGACACCCACAGAACCAGCAGCATACAGAAGGAAACACTGGATTAGGAGGATCTACAAGCAAATCCTTAGTTCCAGATACAAGCTACTTCTGTTTAATACCTTATGAGTAAATACTGAAAGAACAAAAAAAAAGGAAAATCAGAAAATAAAATAACTTAGTATAAAATATATGAGAAACAAAAGTACTCTCATAACAGACCTGAAAATCAGGTTACCTTGTACAAGCACATCAGAGGCCATTACATGGAAAGCATCCATCAAAGCAGCACCTCTGTGCTTGTGCCCTCCAGCCTGTGAGTGATTGTCTGGCAGGGCATGGCCCAAAAGGTGCATCATGTGGATGCCCACACAGGCCAAACCCAGTGGCTCCATCTGCTCCACCAAGCACAGCTGCCTGCCTCCAAGAGGGTCTGAAGAGGACACTAGGGGACAGAACAGGAAGGGAGCAAGCAGACCCTGACACTTCACCTCTATCACTCTTGAGACTGGACAGACCCTATTACTAGGCCCAGAACTGAAGTTCTAGTCCTACAAACTCCTCAAGTAATGGCAGGCTCGTCACTCGACTCCAAAACAGTGATCTTATGTGGGGGTAAGTACGACATATCTGGTGGCTTATGGAATGATGGCCAACTGAACAAAAGCCAAGACAGCTGGGCAAACTTGCTTTCACACACTAGCCAACTCCTAAGCATTAATCAGAGTGGGAAGAAAACTGTGATCTCGGGACGAACCTACCATCTTCATAGTGCTTCTTCCTAGTCATGTTTTTGTCAAGAGACCCATCCAAGAAACCTTTCCCAACCTCTGACCAGATCTGAAAGAAGGAGAGAGAGAACAATGCCATCACTTACCATAGGCTGAGACTGCTGGGACTATTCTATTCTTCCCTATTCAGGAAAATGAAAACCCCAAATAAATTGTCTTCCTGTGATTATGGAACTGGTCTCCTCTTCAGGACACCACATCCCATTTCAGATACTATGTCTATTATAGATGAAATTAAGTATAAATGAAACAACTGTAATTAATATTGTAGGAGGAAAAGGCATGGGAATCTTAAACAGGAGATGGAACTGTTTCTTTCCCACCCTATTACCAGCATATTTAATATCCCCATGTGTGGATACAGTTTGAGATCATCTCAGCTTTCCCTTTTTCCACAACGTCACAGAGCCTTCAGAAAATCTTCAAAAGGGAGAAGTTCCACTGGCGTTCCCAACAGAGTTTAACTGACTTAGGTACCAAAGACCTCCCAACTGCGCTTGGATCTGGGTTCCTGACACCCATGGATCCTTTAGAAACACTTCAGACAAATAACAGCAGGATCAACAGTAGGCTCTTTCTAACAGTTTCAGCTTGGGACAGTTGAGGCAGAGCCCTCAAGCTCTTACCTTAAAGTCTCAGCAGTAGCTTGTACTAAACTGCACAGACACAAACTCTGTGCTCTTAGTTTGAAAAAAGCTAACAGATTTTCTGGCTCTTCATGGCACTTACTGCATCGTGGTGCCTGCGAAATCGGATGACTTCCCGGTCATCTTCAAAGCTGCTGCCCATGGCTGTCTGCGTGACAGACTTCATGGCAAAGCCCAGCATGTGCTGGCAGAGTGGCACATGTTGTGCCTCAGGGAGGGAGAGCCACTTGGCTAGCAGCTCTTCTGACAGCTTGAGAGGGAATGAACCACTGGTTAGAAGCAATATCAGCAAACACCCCCTGGAGACATTCCCACTCAGTTTCTAAGGCAGACCACACTTTCACAGCTATGGCATGAAGCTACACTCTTTCCAGGGTTTCTTTCCGTTGTCAACTTCAACAGTAACGTTTCTGCCTCTTTCAAGGTTTTCCCCCAACAAAGCAGCCCTATCCTCCTCTCTTGTTTCCTCTGTCACAAAAGAAACCTTATACCCTTTAATACTAATAGCTCCAGACTGGGAAAACAGATCATGTTCTGGTTGCTGGACTAAATCAACAGAACAGTTCTTCACCTGTTTGTGGTCCAAATAGCTGATTCCTTGCTCCTCCCTCCTGTCCTGGGAAATATATCTGGAATCCAGGTGCTCCAGTACCTTCGACTGCATCAGGTACCTTGGCACAAAAAGTGACCAAGCTCAGCCCTTCCCCCTAACCCACTGGAGCTGAGAGAAACCAAATATTCACACCCTGCTTGAATGGGCAGAGGCTGTTTGCTGTCTCAGATGCTCACAGGTGTAGCACTAATTGGAACGCAGATCCTTTATTGTGGGTGATCATTCTCACTAAACTTTCCCCCGTGAGCCACACAGGCCTTCTCTGCTGTACAAAGGCAGTTACACACCTTCTGGATGAGAGCAAAGTTACTTTGCAGGGACTTGGTCACACCATTTTCATACAGCTTTCTCCTCATGTGGCTCTCTCCTGTATCCCCATTCAGGCTGGACTGGTACCTTAGGAGGGACTTCAGCATCGTCTCAAAGGGATCCACTGAAAGCAAATCAAGGAAACACCATTCAAAAGTCACACTACACAGGGCTGATAAAAACAGCAACCTCTTTAATTGGGTGCTGCTACTTATGGGCAGTGAGCAAGGCACAGCTCCTTCCCCTAGGAACAGTCTCTTTGGGTTGTCAAGCCTCTCTTGCTCAGTGTGGGCTGGGACATCCTAAGATCTCTTTTTCAGGGCAGAGTGCCACCCTGTGAGCAGCTGCCCCAGCACAGCTTGTCTGCTGGCTCTGGCAAGTAACTCTTCAGTAACAACGCCTTTGGAGCTTGTTCCCAGTTTGCCAATTCCCAGCTTTTTGTGCCACTGACTTGGTGACAAGATTGAGTGTGGCATAGTCCTTTCCCTGCTCCTCCAGCCTGAAGCCCAGTCCCTCTGGCACACTGTCCCCTCACATCTGGTGTGCCCTCCTGCCCTGATCAAGGCCATGCACTCAGGACACATCAGCTCACACAAGAGACAGCCAGAGGCTCTGCACTCCTCCCCTTGCTTCAAAGCCCCAGCAAACCTTATTTAATACTTATTTAATACTCTTCCTGCATGATTTCTCTTGCATGTACTGACTTCCCTGCTGGTGAGCTCTTCCCAGACTTGCACCTACCCCTCTGTCAGAGGTGCCTCCAGCAGAGAAGCTCTGAAACTCTTATGGAAAACCGTACCTCACTAAGCTATAGAACGCTTTCTATTGCTTCACTTGCAACAGTGTACAAACTAGACAAAAGCACATAACTCTCAAATCCATGACTCACTTCAGTTAGATTAACTCTGACTTTCACCACCAGGGACCTCTACTTAATATATTTGCAAAAGTATATTACATGTCAATGCAAAATGGTGCAATAAAGCCTGGCATGTGTTTTTCTCTTTCTGTAAACCTTTCAGTGGGTCTTGCAGAACTGGCAGAAACTTTAAAGAATTATTTGGAAGTGGCAATCAGGGTTTTCAAGAGGGATATTGTCACTGTTTATCACAGTCTGTTATTTCTCCCAGATGCAGACTGAAACCTCTGAGGCACCAGAAAACATCCAGGCTGGGCTAGACATATGACTCTACCAGCTGTGGATGTATTTAGGATTCCCTGAAGAGATCAGGGCCTCCTTATGCCACTAGACAAACATATAGGAAGAGACAATTCCCACCTGCAGAGAACTTACTATCTAATGACATAAAAGATGCTAACGAGGCCAGAGGCATGAATATGGTAATCTTTCCTAAATGTTTTTCTCTCACATCTTTTCCCTTCCAATGTTTTTAAGCTCTGCGTCTCACCCTCTTTCCCACTTTGAATGACAAGGAGTATGAGCATGTGTCTTTGGGCACAGCAGATGGTACCTGTGGCTCTCCACGTGGAGCAGGCTGTTATGTGACTCTAGCTGCTGCTGACAATTCCTCCCCCAAGGTACTTTGTCATGGAGTGGCTGCCGCTATTCATGCCACAATTCTCTGCTGACTGGCCCTGGCAGAGTTTGGCACAATATTGGGTAGCCAGAAAGACACATGGCAGGTGGTAAAGCCCACACAGCAAACCTGACAAGCAGAGGCATCTAGACAGGCAGAGGTTGCTTAGCACCAACACCTGCTAGAAGCGCAAAGTTTTCCTGGTGCATATGAATGAAAACTGATGGATCAGTCATGGGCTCTGTTTTTTTCTCCCCTTATCCCTAATCCAAACTGGCTGTTCCACACCACTGACACACTCACTGCTGTGTTCTCAGGCTGCAGCCAGGGATGAGGCCTGGCTCTGCACAGTTTGGGAAATGGCTATTTCTCCACAGGTATGGGAGGCCAGTGACTCCCCAAGGCATGAACGGCCTCCACAGAGAGCTCTGTTCTGCCAGCACTTTCACAGATTTCTTCCTTTGTCCTTGTCTTGAAAGTATCTCCAGGGTTACATTTTCAGTCCTCTTAGTGAAACATATCAAAAATTTGACTGTTCCGTTCACTTACAAGGAAATCTCCCTCATCCCAAGAACCTCAGAGTGCTGTCCCGGACACCACTGCAAGTAACTACGGAGAGAAGATCTACCTGGATAGTCGACTCAGATGCCAAGCAGAACTGAACATCAGTGATGGAAAGGACCTTTGAAGCTGCACAGTACAAATGCTTCCAGGACAGCAATGAAGCTGTCCTGCTCAGAGAGGTCAGGACCCATAGCTCCATTGCCAGCATTCAGTGTGCTTCAGGTTCTTTGTCCCAACTCAAAATGCAACATCGATTCATAGGAGTTTTTCAAGTGGGTCTCTGAACTCACTGTTCCTGGCAATCCTGCATTAATCCACCCTTTCACATCCACACCCTTTGCAGGCCCAGGCTGCTTCTCCAGAGCCACTCAAGGGAATCACCAGTACCACCAGCAAAGTTTTACTTCCTTTGAATTCTGGCAAATTAATCTCAACCAAGTTTTAAGAGGCCATGAAAACACATCAATTTCAAACACTGTTTTAAGTATAAGGAAAAAGTCTCCTGGCATTGGAAACATTAATAACTATGAATGCAATTAGTCCAACTTCAAGGCTCTGATGTGAGATGCAATTTTGGCTGTACCTGTGACACACACACAAGATGAGACGAACCTTTGCATGATACTTGGAGCCAAACCCTGCACCTCAACCTTGGAAACCAACAGACAGGCATCTACGAAAAGCAGCTCTGTCCTCAGACACCCTAACAGACTGAGGAAGAGTCATGTGGCAAGGGTGTTCAAGTGGGGCTGAAGAGTTAAGAGTTGGATATAATACAGTCCACTGTGGGCTGTCTCCTGCCCCACAGCACTGTGGGCACAGAAGAGATACAGGCAAGACCATGTCTCCAACAAAACCTTCAAGCTACCCAGAGCCAGTTCATGGCTCAGAGATACCACATCCCCTATTCCCACTCCCCAGGAAGGGTTTTGCTACAGCTATGACTGTTTATACCTCAGTGTTTCAGGAAATACAACCAGTAAAATTCCTCACCTCTAATAAAGTGTGAGCACTTTTGACAAGCACCCATGCTAAAAGGGAAGTACTGATTCAACTAATATCACTGCTTTTTCAGGTCTGAGGTCGTGAGAACTCTCCTCAAGCCTGCTGCTGCTGTCTTTATGAGGATCCCCCCCATAAGCTCTTCTGCTGGGCTGAACACACTTTCCCAGCCTTCCCCTGCATGACGGACTTCCCACTTCTCTCAGTGCTCAGAGAGCACTGGCAGCCTTCATTTGCACTTGCTTTATTCAACATCATGCTGGAGTACAGAGTCAGAGCCACATACACAGGATTCCAGGTCTGGCTCACGTTCCTCTTGTGAAACAGTCTAGATGTTTTCCTCTCTTTAGAGAAAACATATGACTCAATGTACCCTTTCCTTTTTCTTCCATGGCCACATTATCCTGCAGGCAATTAATGCAGCCTGCTTCTTGTCCTCCTCTTCCTGTTCCTGCTAGCCCAGCCCTCAGGGATACCCATCTCACTCTGCTTTCCTGTGTGGATAAAGGGTTCCAGCATAGTGTCTTCAGGGTAGGATGCTAAGTGGGAGTACTTCACCTCCACAACACAGTATTTCACTTTTCCAAGACAATCCACCCTTGCTTCCTCTTTCATTCCTCTTATGCCATTATGATGACCCATACAATGTCCAAGCAAATTCTGAACTGAAACTCTGACAGAAACACAGTTCTATCATTTTCCTTGCCTCAAAGTCTAATTACCAAAGTATAACATTAATCTTATTCATCTGCATGCTGAAAAAATATGTTTAGCCCTTGGCATAGCAGGACACTGGGCTAGTCTGTAGCTGTCTGGGTCACTTAATTTCCTGCATGTAAGTCCAGGTGCTGTATTCATCTTTCTCTGGTATTCAGATACCCCCAAAGTCAGAATATTTCTGAGAACTTGCCTGCTCAGGGGCCTGTCACTGTTTCTCTGAGCTTTGAGAAACTGAGTCTGCTCGATTTCCTCCAAACACACTTGAGAGCATCTAGATCTTTCAGGGTGGTTTTCCACCTTCTGGAGTGTCATCGCTATCCACTGTGTCTTGCTGATCCTCGTTAACTCCCACTCCTTTCCCAGATTGTCACCACATTTTTTTGAGTCTGTCATGCAACTGTACATGAAGCTTACCCATCACAACCCCAGCATAAAGTCATCTGAGATATCTGCCTGTGCCTAAAAACAGTCTATAGGATCAGGTCAGAGGTGTGCACCCAGCACCTCATTCAACCCTGTAAGATAAAACCCAGAAAAACAAGAGATTAAACCCAAACATCATCTGAGTTAACTTATTGACTGTGAAGCAAAACACCCACCTAAGTGGCTTACACCAAAAATTAAAATATCCTCCCAGAATTAAGATGTTCAACTCAGCTACCAGCGCCACCAACCACTTGCAAGACGGGAAGTTCATTAAAGGTTTTCAGTACAAAATTCCACACACCAAAATAAAATGAAAATGAAAGAACTTCTTCAAATAATAGTTTAAAAAAACTCTATGCTGAACCACACAAGGCAGTTATGTCAAACTAGCATAGCTGTTTTCAGATTTAATTTAGCAAAGTTTCCCCTCTTACACCGTATTTCGAAATGTATGCCAAGTGGCTACAGGATCTTCACCTTGCTCTATCAAGTGACTAATGAGCATGATGATTTCCACAAACATTTTCCTGTAGAGAGAAGGTAAAAGACACAAGTGCACTGACTTCTTGATGGCCACTGGAGCAGCAGCTCTCGGTCACTGATACTCAAGTCCAGTGAGCAGGAGCAAAGCCATATCCGAACCACCATGTTAGCTGCTAACAAAGTCTCATTTTCTTTCAACTTTGAATGAAACCCTGATTTCCTTTGACAGAGGATGCCCAGCAGGGCCAGAAAATGGGCTAAAAGTCAATGTAAAGGACACTTACACAACCGGTTGGGGTTAATATGTTGTTTCAGGAGATCAATGGAGCCGAGGCTGACAACAAGACGTCTTCCAAACCAGAAAGAGACCAGTGGGCCATATTTCTCATGAAGGTTCACCAGAAACTCATGTAAACTGCCACTGGCAATGATATCTGGCAGGTTGCCATCCCTGAGGAACACAGAGGTATCTGGTTATGAACAGCATCCTCTGCCAATGCTGAACTTGATCAATGAGGAGATGGAAATGACTTACTTTTCATCAGTTGGAGCCAGCCCAGGGATACCTGATGCTTGCCTAGATGCCTAGAGTAAAAGGAAATGCATCAATCTATGGGAACTTCAGATTTTATACAAGACCCATAGCTTTTCAGCAGGAGAGATGGATTTTCCCCATCAATACTGCTGCACTACTTACAAACATTAAACAAAAGCTGGATATGGTACATCTGCAGGCTTCAAACCTGCTAAGCCGATAAACTGCGAGTGTGCACCTGGTCCCACGGGCTAAACCAGGATGATTCATCTGATTAGATGAAAGATGTCTGCATAAAGACTTAAAGGGTCAGGTTGGCAATGTAGGACCTTGCACACAGATTTTGCCCTGGAGACCCGCAAAACTGCGCGGTGAGCAGATAACGCCTTTGGGAAGCGGGATGCGCTCCCGGCGCACGTCAAGCAGGAGCAGTGCCGCGGGGTGCAGCGCCCTGGGGCGCCCTGCACGGCCGGGAACGCTCCCACTGGCTTCGGCCACGTCCCATCCCGGGCCCTGGGACACGGCCGCGGGATGCGGGATGGGGCCGGCGCCGTCCCCGCCGCGCCGCTCGCAGCCCGCCCGGGGCCGGGCCCCGCCGCGCCGCCGCAGCATTACCGGGCACAGGTACAGCACGGCGCCCACCAGGATCAGCAGGAAGGTGACGGCGAAGATGGCGAAGTCCAGCATGGCCAGGCCGGGGCGGTGGCAGCGCTCAGCCCCACCCCGGGGCCGCCGGCGGGGCAGGAAGGGGCGGACCGGGCTGGGCTGGGCCGTGTTGGGCGCGAGGCTCGGCTCGGGTCGGCACGGCTCGGCATGGGGAGCCCGCGGCGGCTGCTGCTGGTCTCCAATTCCACCCTGCACGGAGGGGGATATCTGGGGCACTGCCAGCAGCACATCCAAAACTTCCTCGGGCAGTAAGCGCCGCTCAGGGCTGCGGGAGCCCCCCTGGCTCCGGCCCCGCCGCGCCCACCGCCCTCTCCCCTCTTGTCTCGCAGGAAGGTGAAGCGGGTGCTGTTCATCCCCTACGCCCTGCACGACCGCGACGCCTACGCCCGCAGCGCCAGGGAGAAGTTTGAGAGCCTGGGTAAGGCCGGCCCAGCCGCGGCGGACACGCCAAGGGGCTCCCGGGGATGGGGCACGGGGATGGAGTGCCGGGATGGGGAGCCGGGAAGGGACGCCCGGGCCGACAGCGCGGCACGGCCCCTGCTGCGGGGCACGGAGGGGCTGCCCCGGGGCTGGGCTTGGCGCTGCGTTACGGTCAGCAACGGGAGAGAGCAGCGGGAGCCGTCTCTCCAGCCGTCTGCCTGGAAGTAGATGCTTTAGAGGCCTCCAGAAGAAATGCTGCAGCAAACACTTCTACCCACTTCAGGGAGGAAGATTTTATTCCTAAATACTAAGTTAAATCACATAAAAGAACATTTCTTCCCGTATATGCTCAAGCTGTGCAGCCACGGGTGTGAAGCAAAGACCATTCCTATAAAAAACTTCAACCAGGCAGATCGTTCCATGATGAACAGCAACAGAGCTTTGCTTAGAGCAAAGATCTTTACAGAGCAGGCTATTCAGCAACACCTCCACCTAATATCTATCACTGTTGAGTGTAACTTTGGACCTGTTACTGTAGTAATAATCAGTACTCACTTCTCAGGGCAGCACACTTTGCTCCTTGACTTGCAGGAAGATTGCTGCTATCAAATGTCCATGTTCTTTTGCTTCTCCTGACACTTCCTGGAGTCAGTGAACCCCAGCAAGGCAAATCTGTGAAAGCCAGACATTTTAACAGAAACAAGACTCAGATTACATATTTGCACAAGTGTTGATAGACCAATGATGGCACATCCTGTCAGACTTCAGCATAGCCAACTTCAAGACTAACAGCTTTTGCCTTCTTTTCTAGTTACCTGGTAATGCTCAGTGGGACATTGTGCCTCAGCCTGTACCTGCTGAGTGAAATGCCCTGCTCTTAGACACTGAGCACGTATGTCCACAAAACAGACATTTACTTTGGTACAGCTGGATGCAGAAGCCCTGCATTAATGTAGGAGATACATTCTGTTTCATATTGTAGAGTTCTGAAATTTCCCTGATTGTCTGACAAAAAATTTGGCTCAGGGTGGGGGGCAGAGGGTGGGCAGGGAGACATTGAACATACCACATTCTTCCACCAGACTGAAGTGACAAAGGTAAATACTTTTTCATTTAAGGTTATGGGCTGGACAGCATTCACGAATCTTGTGATCCAGTGGAAGCTGTAAGGAAATCTGAAGCAATATTTATTGGTAAGTTTTAATTCTTGCATCCCATTGATGGTTTATGCCAGGCACTTGATTAGTCCTGCTCAGAGCTGACAGTGTAGACCAACAATTAAAAAGTTGTGCCTAAAAGTTGTTGGAAACCAGAACTTTTATGGGGAGACTGAAGACCCTAAATTTAGCGGTGGGCAGGCAAGTAGGAGAGATTTATTAATGGATCTTTGGTAAGTTTCCAGTTATTAATTTGAACAGTACCTCAGTGTAAAAGCATGATCATCACAGCTGTATCATCACTTTATCAGGTCTAAGAAGATTTAGTCCAACTACCATGCTCCTGGTATTAGAACAGTCCACTGCCAAACAGCCAGTGTCAACCTTACATGAAGGACTCAGGACATGAGCTTGCAGCCTGCCCAATGACCATTCTTCCAAAGCTTCTGGTTTTACTGCTGCTCAAAGCAGAGCATAGAACTCATTGAGCCTGCCCAATTTGTAAAGGCTTCAATTAAAACTGGTAGTGAAAACATGTGAAATAAGCTGGACTTTCTTTCTGCAGGAGGTGGGAACACATTCCGTCTCCTGAAAGCTCTTTATGACAACAGTCTGATTCACGAGATCAGGAAGAGAGTTCTTGAGGTAAAACAACACAACTCTGATCAAGTCTGAATGGCAAGATCTCGTTCATAAGCTTTTGTTCAAACAAATCCAAGTTGATTTTACATCTTTGTTTCTAATATACTTCCAACTGTTGAGCCAGCTCAGGCAACCTGGTGAACTGAAAACTGTGGCCACATAAAGCTGTCATTAAGTCATTGAAAAGACTAAGGTCAGCAGTCTATCTTTCTAGAGCAGTTTCCTACATGTGGGACTGCAAGACCTTGAGAGGTACAATGCTGCGTAGAACCTTAGATGTCCCTCAACTTAAAATATCAGTGGATAGCAGTGCAGGATTTAGTTCACGCCCAGAAACCCTGTTTTTCAGCTTGAGATGTCCACTTTGTGTCTTTTTGATAGATATAGATGTGTTCATGTTGCAGGTTGTCTGCTAATAAACTAGTGATAAAATCGGACCCACATGTGCTTTTTAGACAGGGTTCTGTTGGTGTTGAAAATTACATAATTACTTTGTGTATCTCCTTGCAACTGGGAGGTGTGAGTGCCACTGAGCCTTCTTGGTCAGCAGCCCCATTCTGGCTGGTAAATCCTTTAAGGCACAGGAAGACACCATCTCTGGAGGAGAGCAGAAGCAAGGTATTCCCTTAGCAGTGTGGAACTGCAAATCACTTTAGGCAGATTTATGCAGGCCCAGTAGGCCGCCTGCCAAGAAGAAAGGTTAGTTAGGCTTGTCTTAATACATAGAAAATTAATGTCCGTTGTGGGTAGAAAATTCTGAAAATGTTCAAATACCAGTGAAGTCTGGATAACTATTCAGTAATATTAGCACCAATTCTCTCAAGATAACTTATTTATACAACTTTTTGTTACCTGTAAACTTGTCTATTTGTGTGGCATTCCTCCCTGTGCAGCGTAATACTCAGTACTAATACCTAAACTGGTAAGCTGATGCTGTGATAACATTATATTAGCTTCAGATTGTCTACTTCTTCAGAAACTAGTTAAAAGCTAGTTCAGGTAATTCCTGTGACTGCAATCTAGACAGGTCTCTCCCCTCTTCATAGCAAAGTCCAATATATGCTCTAACAACTTGTAAGCTCTCTTGTGATGAGGTCACAGAGTTGTGAGTAGGGGACAGGAGCAGGTAATTCTCTGACACAGACAAGCTATTGTCCACCTCAGAACCTGAATTCTTGTTCTTCTGCTTATCACCTGTAAAGTGAGATAAGCTAGAAGGACTAAGCCTGATCTGACTGGTGAGTCTCAGATTGATAGAAGATGCTATAAAATGCCGTTCCTAGTTGTGATACTGCATACTGATCATTGCTTTTGTCTTTCAGGATGGGATTCCTTACATGGGATCCAGTGCAGGAACTAACGTGGCTACTGTCAGCATCAATACCACCAATGACATGCCAATTGTTTATCCACCTTCCCTGCAGGCCCTAGGTTTAGTTCCTTTTAATATTAACCCCCACTACCTGGACCCAGATGTTAAAAGCACTCACATGGGCGTAAGTAAAGCCTGCCAGAGCTGACAGTGTAACCAGGGTGCGGAGGTGTAACCACAGTGTGCATTTGTGAGGCCTTACAACGCTACAGAATGTCAAACAGCTGCTCCCTAAAGAAACTGGAAACGACAGTGAGGCAGTAACACTTCACTTCCTTCTAAAACTTTTCTTTGCGTGGGTAGAGGAGTTGGCAACAGTGTTAGTGAGGTGAAAAAAGTGTTTTTCGCAAACAGAAGCTTTGCAATGTCTGAAATATTGTCAGTTGATACCTGGCACAGAATTGGGGAATTTAAAGAAAAAAAAACCTACAGAAACAAAACCCCCTGAAATGTTAAGATGCAAGTGTGATTCTGGAAAGTTCTGCCTTGCCTGAAGAAACCATCAGAACAGGAAGATCTTGAGATTGCATGCAGTCTGTTGCATAAGAAAATACCTAGGCACTGGTGTCCTTGCAGGGAGCACACCCTGTAATGCCCAGTACTGAGCAGGCACATGCTCAGCAGAGCTGAAGGAAAAAACACTTAAGCCATCGAGCACAAAGAGACATCCCAACTGTACAGAATAGCTTCTTGAATAGCTTGTCAGCTACTTCCTCAGGGAACAGTTTTTGTGGTGTGTCTTTTAACAACCCAAATACTTTCCTCCTTATAATCAAAATTTCATAGTTAGAAGAAGAGTTAGGAAACAATGTAGAGATGGTGGATATGGGTGTGCTTCTAAAATTTAGATGAAGTTGTAGCTTGTCAGTAGATAAGCAGGCAATCTTTTCCCTGTAAGTAACTTTTGCTGTTTGCCTGTGAGGAGGCTGTAAGCTCTGTACTGTACCAAGTCCCTGCTGTGTTCCTGTGTTTCCTTACCCATAAATCCTTCTGGTTAGATTTCTTTAACTACCGTTGCTCAGTTCAGCAGCAAACCTTGGGAAACACAGTAGAAGAAATATTCTTCAGTGTAATACCTACTTGAAGACAAACAAGCAAATATTTAACCACTGGAAATCCATGGTCCACTACCTTCTGTTATAAAGGTGGCACCTCAGGCATTTGCTTCCACCACTTTCCTCAGTGCACACTGAGACAGTAGTAAAACAACAACAAACAAAAAGATGAATTGTGCAGAAATAAGTTTTAAGGCTTTTTTGCATTGAGATTGTGCGAGTTCTGTTTGATCAACCTGCAGTAAATTGCCACTAGTGATGAAGGGTAAAACACATATCTGTTAGAGTCAATCCTGCCACTCCATTCTGCTTGAGGGGAAGTGCCTGCTTTGTTTAATGTTATGAATGGCTTGGTGTCATGCTACTTGGATAGCTCCAAGTCCTGCCTTACAGCCTGGGAAGCTAAATCTACACTCATTATTGCAGGAGACAAGAGAGGAAAGAATCCGCCAATACCATGAAGAACCAAACACTCCTCCAGTTCTGGTGAGTAGTGGTTTTCAATCGGGAAGCTCATGGCTGTAGCATGAGAAATATTTTAAATGCATTCATGCCAGTTTTCTGTGTGGGTTACTCTGCCTGACAAGCCCTACAGAACTGTGCATGGAAGACTGATTATATTCTTGCTAAGAGCTTCCACCTTGGCTTTTGCTCACTTGCAGAAAAGGGGTTAGAGCAAATGAAGTCCATTCTGTATGTGATGCTGCTGAACACTGTATTTCAGGCAGCTCTGATCTTCCCAGTCACTGGCCACCAGTCAGGCATTGTACATGGGGAGTGGTGTGCATGCAGATGGTACCTTAATCTTTCTGCAGATATTCGTAACTGTAATCTCTAATACCACTTCTGATTTTGCCTGTTCAGTAGTATATATGTAATTTCATTATGTCTGTCTAGGGAAATGGGATGTCTGTGTTTCCTGACCCTGTGCTTGAAGTTGGAGTAAACAGTTTGTGCTCTAACAAACGCAGCTGGCTGTTGCTTGGCCCAAACTGGATCTAAAAATGATAGGGTAGTGGAAGTAACTGTGGGAAAAAAACACACTTTGCTTTTGTCCTTAATGGTTTCTCCTTTAAAAGTGGGAACTGAAACAAAAAAATCAGCTTATAAAACAAGATAACTCACCTAATTTTGTCTTTGCATCTTTGTTAGGTAAGCGAGAAAGTCTAGTCTGTAGTCATGCTGAGATGCACTAGACTGGACTGCTTATGGCAAGCATTCCTCCCCTTTCAAATAGCTTGAGAATCATGTGAAATGTTTCCACCTACACTAGGGCTTGCGGGAAGGTGCCATGCTGCTCGTGGAGGGAGACAAAGCCACGCTGCAAGGAGTTACAGGAGCACGTCTGTTTCTGAGGTAAATGCTTCATTTGAATTGTTATCCTCCTTCAGACAGAAAGGAAGAGAAGCTTCTATTAGACTCCTGGCACATGCTGCCCGTCCCCCACATCAGAAGTTACTTCATCCCTTGGTTCCATTTTAATTTGGGGAAAACAAGTAGTTTTATGCTCCAAAGGAGCAGGCAGTATGACAGCAGCCTAGATGATGTCTAACTTACCCAGTAAGTGCTATGGCGTTACATCCATGATGCTTCTGATTCCAAATTGTAGTTACACTTCATAAAAGAGCCCCAGTACTCAGCTCTGTTATTGAAAGTCAGGGGAATGCCAGTCTGGTCCTAATGCATGCAAGAAAACCCATGTCTTTAATCATATGAACATTAGTAATGTTCAAATCTAATACAAATGTGCCACAGTCCAGGCAAGGAAGGGAGTCAAAACTCTGCTTGTTAAGAATAAGGATGCCTTGTTCCATCCCTAGAAACAGATGGAAGCACAGTAGTCCCAGCTCCTGTTAAAGCTCACAGCATGGTTTGTCTTTTTTACAGGGGTAAGAAACCAACTGAACATGAGCCTGGAACAGATTTCAGTTTCCTCCTGATTGACAGTAATCCCCCAAATCTGTAGCCTTCCATATTCTACAGCAAAAGTTACTATATGGGGAAGACAATGAGGAAGAAGAACAGATGCTTTTAAGTCCCAGGGTGGGTGGGGAACCTTAGCTTTATAAATAAATATGTATTAGTGGGCTTTTTTCCTCACTCTAATTCATGTCTTGGACACCACCTTCCCAGCAAAAAGACATTTCAATACTTGAGTAATCATAACTATTCAAAGTCTGAACGGGTCTGTACTTTCATGTATCCACTTTGATTCCTTCCCCACGGAAAAACAATGTTACTTCAGGACCCCAAGTCAGCTGTTCTGCTGCAGAGCTTTACCTGCTAAGTAAAGAATTGTTCACTCAGTGTACCCCCACAGTTCATTTAATCTTTGTGCTATTAATAAAGGGAGAATTTATGCATTCAATTACTTTTATTTGCTTCAGACTTATGTTAAATATATACAATGCTAATTATGTACAAAAGTGTGCATGTTAAAAATTGTCAGGTTACAAACTTGCAAATCCTAGAAAAGTGCAAAATTGTAAAACATCTTCCACCATGCTGTACAGGAAAAAACTCCATCATTAGCCAATATACACACTCTTAAAACATACTGATCAAAACAAAGTAAGACATACAGTATACGCTTAAAGCACCCAGAGGGAAAAAGATATTGCACAGAAGACTGACAGCAAGTTCATTACAGTGCCTGAAGGCTCATATTTGAAAGCAGCTATTTCAACACTCCTCAGACCTAATATTTAACTCTTTAAAAGGCATTTTTTGGTATTTAAAAATCCATTTGTAATGACATAATTGCACAACCTGTATGAATTACCAGCAGATATGGTTTACTGTTGCTGTAAGGCCTTTGCTTCCACTCCCTCATTAGCTGTGGTAAAAATTCATCAGGCAAACTGAGTAGCATCACAGTTTCCATCACCACTGACCAAAGGGAGGTAAGTCTTACACGTAGCATTTCTCTAATCTTATATTAAGATGCTCCAGCATAGTGAAGGCTTGAATCAGAATACATATTTCTTTGAATTCTTTTTCCCCCCTCATGGCTTTCTCTAAGCAACAGCTCACAGCTGGGTATGACTAAAGCAGTACTGTCAGGTGCAAGATAAGTTTATTTTAAAAAGTTATTTCAAGGCAAAAAACCTTGATAGGAAAATACTGACTAGATAGGAAACTAAATAAACAAGTGGCCTCAAGTTCAGTTAGATCTATGTTGCATATGGCTGGAAGTTTTATATTCCAGTCTCAAAACATCTTAGCAGCTTTAAACCGTAATCTACACTGACAATCACGCTTCTGGGACAGAAGACATATTATGAAATTGGGACTGTGCTGAGTATAATCACAGACCTAAGCTTTGGAAATACCTACCAAATTTTCCAAGTCCACTGGACAAAACTAGGAATAACACACAAGTGAAGGAACTCTACTGAAAAGAATTGAAACACATTTTATCTAGACCATTTAGGTAGATGGTAACTAAAAGAAAGACACACCAGTCTTCTTCCACAGATGCACAGCAAAAAGGTGAATTAAAACCAAACAAAGGGAACCTTGTACTAAACACTGCAAGCAGTTCCTCACATAGGGGTGTTCGAGACTGCAGTAAGGTCAGTGGCACTCAACTGAAACTGCAGAGCATGTTACGGTGCCATTCAGGCGTTTCTACATTCAGGCATCTGATGACTATAGTAGTGAAGAAGGGGACAACAGCATCTTATCAGTTTTAAATGCTTGAGTTTTTTAATTGCAGTATCTTTTTGGAAAATCCTTGCTTCCTTCAAAATTGTGTGTTAACAAGGGCAATCAGTAATAACAAGATTGGCTCCTTGGGATGGAGGGAAAGACATCTTCCAAACACTTCAGTTCACTCTAACATTGACATACAATGAATCCACATGCATATGAGTCCACAAAAAACTTACTCTCCCCAAAAGGGGACTACTAACAAATGTCAAGTTTACAACTGAAAGTCAAAAATCATAAAAAGACCTAGAAAGCACTGAAGCACATACTTGAATTTCCATCCAACCAAATATAACCCTATGTAGTGCTTTCATGTAACAGTATTTATTAGATCAGGCCTTAGGTTCATGTAAGGATATGCCTTTAATTCTTTGAAAGGAAAAAAGTAAAATACTCAGAGCACCCAGGCTCAGCATTTAACCCAGTTAGCAAGGTGCCTTTAGCAATGGAAGACAGGAATGCTCTCAGGTGACAATGCAGAGCATGTGTCTACACAGACTCTCAATGTAGGAGCAGAAGGACATCAACATGTCTACAGCCCCTCTGGCTCTAAAGCTCCCTACCATTCCATAATCTATATATAGATACACATTTTCTGCTAAATACATGGACATAGTAAAATCTTTGTACAGTATTTGGTTCCTTTATTTATATTTTCTAATGATTTTGTTAATTAAGATTGGGAAAGACTTGCAGAGGAAAGAGGGAGAAGGGAGACATGATTTAGGGAAGTGAGGTATACAGCTCCCATTGACTAAGGCAAGAGTTAAAAGACCTACATAATATTGTGCATTACAGATAAAAATAAATTTATAATTCCTGCAGGACTATCTTAAAGCAGACTGATGTTACCAGTCCCATATAGAATTTTTCCAGTGCAGACACTTAATTCTTTGCATTCATTTAAGGGACAAAGAAATACAAATTTCAAAACAGCCAATTGATTAGGCTATTTAAAGCCTATGAAGACTTTGATAAACCTGTTTTAAGATAATATGCATGACTTAAGGTATACCAGAGCAGGGGGGAAAAGCTTGTTTATATAAATGTTGCAGATGAGCAAAACAATTGTCTTGGTGTGGACATTTTGGGGTTTCATGGGGAAAGTTGTGGGGGCTGTGGAGATTTTGTTTGTTTCAATGGTTTGAGGTTTTTTTCCTTCTATTTCTTTTAAAATCAAACAGGCTTCTTAAAACCTAATTCTCACAATGTGGACTCAATCAGGAGAAGTACAGTTAGTTTAAGATTAGGATTATTATTTTGTGCTGGTAAGGTACATGTATGACAGAAGATGTGGATTCTAGATATGCTATGAGCAAGGAATAGCTAACAAGTATATTGACATAGAAAACCTTGCAGAAGTCAGATGCTACATTGAAGAGCAAGCACTTCACTTTCTGTATGCTTGTGTAGTACAAAACCAGCAAAGACTAGATGGGATTCTTCACTATAGATAGAAAGACAACTAAAATTACTACCAAGAATTATAAGTAAATTGATTAAGAGAAATTTAGCAGACATCTTACTTGAAATAAATGAGAGATGTCTTCTAAATATCCTTTGGTATCCAAGCTCCAAACTGTGCTACAGAGAAGTTACTCAACACTGCTAACTACTTGATCTCATTTATGTACAGGTTTGAAAAGCCTGTCAGATTTCAGTTGCTTTCAGATATAGATATTTACACTCCTACTAACTCATCTTCATAGGTAAGCACATCTTAAACTTTGATAAATAATTAGTGTTGTTCCAAAAATTAAAAATAAGAAGGTATCACCAAGAAGATGGTGACAAATGTAGTGCTATGAAACAAATGTCACTTAAAACTTGTTTCTTCTACTTAATTCGAATTCTCTCATCTCACAGCTTTACTTTTTACATCTAAATAAATCTCTGTTCAAAACCAAAGGAGAATCTTATTTCACCACTACTACCTGAAAAACAAAATGGGATCCTAAGCTTTACTGACTTGAAAAAAATCAAAGAATTATGAAAGTCAGTTCACTAATTCACAGCGTACTGCATAACAGACTGCAATTCAACCGATATAAACAGCTGATGAGAAAAACTCTTTTCTGTTTTAAAAAAATTATTTTCTACTTTCCATACAAATAAGTTAAAAACCAAAACAAACAACATGCCAGCTAATGGTCACACTGACAACTTCTATCTTTTATTTAAAGCTGGGTTTAGTTAATGGCAAAGTGCAAACCTTTGATCATATGGAGCTCTTCCCAGAGGGTCTCTGGCAAGGTGCCCAGTGTGTGACTGCACAGCCCCATCCTCACAGGCCAGATCCAAGATCAAACAGCAGTGGATGCGCCATTCTCCTGGAGCAAAAGCAGCTCAGGCCTTGCCTGCCCCCATCCTCATTCTGCTGCTTTGTGCTGAGCACAAACTAGCCTCAAATCTGATGGCCAGAACTAGTCCACGTTTAAACCTGTCCCAGGTATTTGTGAAGATCACCCAGTGCTTGTGATGCACTGAAATGATGGCATTCAAATGTCAAAAGTCTTGGTCGTCAGTTATTTCCTCCCCAATTATTGCAACATTATCTTTTACTTAAACTGACATACTATTCAGTGTTCTTTAATAATAAACTACTAAAACCATTAATTCAACTGTTGTATAAACATATCTGACCCACAGTAGGATGCTTTCAAACCCTTATGCAAACCTGTCTGTGCAAATGCCAGTTTTCCACTTCATTCTGCCAGCCCAAAACATCATAATTTCCTGTCCCCTCCCCTGCAAATAAACACTTAGCCTCATATATGCATTTAAACACAACACATACACATATAAAACCATCATCTCAATGCCCCAACTGAGTTTTTTCAACTTCCCATAACACAGAAAAATCTCACATTCTGAGCTGAAATTCTTCTAAACTACTCTCCAAAGAGCTACCCTGAAATCCCTTCTTCATGAAATTATAATGGACAAGCATACTTCACTTTCTCATGTACAAACTTAATACTTCCAGAGTATCCTTAGTATTCTAATTGGATAGGTAACTAATTAAAAATAGTATTTTTCACTTCTCTACAGCTTATTTGAAAATATGGGACATGGGTTTTAATTCATTTTTTTTACATACATGGAGCATGAAAAAGCCCCCCACATCATTCTACTTTTGGAAATTTAATCCTCTCTTGGTAGGTGACTCAGGAAAATAATTCTTGCTTCCTCCTAACTTTCCAGATGATCCAGCCTGTCACAGTGACTAGAGTATTGCAACTATGCATAGACCCAATTGTTCACTAGGTCTGATTTATTATTTCATTTACGAAAGTTAAGAAAAAGCAACGCAACTTTCTTTACACAGTACACTAACCACTCACTAAGAGGGATTTCTGTTTTTCCAGTAGAGAAATTGAGGGGTTTTAATGAAACTAATAAAATTTGTAGAGATTATCTTTTAGCAGGGTAAGGAGGTATTACTATTTCTACAAAGTTTATAAATATTGTGCTTAAAGTTAATGAAATGAGATTATACATTATGCAGTTTCTCAGGTAGTTCAACAACTCCCCAGCCACAGGGAATATCTGATAACATTTATAAGAGATACAACATACATCCATTTCAAGAAATAAATAAAAAATAACAAGAAAAGTGATGGTAGAAGGAAGAAAGGGGTAGCCAAAAGGGAACAAACTAGCTAACAATCACTTAGAGTTCAGCCTTGTATCTATACTCCCCTTAACCCATGGTATTTTCTCCTTTTAAGAGATATACATACATGAATATACATATATATACACATACACACATATATACACATACACACATACCTTCACATGCTGATCCAAAAACTTGTGGGTTTCCCTTCAGCACACCAGGCTTTTCTAACAGTATGGGGTTTATCATTTAAATCAGGAACATTTTGAAAATGTCAGATTGATAGGAAAACACACACCCTTCTATCATCATGTATTGGTAAACCAGGAAAAAAAATATCAGTAATGCCTTTTCAGAACATGGCATGCAATTGGATACATGGCATGTAAGGAGCTGGTATTTTCTTTTACCAAGTCTTAAATGCATCTGCAAAATGGATAGATTATCTGGTTTTCCCTGCTTATTTTTACAGGAACAAAAAAAAAAAAAAAACAAGGCTAACAACTGGTTTGGTGAACACCAAGCCAAGAAACAAACAGGTGCTATTTTTAATTAAATTACGCTGCAATGTTGCATAATGATTCTACAGTGAAAATTTATCTTTCATTTGCAGGACTTGCCCTACTAATGAAGCAGCTTGATCTATGACTAATATAAGGATAACAATTCTTCCTCTGTATTTCTACAAGATATTAAATATATCATGGGATTTCTTGGTGTGATTCTTAGTCTACTTAACAATATAAATAGTTTACAGCAGCAAGTATTTCCTACCTCCTTCAGCTCCTTCACCACCTTCAAACTCCTTTGAAGTTATTAATGTCTGTACTTTAAACAACTTCTGATAATCAAGTAGTGCAACACAGATGTTCCTTGCAGAACAGCCTAAAACTGGGCTACACAAAAGAAGAAAGCAATAGCCATATACATGAACAAATTCCAATAAAATGTTCATTGGGCTAAAAAACATACTGAGAAGGTCATAACTGTCAGCTATCACAAATTTGAATCCAACCATTGCAACTGCCAGAATGTTAATTAACTAGGGAATAACAATGCTGTCAAAGCAAAGCCAAAATTCTTCTTTGTGATCAAGGAGCATCTGGCCCTACTCAGCTTTAAATCAAATGCTACTTATCTTAAATTCAATTAGTAAGCTTGGGTTTGGAAACCTGTGGGGTTTTTTAGTTTTGTTTGGGTTTGTTGGGTTTTTTTTCCTCCCAAAACACAGTTTTAGCAGCTGTTGAGAGAGGGATTCTGCTGTGACCAAGTCAACACAGTCAAGGAAAAATATGCAAGCAAGCTAACTTGCATGAGCACAAATGCTTACTGCCACACCGCTACCAGAGGTTCTTCGTCAACAGACTTAGGAATTAAGCCCCTGATTACATAGTTATACATTTAAAGTGACAAAAAGATTAAACATGTTTCTGGAATCCGTGAGAGAAGGTAGAAGCAGCAATCACTTGGAATCTTGAGTGTTATATTCAGTCTCTCCTGATGAAATCTGGCTGAGCCGTTTGCTTGATCCCCACAGCTTTCGGGAAAGCTGCCCTGAGCGCATCTGTTTAAAGTAATTCAGAGAAACAAAAGGAGGGGGAAGGGATAAGGTGGATAAATTAAAAAGGAATTCAGACACTGATTCTGGTGAAATGCAGACACTACAATGTACTGCATAAACAAAACTAGACCAACAAAAATTACTCGAAAACAAACCAAAAGTAACACTTAGGGATGATTCTTGGGACTGACAAAAGCAACACACAAAACACTAACCACAGCCTTCTCTGATTCTGAACAGCTAAAGAGATACTGTTAAATAATTTGTACTTATATCCTTAACCTACTTCAAATGGCTTAGCAAGTGTTTAGATTGCCATTTTGATAGAAAGGGAAATAAAAAGAAGTGAATGTCAAGCAAAAATGAACCAAATGAGAAGAAAGAGCATTTTATTTCAGAGATTTGAAACAGAAATTCCTAGAAGGGAAAAAGAAAAGAGAACCAAGATGCAGAACAGCAATGGCAGAATGAAGGAAAAATAGAAAGGTGTCAGATTTATAGTCTTCCAAAGATCCTGAGTGAAGTATTCGGAATAAAGTTCAAAGCAGAGCTTAAACGAGAGCACTCCATAAGTTAGGACAGATAACAAGCAACCAGAAGCCACATTAAATCCAGCATCTGGTAGGTCTGCAATCTGACAACAATTTGTAAGCAACTATCTTAATTTACTCCTTAAGTACAAGGTTGATGATTGACCAGTAGTGATCAGCCTGGCAGTTGATGAGGTTATGAAAGTTCTTCCAGTTCAATAAACAAGATGCATGCCTTAACAACACAAGTTTGAGTCCCCACAGTTACTACTACAAATTTAACAAGTTTAAGAACTGTATCATTACAGCAGCAGTGTTCTAGAAAAGGCACAGTGCTGACCAAGATTAACAGGTGATAACTGTCCAGATTTCTGCAACAGCCAAAATGGCTAATTAATTGTCAAAAAACCAAAAACATTTATGATACTTCATAGGAGATACTGTCAATGTAGAAACACTAAAGGGCAATCTTAATACCAAGCAGCATTTCCCTTTATGCACATTAAAGAAGGTTGATCCTAAGGATCCAATCCTCTGTCCTAAGGATCAGTATCACCACTGAAAGCCAGAACTACAACACTGTCTTCTGTATACAAATAAAATTCTAGTAATTAGTTCCTTCCAAATTAAAAATATATTATTCAACAAATAAACACCCCACATATACACACTTTTCAATTATATTAATTGATGCTATTATAGAAAACTAGAAAATCTGGGACATAATGTTCTTTATACTTTTGTGTTTAAAAAAAAATCTATTTACATGGGTATTAAGCTTGAAGATAATCTGAATTATAAACCGAAAATCCTAAAAAAACAGTCATTGGAAAGCCTCTACAGTCATAAAAGGAATCCAGTCTTTCAAACAACACTTTCTGCATAGTTAGAAAAATAGATGTGATTAAGAACAGAAAGTAAGAAAACAAAAGCCTTCAGTCTAATGATACACACAAATTTCAGCCTACAAAAGATCTTTTCTAAGGACTAGGAAGCTTAGAAATGACAGTGACTTTAAAACAGCTGTTACAAACATATGTTTAACCACACCATAATCAGCTCTTTGTCAATTCTACAACAGAATAAAAGCTGTTCAACTGGAAGTCAGTGGAAATCATGCCTCCAAGAAAAAACAGACTATCTTGTGTGAAGCCTAATTCCAATATTAAACTATGTATCTCCTAGCTAAAACATTTTAAAATACTGACAAGTAAGTTTTCTCTGTTTTCACATTTAAAATATTAAAATATAAAATTAAATTAAGACACACTTTTCTGGCATGTACCAAATGTCATGCAAAAGTGATAATCACATTTTCAAATAAACACATTGCAGCACAACAGAGATTGAGTTATAAAGAGAAGCAGGTTTAAGCTAACTCAAATACTTTGAAAGTCATGACAAGAAGTACTTAAAGCAAAACCTGTGTTTTGCACAAGAAAAATTTGGCGTATCTATTTGACAGATGGATGCTCTGTATTTGATATTGCATATGCAGTACCAACAAGTTTATATTCACCATATGGAGTACTGAGCATACTGGGAACTTTGTGCATTGCAATTAAAGACTTTTAACAGAAAGAAGTCATATTTTTCTCTCCAATGTCAGTCAGTGCATACTAAAAGATATCTGACATGAACCGCAAAAAATAAAGTAGTGAGCTCTCTTTCATTTCCAATTTTCTTCTGGGAAATTATTTCATCAAGAAGTGGCTGCCAATACTATCCCGTTCAGAAAAGGTTAGCTATTATGACTTTGCTTATTCAGATGTGAGTGACAAAGTCTGGAAGTTAGTCCAGCTGAGCTTCCCATGTGTGATCCCTATATTCTTAAGGAGAACTTTCAGTAGAGTGGTCTCAGTTATTTGTTTCCCACTGAAAACTGAAACTTGCTCTTAAATTTACCCTGCCATAGAGGAGACCTCTTGCTCAACTGGAAAGCAGAAATAAGTGAACTTCCCACTGTTCGGTAGAAAAAGTTCTTGATGGTGGGTTTTACCTCTGCTGGCTTGCCAACACCAACGATAATCAACTTGCCATCCTCCAAGCCAACAAGGATGTGGCTGTACTCTTTAGTGACAGAAATGCAATGAATTGGCAGTCGCATGGCTAAGGGGGAGATGCTCAGACTCAGGCTGAAATGAACAGAAAAAACAGAGAAAGTACATCACATATTGGTCTGCACATACTGCAAAGAATCACACTGCAGTTGAAGTTGTTGTCCACAGGATACACTACAAAACACAGTTTCCCAAGGACCCAGTTTGTGATTTCAATTATTGTAAACTCCTACAGAACAACCTAATCATATCCCAAACCAGAGCTTCAATAACAAGAAAAGGCACGGAGGGCTAAGTTGCTAAGCTTAGACATTTTCACTGAGGAACAGTGACATTGTACCCCAGCTGCCTAAGCAACAAAGGTCCCTCCCATTCTGAGGAACAGTGGAGCTCTACAGAGTGTAGCAGTAAGTGAAGCTTAAAACTCAGTGCAGAGCTGTATGAGGCTTGATCCTGCAGCCACTGGGCTCCCTGTGACCAATCAGGGGACAATTACAGTTTGCAAAGGCCAGCCAGCTCCTCCTGAATTCTGCCAGTTCTAGATGTCTAATCAGAATAAATGTCTGGGAAGAAAGAGGTTTGTTACAACATTTCATTTTATTTTTGTCCCTAGGTTAGTTTCCACCAAAAGGGCTTTTTCAGGAACACAGGAAAAACCAGTGGCTATCACTACAGATAACAGCACCAAGCAAGATCCATATTACACAGCCATTTCTCAATAAGCCCTTACATTTATACCTCGATATTAAACTCCTGATGGTGGTACATTACCTGTAGAGATCCCGTATGGAAAGGAATCCCTGTAAGCTGCCCATCACGATATACTCGCCAGTCACACACATATCTGACACTTCCTCCTTCAGAGTCTCAGAACCCAGATACTTTCCATTGATAGAATAGAGATGTAAAGCATTCTTATCCTGAAGAGATTAAAAAAAAGTACATCTCAGAGAACTGACAGGGTATAGTGTAGCATTGCATCTTTAGCTCACTAACAGGAGCAAACTTGGGCAATAACTCACAGATAAGAATGTTGATAACAGTCTCCTTGTTGAATGACGCAAGAGTAGTGATCCTAAACTCAATGCCTATGGATGCAAGGTCCTGTCCAGCACTTCTTAAGTTACCTCTTTATGTAACATTGTAACATCTGACCTACCCATTTAATCAATACCAAATTTCCTGTAAATATCCATGGATTTTAATAGGTCCTATTTTATAAGAATTTTTGTTAAGGAACAAGAAAGGAAGACAGCACTCATCTTCAGCCTTGCTACCACCACCCTTGTGCCCTTCTTCCCTCCCAAAATGAAAAGCAGAAGGAAACAAGTATATTTCCATAGAGCTAGATCTAAAAGCATTTTCTGGACAAGGCAATGAACTCTTGATAGATTAAACACACTAAACTAACAAAACCATCTTAAGTTCTTCCAGATGACAATACCTTGGATCTCTTCTCTCTCTGCCTTTCCAATGCAACTAGTATGCCTACATCAAAAAGATTTGTCTTCCAAGAAATTTCCCATGCTCCCAGAAATCACAACAGCTCTACCCTTGTTAAAGCAACTACAGAGCTCCTCAACAGACAAAATAAGCTACTGTGAACCTCACAGCTATGTCTCCAATCCAAAGCTAAGAACCAGTGTAGTCACTAAGCATCCTGCATCCAGAACTTACTGCTCCCCTTAAAAGCCTGTGTTTCTGTGCACAGTGGAACTTGTTTCCCCTAGTCTTCCGGTTCAAAGCAGTTCTCCCAGGAAGATTCATTAGACTATGCTTGAGCATCTTCCTTACATGTGTTTGGAGATTTTCATAAAGCTCACAGGAGCACAAGATACCTGTGATTTATCTTTAATCAAATTTCACTCAAACAGGCCAGAAAAATTTAAAAATATGGAAACAGATACTGCACGCTCAAAAGGCCTTTCCTTTAGGAAATAGGTTAAGCGTATTTACAATTAAAGTCTTCAGTGACAGAAACAGAGGTATTCCATGAACCTAAGTACCTTCAGAGTAGTCTTTCCTTCTACACTGGTGTGGACAACGATATGGCCTTCCCAGGAAACAGCCAGATTAGGAACAGTCAGCAGGAGAGAACTCTCACAAGGTGGTCGCAAAGTCCTCACGTACTGACCCTTCCGAATAGTGCGGACAATAACAGTGCCATCCTGCAGCAACCAAATTTGGGGAAACTGTTACTCAGCAGGTCGGGGACCACAACACTCAGAGTACTTATATAGAGGAGATACAGGGAATATTTTGGAAGCACTTAAATCCTCAACAGGAGAAAAGGACTCCTGAGCATTAGGAACTCTGCACAGTGAGGCCTTCCCCTCAAGATGATGTACAATAGGCATATGAAAAACATAAATGCAAGCAGGACAAGAGTGGGAGGACAGGCAGTAAATCAGCCATTTCATAGGTCACATTTATCAGTAGGCACTACTTGCAGTACAAAGCCAGAGTTCAGCAGCCTGCCAGTGAAGCACAGCAAGGCAGACCAAGCTGCACAGAACCTTTAGGGTTAACAAAGCAGGGAAGAGACTATCCCAGAATTGTTCCTATGAGAAGCTTAAAATCTCCAAGGAAGTCAACACATGTTAAAGTTCATCTGCGCAGAATAAAACCACATAATAGGTGAGGTCTATGCTGTGCACAGCAGTTTGAGACAGCCTGATGTAAGCAGACACCAAAGGAGATGGCACATATCTTCTTAGTGTGCAAGGCTGAAGAAAAAAAATTGTGAAATAGTGACATTTTTTGTTTTATTCTTAATCAACTTCAAAAGTGCTTTAAGTAGAGAAGGGGCAAAAAAAAGGAAAAAGTAGCAAGGTGCTTACCCTGGATCCTGACACTGCCATATCAAGTTCAGTGCTGATGCCAACACTTGAAACTTCATCAGTATGCCCATAAAGGATCTGTAGTGGCTTAGGTGCCAGGCCTACAGGCACTCCTCCCTGAGAGTAACAAAAAGTGCAATGACACATTCTCTTGCAGCTGAAGGACAAACAAAAAATGAATTTCTGGTATCTTCAGTATCAATTGTGTGAGGTGTGTATTTTACATAGGCCAAAACCAAAGGCATAACTCGACCACTCCAATTTCAATCTATTGCCCCTTATGTCAGCAGCACTATTTACTGAAATCAACAGCATGAATGAACATAGTTACTATGTGGGTGTGAGAGAGACATAGTGTTACTCAGCTGACTTGTTTCTATCCTTTCAGGCATCCAGGAGTGCAAGGACCACAGTGAGCAGCCCTAACAGGAGTTGTTCACCCACCCATCCACCCACTTGTTCTTCACCTGTGTTTCTGGGCTTATCCAGTTCTTACAGTTTACCCTGGGATCAAGCATTTCCTTTACAGCTAACCTCAAAGAAGCTGAAGGCTACTTTACCTAAAATAAAGGCAACTCTTTCATTTTCTAAAGAAAAGTAAGGAAATCATCCTTCTCAGTGACTACTAGTAGCATGATATGCAAAGGAGATCTTGCAATAATGCTCATTAAGAATAGTAATTTCCACACATAACTGCAGGGTATCACAACTTTTCTTTCAGTGAGTGCACTGTCAGCACACACAGACATTCTCAAACCAGTTCTAAGGAAAGATCTGTACTTAGAGAGCAGATATAGTAAATAGTTCTGCACAGAACTACTTGTTCTTATTTCTGCAATAAAACCTTGACTGCCAACCAGGCCGTGAAAGCCTAAAGGATACAGGAATACAGACCAAATGTCAAAATACAGAGCTGGGAAAGAAGGCGACAGTGCAGAGAAGACAAGTTAGAACAGAGCTGCCACTATGCAGTCCATTGTTGCCACTTTGTAAACACCAAGATAAAACTCTCACAAGAAGAATTTATAATACATAAAACATAATTCATATATCTATTAAATAAAAAATTACATACAAATCTTAAGAAAAAGCAATTCTAAACAAAGATAACCTCCAGAGGATGATTGGTTTAACTCACACTGAAAAGACAAATAAACTAAAAAATTTACAACATTTATCCCCACTTGAGAGAAAAACATACTGATAAAGTACTAAGGTCTCCCTTTTTTTGACCATGCAGAAAGTCCTTCTTGAAAGGGTTTTAAATACTCCCACCCTAAAGACAGCTTCCACAAAAAACCCATGCAGTTTTGCACAACTCTGCTGCTGTAATGTGCTCAGTTCAACGATAAGAACAAGGTGACCTGACCATAACCTACTGTCCAAAATATGGCAGCTCCCCCGCAGCAGTTAATTCTACTTGTATATCTGGAATGCACCAATCAGAAATTAACATTTTAAATGCATAACAATGGAAATGGCCTCACATTTTTAGTGTAAGTACACACATGGATCACACAACCACCTTCACTGGGTGAAAGCACAAGACCAGCGTTAAAGAATGCTCAGATGTCAGTGTAAATGCAGATAATAGACCAGCTCCTGTTGCAATCATCATTACTCTCGACAGAGAAAAGGCAATGTTATAATACAACTACTGGAGTGAAAACCTGCCAAGAAATGTAAAATTTTTATTTTCCTACCTTGAAAACAATCTATGAAATCTTTAAGAGGGTTTCTAAAACAGTGTACTTCAGCTATATAGTAACTAACATGTATAGTATTTCAAACAGAGAAGACAACAGGAGTAAAATTTCTGAGCTAATCAATTTTTAGTGGACTATCTCCCCTGCAAACCTGAAAGGAAATCAATAGAACCTCATACCAAAACAGAGAAGGACAAAAACACATTCAGAAACTGCTTCTCACAGTATGCCTAAATAACCTACCTGCTGAACTATTTGCCATATCATACAGGTAGTATCTCTGGAGCCTGAAATTAAATGAATTCCACAGTAGTCTATTGCCAAGCACGTCACAATATCTAGATAAAGGAAAGAAAAGAGAAAGTTATCACACTGGTATTTAAGACTAATTTCCCACAGACTGAGGATGTAGATACAATTTTTCAACAATGTATTCTGATTTGCATTCAGTATGAAATACTCCACTGTGATAAGGGCTGAGACTGTATGAAACAATTAAGTCATCATACAAGCAAGAGTACCAAGCCGTCTTAGTCAGTTTTGCTGCCTAAAAATAGCAGACAAGCCTTATTTTGAAACTACATTAAGCCACTGCTCCAGTGACTAAAAAGCCATGCTCAAGTATTTATGCATAATCATGGTTCAAGCATTCTTCCACTTGTGGTGAGCCACCATGAGAACATGAAAGAAGAAAATCAAGGAGGCCTGGGAATTGTCAAAATTACCTTGTATTGTTGTATCTAAAGTCTTTGATTGACTGGCCAGGGACAGAGCTGAGCTCTCAGCAATGCACAGGAGTGTGAAAGAACAGTGTGTGTGCTGGCTGAGGGGTGTGAGTGTGTGTGGGTGTCTGTGTGGCTGCAGCTGTGCTGTGCCTGTATTCGCTTAACCAGTCCCAGTTGCAAGTGATGAATATAAAAACACTGGATCATTAAAAATAAACTGATTTCTGTCCATCATGTATGTGTAAAAATAAAGGAGCTTTTTTCTATAAATAGGATCTGCCTGGTTTTATTTTTTTGGCTGCTATAACACAACATCCACTCTTATTCTGCCATTCCATTACACCTGCTATACTCGTCTGCCTGAGTGCGCTGACTGTAACTCTTCCAAGACTGCCAAATAACAAGGTACATACATAAACCCTTTTAATTCCCCAATACAAAGAGTCACTAACCCATGTGCCTGATGTGCTGGCCAATCAGCTTGCCTTTCGTAAGAGATGTCACTCTGATGCTGTTGTCCCAGTGCCCTCCACTGAAGAGCAGCTTTGCATCATGTGACACTGCAAACAGCTTTGAGGTGATCTCCAGCCCTGGTGCAAAAGGGCCACTCATGCTGCGTTGTGTTCTGTAGGCAAACAATTGACAGTTAAGATATATATGTACTTTGTACTTCCTCTATCCTTAAATTCAGTAACAAATTGCATCTATAGAAGAGGCTACATCCATGGCAAAAACCTGACTGCATCACACGGTGGAAGCAAGATTTCACCACAGACATTTTCAGTCTTTTATGCAATTTGATAACTCATGTCACAACTAAGTATTTTAACATTAAAGACAAAAAGGAATACCCTAAAAATGAAAAATCCCAAACCACCACATATGCCTGCGCTACAGTGTAAGGAAGTATGAAGACTGCCCATCTCAGATTCCAGAACTAGATTTTATGACTGATAATTAGAAAACAAAGAATAAAGAGGCTTGACATGACACACAACTCTTTGGAGTGCTGTTACAGATTAGATGTAGTATTACCAAACATCAGAAGACACATTCTTAGATGAAAACCCAGACAATGAAAACAGTACAATAACCCGACTGCTGAATAATTGCCCTATTTCATTAGTTCAAACACATTCATCTGCACCCCTCCTCATAATTTGCTTACTTGGGATTTGTCACTGTGGTATCTCTGATGAATGTAAAATAGTTGGAGATATTTTTATCATAAGGTAGCCAACCATGAGTTCCAATAATGCAGTTCAGACTTGCCGTTACCTAAAAAAGTTTGATTTTAAAAAATGGTGAAACCCAGAGGTATATCTTCTGCTTGCCTTGAGGGTAATGGAGTTTGCATAAAATCCAGCAGAAGCTTCTTCCGAATTTACCACAAAGGAAAAAGCACATGCAACTCTCCCCCAACAAACAAATAAGTAAAAACTCCATCCCAGATGACTTAATCCCCATGTGATACATAGTACTAAATTAGAATAGTGTATGTTCTAGATAGGTCTGAGAAGTTGGGGATGGGCAGGAGACAAAAATGAAAAGTATCAGCTGACCAACACCTCTCAAACATATAATTACAATTCAGTCATATAGTTTAAGCTGTTGCTGCTTCTCTTCTTGGAATAGTAATCATTAATAGTTAACATATTAACACAGGAATTTTTAAAAACATTGTACTATAGTTCCATTTCTGAGGGAGTAACAAAGGAATCTAAATATTTGAGTTATGCCCAAATTCCAAATAACATGCAAGTACCACATTAAGTCAGGACAACAATTTTGACCTACAAAATAGGAATATTGAAAAAGAATATTTTCTTCTGCAAAACATGGCATTATTTCACTGGGGCCAGATCATATATGTACAGACAAAAACACTGCTCTCCTTTCACTATTGGTCATCTGCCACAGCACCAGAACTTGTATTAGTGCAAAAGTTAGTTTTAGGAACAGTGCAGGCCTTTGGAGTGTGTATGTACCACATATGGCATAGTTTAGTATATGGGTTGGAAAGCAATGATAAACATAATGACACCATTAATAACTCAATCTTGTAATTTTAAATCTGGGCTGCATCACACTAGGAAATTGGTTGCTACATGGAAGTCAACCAAGTGGGCAACTTAAAATATGTCTTACAGTCTACTCTCATCAGCTCTTAAATGCCATTCAACAAATCAGCCTGGCTTCTCCTTCAGAAGATAGATCCTTAACTCATAGCTGACATTTATTATAGGTTAAAGGAACACATCTGAACAGGAACAGTTAAGAAGTGTTTCTCTACCATCTGTATGAAAAAAAATCCCCACCCATTTGAGTGTCTGCAGTGTAAGAAGAGTATTGACACATGCAACTCACCAAGATCTCTGGGCTTCCCTGAGAAATAAAGGAACGTGACTGATTCCTGGGAACAACAGCTTTGACAATGGGCACACCATCACTGATTCCCTAAGAGAAAGGATGTGGGTTTGATCTGATCATATCCAAGAGCTAAATGACAAATCTAGAACCTGTAAAGAGTAAGATCCAAGGCCTGTGGATTCAGTGTCAGACCTGTACAGTCCTCTAAGGCCCTAGGACACACACATTCAGTTCATGCAGACATGCTTTATCCCAAACACTGGAAATGAAGCCCTGATCCTGCTCTGAATCAGTGAGTTGAGCTACCAAGTTCACCGAGTCCTCAGACACCACCAGTGATGTCTCGAGCTTTCTTGGGGTGGTAAATTATTTAATATACACTCAAGCATCCAGCATATACACATTTATGGGATTCAACCTCTAAGAAGCTAACTAAAAAGACAGAGCTCATTTTATACACATTGTATTGTAAAATATTTTCTTTAAATAGGAAGCAAGTTTATTTTCATCTAGGTTGGGACCTTTTGCTTTGAGTACATCAGAAATTTCAGATTAGACTTTAAACAATTTCAAGTAATACATCTACCTCTATGAAGAATGACTTCAGTTCAGTGAGGTGCTGGAAGAGATTCAGAGTAGAGGTATCACTTTTAGTTAGTCTTTGCACTACCTCTTCTGCTGACAGCCTTTGGGGATGGGGCTCCTAGGAGGCAATATTTGAAGCAGTAACAGATTAGATTAATTTATCAATTTGTTCAATTTACGAGATACTCAGAATCTAAATGGGAAAACAGTTTTTTATGCATCTGATTTCCCTCCTTTAAGTAAATTAATTTATATTGAAAATGGGTTCTTCACAAATGTTAATGCAGCAGAGATTTAACATTCCTAAAACTACAAACCTTTGTCTTACAAAACATTATTTCTTCAGAAGTCCTTTGTAACTCAGTCCTATTTAACCACAAAGGTCCGGTTGAGAGGGAACAAAAAAGCATTACCTTCAGCAGCTGACAGGGAGTTTGCCCAAAATTGTTTATCATCCCTTCTAAAGCTTTCCTTTCCTTCTCATCTGTTAAAGCATCCAAATCTACAGCTCCTGGATCACAATCAAAATGATAAAGAGTAGAAAAATGGAAAAAGAACACAATCCAAACAACTTACTGAGAAACAATATGGTTAACTAACGTTGCAAAACTTAATTTACTTGCAACCTTTTACCCCAGAAAAGCCCCCAAACAATGTCTCCATTTAAATTACAATCTGAAAACTCCACACTCCATATAGAATTTTAGATGCAAGAATTGCAGGCTTTTGTCTTACCAAATTAATTTAATATACTTCATGCAAATAACAAATACCATACAAAATCCATCCAACATTCAGCTTTGAAATTAGCAGATTAACATTTCTCTACAATGTTAGCTCTTTTTAAGAAACTTGCCTTAACACAAGAAACCTCTTCAAGCAAGCAAATAAGAAAGTAACAAAAAACCCCAATAACTTTTAGAAACAAAAGACAAGCTACTGTAACAGTCCTCCTTTAAAAAAAACTATACTGGTTATTTGATGGTGAATTCTAAGTTATGCTGCCATATTTCATCTATACATCTGTTGCCTTACCATATGCTACTGTATGCTGTGCTCACAAATCAAGTGTTCTCTGTCTAATACTGAAAACTCACAAGGCTGATGACAATGAGAAGAGAGCACACTGCTTTGTACCTTCATAAGTACAATAATAGAACACATTAAGCGCCTCCACTGCAGCTGGTCCCCTCTGCTTGTAGCCAAAAATCAAATCTATCCATTCATGAAGATGAGCAGAAACATATTCGGATTCCTAGAAGGATAAAATGTTCTTGTAAAAATAAGAGAAGCACTGCTCCCACCTTGAAGTATTTACTATTTTCTGTGGAGGAGATTTAATTACTAAACTAAGAGTGTTCACATGTTAGGTATTTATCAATGTACAGGGCAGAAACATAAGAATATGTTATGGGCAGTAACTGCCAGGTAAGAGGGAAAATTAACACAGTGACACAGCAGATCTGGGCTACTGAAATGCAGCTATGCAAAGGAAGGTAACCTGTTAGCTCCCTAATACCATATAGAGTAATCTTAAACAGCAAGGGATGCCTCATCACCTAAAGGCACCTCTTTCTGCACTTTGCCTCCTAGTGCCTAAAATGCCTAAATGACTAGTGCCTAAAACGCTCAAAAGATCAAATACTTTTTTAGCATTTTATCAACATGCACACTGCTTTTAACAGGACACTGTAATGGTCCTTTTAATGTGGAATGCAACCACAAGTTCAGTTTGAACGTCACCCCAGTTATTTGACATTCAAGCCACAGAAACAATGAGCAGGTGAACCTTCTTTACAATTACATCACACAAAACCATCATCTTACCAGAGCCTTTCTGTGTTTATAAATGAAGTCTTCTGGGGAGTGGGCCCATTTTGGCAGAACAACATCATTTACCACCTCTTTTGATATTTGAAGCTGGCCTAAGTTAAAACCTAGTGAACAATTCAGAGGATTTTAAGAGTTACTACAAAATATTTCAAATATCTTGATTTCTCAGTAAAGATTAAAAATTGTTCTTTTCTCAGTGCAAGGGAAGAATATTGAAAAATTCTTCATGTAAATCTCCAAAAAACCTCCTATGTCAGTGATAAGGAAGCTCTGCTCCGAATGTTTAAAATTTTAAACGATACAGAATAACAATAATCCAAAGCATCTGAATGATTTTAAAGCTGAAGTTCCAACCATAAAAGTAGTTATTAAACTATTACACACTAATCTGTAAACATATCTGCATTTCCTTTACCAGGATTAAAAGACCAAAATATTTCCATAAATTTATTCATAAGAAGTTACTTATAGGTTTAAATGACTGTAATATGAAGGCTTTCAAGAAGTCTTAAATCCCATCAGCTGTCACTGAAACAACTCTAAATACTTAAATTACTTGAAAGTGGGACTTGGGTATTTCCAATTTTTCTAATTTAGAAATCTAGGAGATTGTACCTAGCAGACTAAATTAGCAGCAGCACAAACATAAAAATCTATTTTTAAATTATGCAAAAGTAGAGAAAAAAACTCTCTATACAATAACGGTGAATTAAAAAAAGGCTAGGAGCCTCATGTCAGAATGCAGAATGGCATCTTTTCAATCAACATTATATATGAATGAAACAGGGTTTTCTTTTTCCCTTTTCTTCTGCTGGGTACTGAAACCTTACATGACTGTAGAATCAGATGACATAATACTGCAATGGAATATAACAGTAAGAAGCAGAAAATACACTGGTTGCCTAGAACAAATAAAAGACCTCAAATGTTTGAAGATGTCCATACTCTATCAGCCAGTGAACTCAGTAAAAAGAATACTAATTAAACTCTGTTAGCTTTTGCTAACTATTTAATCAGTATGAACTATTACTAACTTCTTAAAGCATCCAAATAAGCATGTATGATACCCATCTTTAGGCCCCTAATCTGAATTTTAAACATTAAGGCTACTACCAAACACAACTGGTATCTTCATTAAACAGTTTGAAGCCAGAATGTTGATTAATGTCTACAATCACACTATAAAGTTTAAATAAGAAGCATTCCACAGTATTCATAAATGGTTGCAGCAATTCTTTTCTGAATACAGCTTTCTGTGAGAATATTCTGAGCAGTCAGTTTACCATTTTGATTCTCCAGGAATTCTGGAAAGTAGAAGAACTCTGGAATAAGTTCCTTGACATCATTGGGGTTGTCCATGAGTGCCTGCCAGGTAGCAGGAATAGAGTGGAACTGCCTGTCAGCACAGTCAAATCTGTGGAATAGAAAACTCAGGTTAGACTCAGGTCATTCCCTCAGCAAAATGACAAGGAAGAAACACAAAGGTGCTGCTTATTTGCTGGCAGCATACCTGCCACTCTGCAGCTGGATATGAAGTGTTGTGAAAGGCTCCACCCGAATGAGGTAGTGCATGACACCAGCAGCATTTGAGTAATGTGTTCCATAGTGAAACTTGTCAATCATTCCAAGAGGATCCTCAAAATTTTCGTATCTAAAATAAGAAATCTTTATAAACACAATCGAGCACTAAAGCTGATTTACATGTGGATTATACTTATTTTAGGCAAAGATTCACAAGAAACAATCACAGCAATCTAACAAAAATACCTTGAGTTCTATCAAATGTGAGGATTCCAAATCTTACTCAGATAGCCCCTAATCAAAAGACTGCTGAATGACAGAAATGCACACCGTATGAAGCATTTGCATTCCTGTTACACTCTTCTCTAGGCATTTGCTATCCACTGTCAGAAAGTAGACAAAGGGCAGTCAGGGCTGATTTAGCATGACTTCATACAACATTCCAAAAACCCCACATCACTGAGCTGAATATTTATTATTGAAGATATTTGTGACAGTTTCCTGAAAGATTTCAGAAACGTGTGTGTCACTGTGTCAGGCTGCAGAATAGAGATTTATTTAACACTCATGCCCATTTCCTTTTCTACTGGCAAACTCACTCTGCCATGCCACCACCTTGCTGATACACTCCTCTGCATCACAAGGCTAGTAAGAGAAATTACACTTCAACATGCTGCTAGAGAACCAATTTCATCACAGTCAGGACAGAGCCTAATCATTCAAAGAAAATTCTCCATGTTCCAAGTTTTCAGCAGATTTTGGAAGATGCCTAACTGCAGTCTGGTACAATAGCACACTCAGTGCCCATCCTAGCAAAAAGGAAAGATCACTTCAATGATGTGTGGGTGTAAGTGCCTGTTATTCCTACCTACAGAGGACTTGTCAAAGGTCATTGAGATTTATTTTATTTCAAAGATAATAATCTCTGTTTAAAAAATAGAGCAGTTTTCAAGATGCTGGCATACTAAGTTGTTTCTACAGTCTTTCAGTTTTTTTATCTCCACATCTGAGAAAAAACCTGAAAATTTATAACAGTAAGTTTGTCCTTTCACTGCCCCATAACTGAGTGCCATATAAGTTAACCTGAATGCAGCAGGAACAACAAATCAACCACCTTTGCAAATGTATCTGTCATGTTATAAAACCAGCTTTAAAAAATTTACTGCTATAACTTCATTTTTTAAAAAGGTTATTAGCCTTGAGGCTCAGAACAGACAGAGAATGTAAGTGAGTCTTCAAATACGTACCTGTCGTTCACAGTCTTAGCATTCTTTTCATTTACAACACCTATGGGTTTGGACAGATCCCTAAAGACTGCAGGATTATTCAGGTCCAGTTCTTCTGAAGTGTAATCTCGTAAAATCCAGGGAAACTAAAAAAAACAAAACAAAAACTTGAGATTAAAAATAATTTTCCCTCACACCAGAAAAAATAAATACATAGCTTTGGTAAAAATTTTAAAAATCGACTTTTTAAATTACCACAGGATATTGAGCAAGGTCATTGTAAGTCCGTCCTGCCATCGTGTTTAGCTGAATAAGGTAGTCAAAGTTGGATATTTCTCTATTCACCCATTTCTGAAAGACAAAGAAAGACACAATGGAATTCACTATATCAAAGACACCATTAATGCAAATTACATGTTTTGCCAGTATCTATCTGCCAGTGGCAAGTGAAAGACACAAGACCATAGAAATAGTATGAAAGTCCACATTCAGTTTCTCAATGTTTATTTTCCCTGTGATTGTGCTACATGTATTTCATTGAAATCAGGTCTCTGATTGACAACAATGCTGTTTTAAATACAAGGGCAGCAGACAACTAGCAGCCTCAGAATAAAAAAGGAGATGAAAACCAGAAATGAAAGAAGCAAAAAGGCAGCAGGTAAACAAATACTGAGAAAGAGGGGAACAGAACTCTGAAATCCATTAGAATTCCAAGGTCAACATTTATTTATAAACTGTTCTCCCATTAGTTAGTGGTACAGGAATTTGTAAACTAAATTGCCCTTGCACCTTTGTTTCATTATTGTATTTTAAACCAAAGAACAGACATAGCTGTGTTCAGAAGGGCTCAATATTTGTCTGTAGTGGAAATGAAGCCATTTCATTACAGATGGTATTTTTTCTATGTAAATATATAACATGATAGCTTTTATCATTAGCGAAACAAAGAGAAGCCAAAGTATTTCCAATATTTTAATGTTGCTTGTAGAGATTCCTCCCTCAGAGTAAACAATAATTGTGGCATAAAGAGATGGAAGGCAAAAATAAATTTACTACATTTAAAATTTATCCGTGTTTATGGTAACACAGAACTTTTGACATTTTCTTTTTTTACCAGTATTACTAACTCCCACTTAATCCTCATGTTTTTTTGGGTTTTGTTGAAAGTTCCATCAAGAAAAGGCAAATTATTTGCACACCTAGTGAAATAAGTTGCAAAATGCGCACTCTAGATCACAAGCTAAAACCAGAAACAAGCCTGCTAGAGGGTTTCCATTCATGTTGGAACGCCCGTGAATCACATCAACAGAGCCCGATTCTATGGACTGACCTGACTAAACACAAACACAACTCCAAATCTGCAGTGAAAGTTCAGAGGCCAGACAGGATACAGAAGTTGGCAGCTGGACATTGCCAAAAAGCAGAGCAAAGCTCTGGACCGTTTACACTGAGGTCTTGTACCTGCATCAAACCCGAAGCTTTAAAAAGTTCCTGCGGAGATCTGGTCCCAGAAATATTTGGAGAACGCAGTGACAATATTCGACTATACACTTTGTTTCGTACCTGATAGAAAACAGCGCCAAGAAAAAATATTCTGGAGATTGAAGCTGACAAGTAACTTTTCTGCTAATTAAACTGTGAAATAAACAGGACACAGTTACACTTTCAAACACTTCGATCTCCTGCAGAGATTGTTTGGACATGCATGGATGTGACCTCCTTCACACCAAAATCAAACCACAACGCATTTTATAAGAGCTACTCAAACTGATCTACTAGTATGGAACTGACTCTGATACTTGCCTTAGTCCCCATACAAAGGATCACTGGCATTATCCAGAGGTGAAAAAAGGCCTTTACTAAACCAGGGAATATAGAAACAGCAATAATTTAAAATGCTGTGGTAAAACACAGTCTCCTTTGTTTTGTAATTTATTTGCTCAATATTTAAAAACTGTGGGCTTCAAGACATTTAAATTGCCACTCATGTAATGAGTATGATAAAACAGAGGGAGGAAAAAGAACAATCTTGTTTAATCCATCTTTTCACAATTAATCAGTTTCTAAATGCCAGACTGAGGTTTTCACACACTGCAGTCCAGTTTGCCATAACAGCTTTATGCAGAAAACATTTGTTATGAAAGACACCAGACTCAAATTAAGTACACAGAACTTAAACTTGACCCTTGTGCTAGTTACATAAATCCAAGACATAAGGGAAACCCATACCTCCTTATTGAAGTTGAGGAAGTAGTTGGTTTGATCTGTAAGGAAGATCTCCAAAGCTGACCTCCTCAGGTTGTACCGGCGCAAATGTATCTCTCGAATTTGAGAAAGCTGCCATTTGAAATCAAAACCTATGCCTAGCAAGGACATATGGATTATTGACTTGAAATATAAAACCTTTTCATACAAACACAGGGCAGTACCACTTCCAGTCACCCCAGAATTATTCCTAGGAAAGGCAAATTTTGTATCTGCCTTGATTAACAATTTTTTTAAGGAAAACATTAATTTTGGCTATTGTTGTGCTGAAAAAAAGGAAGCGAGAAGTGTCTGATGGATTGTAGGATTTGCTTCTGCTTTCTGATTAAAGACACATTTTAAATGTATTCTGTTGACAAAAAGTATGAACCCACCACCTTTGCTTTCTTAAGCATGTTCAAATAGAAGTTTTTCCCTTAGATTTCCCTAAAAGCCGACATTTTGGTATACTATTTTGAAAATTTTTACTATTATTGGTCAAGTATTACATGTCAGTGTTTTCACACTCAATTGTGCATATTTTATATATATGGATGTACATATTCTATTAAAGTTCACTAGATTAATAGAGATGATTAATGCTTACATGCTACTACAAATATTATTTGTCAGGGAGAACAGAGAAGTGTCCTTTATGGAGAAAATAAGAGGTAATGACTAATTTTTAGTCAGCAATTTCTTTAATAAGTTATTTTTTTAAAAAAATACTACAAATAATGAATCAATTTAAGAGCTCAGCAAGTACAGTTCCAGGTTCTTGATTCTGAAAGGATCAGTCAGCCACTGACCATCAAGTGCTGTATTAATTTTAAGTAGAGATCAACTTGTCTCTACAATTAATCTGACACTCATTCTCAAAATATCAAACTCAGCCTACCAAAAGCAGAATGCTGAACTGCACTGAAAAAAGATACTGATCATGCTCACCTTCCTCTTTTTCCATGCTACCATCAAAGAAATAGATGTGGTGGGTAGTGATCTCCAGCCTGCCAGGTATCACATCAATTACTGTAATGAGTTCACAGTCTTCAGACAGGATCAGCTTTTCTTTCTGACTTTCCTCATCCTTGTCATCCCTGCAAAAATACCACTAAGTTTTACAGTGTTGTGCAGATTAAACAGTTTTTCAGGTACTTGGTAAGACTACAGTCCAGAAAAGAAACAAAATTGAATAGCATTAAAAGCACAACATAAATGAGTATATAAAGCTAATTTCATCAGCAGTCTTGGGTGCTTCAGACCAGGCTACAGACATAATTTCATAGCATCGTTCTTCAGGCTTGACACTTCAGTCTCAGGTACAATGGTCTTAACTGTCTGTTAAAGGTTCAAACAAAGGAAGGTTGTGTTGGGCAGGAGTCCCTCAGAGAATTCTTCTTACCCTACCAACACAAAGGTTTGGGTGTTGGAGTGTCAGGACTGAGGACAAAAGAGTGGCTGATGACTTCAGATTCCAATTAAATGGTGGGGCAGAGGGGAGAAACAGAACCCCAGCACCTGGGCGTGGGAGAGGTTTTTCCCTGTGTGATGGCTTGACTTTTTTGGTTTTGGGCAGCTGCAGGAAAAGAGCCACTGTTTACTAAGCTGGTGAGAGCTCTTTTCTGACTCTGCTTCTTGCCTTACCCCCTCCATCTCTGGGCACCCTGAGCTTCAGAGAGAGAGACTGGAGGGTCACAGCTGCTTCAGGACACACTGCAGACCTTTTCTTCCTGGGGACCGACTTAGACTGCAAGGAAATTCCTGGGAATTATCACCACTCCTCAACTCCCAGCCTTTCCTTCTTTTTGAACAAAAGACAAGGAGAGAGAGAGTCTGCTCACAAAAACTGCCCTGGATTGGATTGTTAAGGTGAGATAAAGAAAAAGGAAGTTTTGTGTGCTAATCAATTCCCAAACTTGTTTGTCACTCCTTATCCCTAGCATAGAAACAAATTTAAAGTGTTCCATTCTGCTCTACTTACAAATTGGAACCGGCTGCTGTATCTTCATCTGGCAGTTCAAGAACATCATCTTCCAAGTCACTCACTTTCACCTGCTTCACCACCTCCAGAAGCAGAGACTCACTAGAGGGCTGTGTCGGGTGCACACCTATCATAAATAGACATTACAGCTCAGAACACTTTTTGCTACAATACCCTTGGAAATCTAAACTAGCAAGTGTATCTTTTATAGTTGAATGTTGGTTTTAACCAAATAAGAAGCAACCAGACTTCTTAAATATTTTTGAGGTTAAGCAGAACACTAAAAATAGTCCTTGAAGTACACTGAAATATATGCTGAATTTTAAGAGTAGAAAGGGAAGACAAACACCTAAAAAAAATTAAATTGAATTCTGATGTGGACATGTCCAATAAAATATTTTGCAATGTTCTTCCAGACACTGCCAATACATGCAGATTTAATGGAAATACACTGCATTTGCTTTTTGCTTTGTGGGCTTACAGGAGTGTTATTATTCTTTTTTTAATTGTTGTTTTAGCCTTGATATCCAATACACCTAACTTAAGAGTTACACCACTAACATCTGTTTGGCACACTTCTGAAACAAAGTGCTTCATATCCACAATTTTTTTTTATCATAAACTCTAAAAGGTTTTGAACAAACGCTGCCTGCTTACTCTGATCTCAATGCTTTTTTCTTGAAAAAATAATCTTATGCAAGAAAGCTTTGGGGCTGCTTATACTAAAATTAAGGAGTGTTTTGGGTTTTTTGTTATTGCACAATAAAAACACAGATTTCAATGAAGAAGGGGAAATGAATTATAACCAGTATGGAGATGCTGTTTCAGGTCAAAGCACAGCTATTATAGTAGGGGTATTACTATAGCTGAAATAATAAAAAACAGAGATTTAAGTATCTAGCTTAAACAGCTTATTAAATACAAGGAGGAAAGTCTGTATCTTTCCTTGGTAAAGACAAATGAAACAGCAAACACGGCTTTACCTAAATTATCTCTCAGATCACTGGCGTCCTGATGAGAGTTGAAGCTGTAATTCTGCACAAGTTTTAGTCTCATACGTGAAAAATTTTCCACGTTTGAAAGTTTCCAGTGAATAGGACGCTGTTTCCTAGGAAAACAAGAATATTCATAAAAACATTTAGAATAAAGTAAAGACCTAAATGAACTGATTACAAAAGAATATATATTCAGAAAAATACTGATCATCGACTTGAACACTGTAAAACATATAAAACTAAAATGCAGTTTATTACTTTTATTTTGTATTGCAGCTCTAATCATCAATCTTTATTTTGTAAACAGTATTTATTTGCACAGATTCAGTAAGGTTGGAAGAGGCATTCAAGATCATCTAGTCCAACCATCAACCTATCACCACCATACCATATTCTCAAGTGCCACATCCAGATGCCTCTCCAACACTTCCAGTGAAGTGTGATTTCCGGGAGTCACCACCTCGCTGGGCAATGTATTCCAATGCCTAACCACACTTCCAGGGAAAGTTTTTTTCCCTAATATCTAATCTGAACCTTCCCTGATGAAACTTAAGGCCATTTTCTCTTGTCCTGACATTTGGGACATGGGCAAAGAGGCTGACCCCCACCTCAACTGCAACCTCCTTTCAGCGAGTTGTAGAGAGCGATGAGGTCCCCCCAGGCCTCCTCCTCTCTGGGCTGAACAGCTCCAGCTCCCTCAGCCGCTCCTCGGAAGACATGTTTTCCAGACCCTTCACCAGTATCACTGCTTTTCTTTGGACACACTTCAGCACCTCAATGTCCTTTTTGAAGTGACGGGCCCAAAACCGGACACAGCACTCGAGGTGTGGCCTCACCAGTGCTGAGGACAGGGGGACAGTCACTGCCCTGGCCCTGCTGGACACATTACTCCTGATACAGGCCAGGATGCCACTGGTCTTGGCCACCTGGGCACACTGCTGGGCTCGTGCTCAGCTGGCTGTCGACCCCAAGATCCTTTCTCTGGTGCTGCTCTCAAGCCACTCTTCCCTCAGGCCTGTAGTGCTGCCTGGGGTTGCTGTAACCCAAGGGGAGGATGTGGCACTTCACATCGTTGAACCTCATGCAGTTGTCCTTTGCCCATTGATCCAGCCTGTCCCTCTCCAGAGTCTTCCTGTCCTCTAGCAGATCGACACTCCCACGTAACTTGGTGTCATCTGTGAACTTATTAATGTGCAGTCAATCCCTTTGTCCAAATCATTGATGAAGAAGTCAAACAGGACCAGCCCTATTTAACAGTATTTTCTACTGAAATACATCAAATTGGTTACAGTTTCAGCTAATGGCAATTAAAATACTTCAAAAAAAACCTTATCCAGAACTAGACCACAATCTAAGACATGCAAAATGTACTTCTAAATTGAAATTAGTTTCATGCATAAAAACTCAAAAGCCTCTATTAACCTATTCACAAGTGTATTCTCTTTTCCTACAGAACTACTGATACAAAGGATCTCTCAAAAAGTTTTTTGAACTGCTTCACCGATAAATAATTTTCATTTGTCACTTGGCAAGAAAATCTAGTATCCAGGTAATCAACTCAGCACGACCCTTCCCACTTTGCATTTGGATAATTAAATGCAGAAAACCTTACAAAAGATCCATTCAGTGTTCACATCTCAAGAATGGTTACCACAGTCAATTTGACCTGGTTCTGACTATTTGAAACAGTTAGTCATGTGAGCAAATTCCTTTTAAGCATCATATACAGTTTAAGAACTTCACTCCTACCTGTCAGACCAAGGACCACGCTCAGAGAACAAGTAAAGCTGGGCTGCTCTCCACTGTCTCAGAGTAGCTGTGTGTTGACTGCTCAGTTGCTTCAGCATACTGTTGTACCGCAGATTCTCCTGTCGAGCCTTTCTGCTGAACGGCTCCACAAAGTGCTCCTGAAAGACCATTGAAAATAAACATAGCACTGAAGTAACACTGACCTTTGAAAAGAGTTTTGTGTCTTCCAAGAATCCTCATAAAACAAGAAAAAACAATAACAGTTTACTTGTTAAAAATTTTGAAATTTTAAGTTAATGTTTATGAGAAAAATTTTTAAAAACTTAGTACTGGAAGAAATAGTGCCAGACTAAATTAAAGATGTGAAGAAAGTATTATCAATGCTGAATCCATGTGAAAGCAGTTTTCATCATCATCAAGTGGTCAGTATGAGAAATCCTACTATAATAGGCAGGATTTTTCCTTAAATTCTAGTATTTCAGAATGTGACCTGTATTTTTCCTGTAGCTACTTGAATAAAACAGACTTACCACAAACTTAGTTATTAAGAAAACAAAGGGAAAACAAGAGTAGTGTAACTTCATTATGGTATTTCCTGTATTACCCAGTTAATTCTAATGCTGAAACTGAGTCTGGACCTTATACAGAATGGTCAGGCAATTTTTCCACACATTAAGTAGGAACTATTCCCTATTTTAAATGTTTTAACTGCATTGAAATAGGGTTAGGAACCAAACAAACAACTGACTCAGCTCATAATGGAGAAGAACAGGTTTCAGTAATTAAAACATAAATCGGAGTAAAAGAAGATGCAGCTTGTAACAGAGAAAAATTCTAGGTTGCTGTACTAAAAGAAAGGCCTATTGTACTGAAATAACTCTGCTTACAGATAAGACTCTCAGAGAAAAATTAAAAAGCATATCCTAGAAGTGCCTATAGTCACACTTCCCATAAAATTCTAAAACAACCAACCTGTCCACAATCACTTGAACTGAATCATCATGGAATTAATTTTCTCCATCTTTTAGAAGGTAACTCTTAAGACAGTTCTTTCAAGAGAACCTTGTGCTCACTCAAAGCCTTACCTGAAATTTAAGCTTACTTTCTCCTCTTTCCCGGTCTCGTTTGTGCATGTTCACCATAAATGCTTCATAACAATCTTTCCAATAAAGTGCCATCTGCTCATTATCATGGCGGAATGAATTCTCTTCATACTGCTTCATATTTGGAATAATCTGGTTCCATCAAAGCAAAACAAAAAGCACAACATGATTTCTGAATGGGTTCCTCTGCTTTCATAAGCAGAGAAACAATACAAAAAGTATCTATTACTTACATATTTGTCAATATAAACTTGCCACTCATCAGAGCTGCAGTATTCTTGAAAGTCCTCGAAGAAAGATGGGCTGCCATTGGTAGGAGGCAATGAAGGCAGATGTAGGTTCATGAAAAGCAATTCATAAATCTTGGAGACCAATGTCCGAACAAGAGGAATCAAAAAGGAGTAAGTTTCTGTCCTCTCTTCAATTGACTTACTCAAAATGCCTTCCAGCTTGCCCAGGAGGTAGCATCCTTCAGGCTGGCTCTCAATTACTTTGGTCTGAAGAAGAGTGTTTAGTTTGGCTGCTGCCATAGCACAGACCTACAAAAACAAACAATAAAAAGTGAACACAATCCTCAAATTAGTAATTTTGGGCACCTTTTTACTGCCACTCGTACCTACATAGTCCCAGCTTCAAACACCTTGCCCTCTACTCCTTTGTCATGCTCTGCAGGTGCACATTGACAGGATGTGGATTAAACTTGCAAATGCTAAGAACCAGCAAAATATCTTCCCTGCAGAAGGTTAAAGGGCTGCTGCCAGCCTGCTCACTGGTATGAGCAGCTCTCCCCACCACAGTTACATCAAACATGCCCTTAAAACTCAGCACTACTTGCAGGAATTCGCAACAAACCTGTAAGTTATCTTGTGCAATGAATCCAAGGAGCAACTGGACTTGCACCTGTGAAAGCCTAATTGCTTCCAGGCCAGCAGAGTACCAAACTGACAGGCTATCCATGAGAGTTACTAGTTCTTCCAAGAGCTATTGCAAAAACAGAAGATTTGCATAGAATTAAAATAAATAAAATACGCTCTAATAAAATAAACAATAACTGCTCCAGCTGGAGACACAATAATTTCAAAGACCTGAAGAAGAGTCTATGTTCAAACTTCTAACTTAACCAAACCCAGAAAATTATCTCAGAACATTGCAGTTAAATCAGTTATTTGAAGAAATTTCTGACTACAAGAATCCTTCTAGCCTACTGTGTTAAGTATCTCCCCTGACTGAAGCCCAGATGAGCATATAGTATGTATGCTTATTGTTTTCTTATAATTTAACTCCAGTAAATGCCATTTCCTTCGAAAAGTTAGAGACTCCACTCTAGGAGCACTCCTTTCTGCCAGTATTTAGATACTAGAAGTGATAGACAGAATGATAGTATTGAAGGTTACAACTTTTTCCTTAGTATTTCAGCCTATATGTGGTACATCCATTATTCAGTTACTGTACCTTTTCTGTCCATAAATTTGAATTAACTAGTCCTTCTGCCTTCAGGAAATCTTGTACAATTAACAAGAGCTTGAAGGCATTTTCAGCGTGTGTAGGGAGAGCTTTTGAATCTCTGTTATCAGTGACTGACCATTCCAACATCTTCTCCAGCAAGCTGCACAGAAAACAAAATCCTAAAGTAAGTATTACATGTTCAAGTGTAAGTGGCTTTAAAAAAATCCAATTAAGTATTTAATTGAATCTGTTAGTCTGCAGTGACATAACTGCCATCTTCTTGATAAGCCAATGAGGTAAAAGAGATTGAGAGGCTCATGAAAACAGCGATACAGTTTTAAAACCTTACAGCCACAGGACACTACTGAAGAGGTAGTGGAACATACTTCTGACAGTATGTGAAGAGAGAAAGAAAAGTACATCTTACTGGGACCCACCCACCCCTTCCCAGCTTCACTCATGTCCTTGACTTTTTCAGTTTTTCATTAAAAGGGATGGTCTGTACACTCACTTGAGTTTTATTTCATCAGAAGGTCGCAACAACTCATTAGACATCCCCAGTTTGGTCAGTGCAGAGAACACCTGCCCTCTCTCAATCCAAGAATCATCATCAGATTTTTCAATACCTTTCCACATTATACACAGTAGGATGTCTGTAAGTAACTGTACGAGTTCATTATCACTCCCCTACAAAAGAAGAGAAATATTTAAAGCCCTTCTAGTGTAGAAAACCTTAAACACATTTCTTGCTCAACACAGGCCCGTGTGCTTGCATGTTCCAACATTGTTTAAAACTCTGCAGTCTAAAGTCCAATTGCTAAATTCATTAAAACACAAATATAAGGGACTGGAGCTTGCTTGTATGTTGTAATACATCCTGCTTTTAGCCACCCTTGATTTTTTTCACAGCAAGTACGCTCCATGCTTTCTCTGGAAGAAAAAGGATGTTTAAATACAGAAGGGGGAGAGCCAGTTCACAGTTTTTTGTTTGTAGTTTCTTGTGTTTGGGGCAGGGGGTGTTGGGTTTATTTCCTGTTTCTTTTAACTTGAAAAGTATCCCAAACTAGACACTCAAAAAAGACATTACAAAAGCAAGTAGCCCTACTCACTACAAAAGAGCCTTATTGTTCACTTTTCCACTGAAAGATGTGAAGAAAAAAAAATAAAAGGGACAATAATTATTCATTAGGGAGATTAAAATAATAAAAAGAAATCGCCAACAGTTGGAGAAATTAGCCACATAGGGAGTGAATTACTTACTCCTTGGTTTTCCAAGAAAGAAAGATCAGCACTGAAGTCCCCATCGTTTGTAACGCCCAGCTCTTGGTCAGGCTGCCCAGAGAACGGTTTTGTGCTCTCTGTAGGTGAGGGTGTGCTGGGCTGGCTATCTGTCATCCGATTCCCAGCATCAGCCAGTTCATAGGAGTCAACACTGGACAGATCTAAACTCAAATGTGAAGGATTACTGTGCCACAATTCTCGGTCCTCCGAGCTAAAAGACATTTCTGCTGTGGATGCATCTTCCAGTGGCATAACAGAGAAATGAGTAGGAACATCCAGGGATTTGTTGTCTTCTAAACTCCACTGATCAAACAGACCATTAACAGAGGCAAAGCTGACAGCTTTGTCTCCCTCTGTCTTGTCAGGTTGATGCTTATGAAGCTCTTCAGCAGGAGGCTTTTTTTCCTCTTCCCTGAAGAAATCCACCCTGTTGTCTTTAAAGCCAATCCGGACCTCTGAGTTTTCTTTCAGGAACAGTCTAACCAAAGTGTCCTGCCAGCCCAGCTGCTGAGAAATCTGCTGTGCTGCATCCACTTGGGAATGTAAAAGGTGCAAAATCTAGGAATAGAAGACATCCCATATCTACACATTAATTTATCTTGCAACTGCATTCATCTAGCTTTTCAATTAAGTCTTTTAAAGTCTTACAACTTTTTTGCTTTTTTTAAAACCTCATAATAAAGAACCAAAATTGGTTAATAATAATCAAACCAGCCACAAAATTTCTTCTCATAAAAACCGCATATTTGAGAAAAAAGAAAAAAATTTCCCATGAGTAAGGGAGAAAAGAAGCCATCAAAGCACACTGGTAAGTCCTCATATTGTCCTGCAACAAATCCCACAAAAGGCAGTTATAAGTAATCTTATTCAACCATTGGGCTACTAAAAATAAAAATCTGGAATTGTAAATATGCTTTATTAGGGACCATTAAATAGACACAATTAAGAAACTGCAGTATTAATAGCTTATTGATAGTGTACACTACAGTTTCACTTTTTTCACTTTGTAAAACCTTAACAGACACTAAAGTGCCTCACAGTTACATTCAATACTGCTAATTGCAGTGATACAAGCCAGAGGGAGCTCACTTTAGGAAAAGGTCACTTCTTCTTCCCCATCTCTTCCCTGCAACCACAACTACTTTTTTGATATGTAGTATACTCCACCAAAATAACATATCAAGAATATAAACAAAAAAACCCCCTTTGATTATGGTCTTAAGCATCCTTTGAGCAAACTCAGTAATTTAAGGGGCCTACTACCTCAAACCTGTAGAAAATACAAGCTGCTTGAGAACCATAATACAGGCTTCACTTTCTGTTTTGGTCTTTAAGATGCTTGAATACAGAAAATTCAACAGTAAGTGACAGATGGGCTTAATTTTTAGCATAATTGCTGAAGAAAACAGTAGTAACAAATGCCACTATTATTTTTTAAAGAAATAATTTAGCTATCACGCTGTGCAGTTTATAGGCTTAAAGGAAAGTATTCCAGTTCTAAAGAAGACAACTAACCTTTCTACAGATAACCACTCTCATGTTTATATCTGATCTGTGAGCCAGATATACTATAGCTATGAGGTCTTTATAATTCACAGCTGGATCTGTAGGGGAGAAAGAAAAAACACCATAAACAACATCATAAAAGAGAATGTAACAGCTAAATATTCAAAACTGCCTTGCAAGTCCTGTCTACATCCAGGGACAGTAAAAAGAACAAACTTCAAGAAACCAAGACAACGTTAGCTATGACTAACGGGAACTTTGAATAAAAGAGCTCTACAAGTAACAGCTCTGGTTTTCCTGAACAAAAAAACAGGTATGTTTGCCTCTGAGCAGCAAAAGTGTACCAATGTTAGACACAACACTTGCCAATTACCTGCATATAGAACTTGGTTAAGAAGGCTTTTAATAAGAGAAACAGTAACTGATGATTCATTCAGAAGGAGCCCCAGGCCAGAGTATCCCACTTCTCTGAGTCTCATACGGTGCTTGCTACGTTCATAAACCTTGGTACATTTCAGCATCTCTTCCAGAATCTGAGAGGAAAAAACCAGACACAAAATGCAAAATAAACATCTAGGCCACTTATACCTTTGTATGATGTAAAATGCTTGTCCACAGTTTTTAAAGTTTATTTTGTAGGTTATCTCAAACAATATAGACTTTTTTTTTAAAGATCTCAATGCTTTACTTCAGAAGAACATGAATTCCTTTGTGACAATACCATAGCTAACATACTAGAAGAAATAAGGAAAAATCCCTAACACTTGGATGATTAGTATCTTTGTAATTACATCCACTTCTGTAGTCAGACCATTGAAAAACACAAATCTATGTTCAACTGATTAATTTAAGAACTTATCATTCAATTTGTTACCTTGAACACAAGTTCTTTAAGCCTGTCAGAGTATCTTTGATGCAATAACAGAGCATAAAGAATATCAGCATTTCCTGGTTCAAAAAGCAATAAAAAAAGCTGGTCTGGAGTTGGACTGGAATGAAGTAGGCTGAAGAGAACATCCAAAATTCCGCAGAGCTACAAAATTAAGACAACTAAATTAATCCACAGTTAATTCAGACTTCATGCTCTGTTTTAGGAAAATTTTCTTGGCTTTTAAGTTTTACCCTTTGCTGGTTAATAAAATATAAATTTTGTTGTTCAACACTACTGCATTTAAACAATTTTTAATACATGTTTTCTCTATATAAAGCCCTTTACTAAACAGTAAATAGAACTACAAAGCAAGTTCAAGATCTGTTGATGTCTACAAAACAGCAATTATATCATTACCCCTCCTGATCAGGCAAAAGGTCAATTCATTTGGTTTTGTAAACTAAGACAACTTTTCTAACAGTATATCCTACCTCACCTATATCTACACAGAACCACACAATTAACACTTTGATTGGGGACTTTTTCTTCTTTGTTCCCCATTCTTATAACCACACAAGACAAGATTTCTGAACGCCAAGAAGCAAACCCAAAACTTGTGCATGTATGGCTCAGCTTCACAAAGGAGGATTTGGGCAGGGCTCTCCCCATGTGGGTGTGCCCTTCCAGCCTGTGCAGTGGATGTTTTAGGTGAGGCACAGCGTGTGCAGAACTGGCCCCACCATTTAAGTCCTGAGGTCCATCTGCCACAGCCAAGTGAGCTTGGACAGTGACAGTGAAGTCCTCAGGACTGGAACCTGCAGCCCCCAGTATTCCCAGGAGGTTTCCCATCCAAGTACTAACCAGGCCTGACCCTGCTTGGCTTCCGAGATCTGACGGGATTGGGCATCAGGGTGGCATTTAACTGCCTTCCCAAAACATGTACAGTTTAAACTATTACTTTATGCTATGTTGGATACCTGCTCCTCGTCACTGGTGGCAGCAATGTATCCTACAATGCTCTGTATTTCTTCATGTGTTCCACCTTTGCTCAGGAAATATTTGATCAGTCCATACAGGGATGTCCGTATTGTTCTCAGGTCATCAGGAGTCAAATCACTGTCTTTACAACCACTCCTATATACCAACAGACCAGAAAGGCAACCTCAAGAAGTTCTCCATGACTCATTAGTAGCAATTTGATTGTGATAGTTTTGTGATTTTTCATCTACCCAGGCACCATGCGTGAGTTTTCACTTTTTACTGAAGACAAGCAACTGAATGAGCAGATCAGATTTAGCAAGTCCCTAAAAGCCTTGAAATGTAGACTTGTACTGATCTGAATATAGGTCAGGATTTCAGGTTCTTCCCTCCCACTCTCTGAAGGAAAAAGCAAAGCCTCTAGCCAATATTCCTCAAGGACATGACTATATTCATAAGCTGATATAAATCATCAATACTGAAAGCTAAAATTTAAAATTTCTAAAGAAGTCCTACTTCAAATTCTACAAGTATATAAAAGAACTTAAAATGATAAACACCCTCCCTTTTTATAACGGCAACAATCTATGAATTAATTTGCCTTGTTGAAAATAAGCCCTACAATTTTGTAATTTTAATGACTTAACAAGCACTTTAAGTGTCATTGACATAAATTTCATATAATCTTAACTTAAAAATTCAACTCAAGGAAAAGCAGCAAGTCAAATGGGGGAAAAAATAATGCAATTTTGTAAATTAAATCAACCACTAAAAGCCAATCTGCAGTTTCATTTCATCATTTTCTCGCTAGGATGATGGGGACAAAAACCTGCAACCACATACAATAAATAAGGGCAAGTCAGAAGTAGCAAAACTCATACCCATAATAAATTCTGAGTGTGTCTAGAAGGAACTGCACGCCATACTTCTTTCTGAAGAGTCTTCTACTGTCTTTGATGATTGTAGAAAGATATTGTATATGTCCTACGATAGAAAGTTTTCTTTTAGAACCTAGATAAAGATTTGTATCTAGTGAAGAGGACTGTCTTCACACAGTTGCCCAAGGCCAAGAGCTCACCAATTCTGAAGGGGAAATCACCACTGTTCCAGATACTGAAGTCAAAAAGTAAGTGTTGATACATCTGTTGCAAAAGCTGCATGTTCTTTTCTACTGAGACTTGTTCTATCAACAACTGTACAGCCATCAGTACATTCACATCCATTAAGACGCTTGGCACCTTGCAACAAAACAACAGGTGTTAACGCTCAAAATATTGAATGTCCTAATAAGATTTTGATTTAAAAAAAATGAAGCTTAAATTTCTTTTATTTTCTACAGCAATGTCTGCTTCCATTAAAGCAATACAAGAAACATAAAATTAGTCTACTTTGAATAACCATACAATGCAGTATCTATTTCAAAAAAAGCAGCAGAAGAAAAAAAGATAGAACACTATTTCACTTTGCACATTAAGACCAAGTTCTCATACCTTTTGTTCTTTCAGAAACACACAAAAGAAAAGCACTTGCTAAGGAAGCCTTTGAAGACTTTCATATCCTCACTACATTTCAAAGTAATCAGGAGCTCATCCAGAACATCCACTACTAAAGGATGTTTCTCAAGTTTGCTCACCTTCTGTAACAAGGCTCCAAGGGTGGCAACTCCATGGGAGTGAATGAGATTTTCTTGATTAACATGATGTCTCTGAATAAAATGTTTTATCATCAAGATGAAAGTTGCAACTATGTTCTTCTCCAGACGTGCTTCTGCAAAACAGAACAACAGCAGCAGAAGTCTTATGGTTTATCATTGGATCACTGATTAAAGTAGAGGGGAAAAGTAAAATCAGCTGTTTATATTCCTCACTATTTCCTGAAATTCTCAACTCCTTTTCTGTTTGTTCCTTAGCTGTGGATTGTCTTTAGATTTTCCTGTGCAGAATCATGGTTACTCCATGCCTCTCCAGAACAAACTCATCCCAGTCCTGATTTCAGTTGCTTCATCCATGGTTGCAGGTTACAAACTTCTTTGTTACAGTTTTTTACATATGCTGAAGTTATTTTCCCTTTGTAGTTGCAAACTGACACTTTCTAGTCATGGTATGCAAAGAAATTAGAGACAGAAAAAAAGATCTATTTTTTAACTTCACTGTATCATTTTTGAAACAACAACAAAAAAAAGGTATTTTCCCTTGCAAGGTCTGAGTTTCCCATGGTTTCCATTAAAGTCAAAGTTAATTCTTAATATTAGCCAAGTTTTAAAAAGATCTATTCTTAATGCTTCCTTTCAATTTCTTTTAATTTTAATATTAAAATTGGGCTGTGTATGGAAGAGGTATGAGCCTGAGCATCTTATTAAGAAAATAAAAGTCTAATTAAAGGCTAAACAGTACTGCTCTGATGGTGCTGTGCCCATGTGTCTGTGTGACCCAGCACTCACATTGTAGGAAAGCTTCTCCTACTGATATTACCAGGTTTTACATCACACATTATTTCTCAAAATAATCAGAAGAGGAATTAAAAAAACTATATACCTTTCCAGTAATATAATACTAAATCTTGAAAAGAAAAACAATGCTATTAAATATAGTTATACTTGAAATATGTTATCATATTATTTTTTACATAGTGCTGAATTCTGGTATTCAGTACACTTGTCCAAACATCTAGGAACAGAAAAAGCCCTTGAGCTTTACAAAAGCACTTCGGAAAATCCAGCATGTAATAAACAGCTTTCTATCATTCACAGAAATCAAATCAAGCTTAAAAATCATTTCAGTTTAACTGCACTTTCTCACCTGATGCCTTTGTCGATGACAACACCACCCAATCTCCCTCTACAGGAGTTACAAGTTCTGGAGGAGGTGGGTCCCCTTCAGACTTCTCAGGCATCTGTCCACCAACAAAGCTGATCTGCTCCAGCAATGGAAACAACACATTTATTCCACCAATACAGTTGATCATATCCTAAATCAAGAGAAGGAGAAGGAAAAATATCACCATAAATAAAATTTCCTAAACTACATTACAAAAATTTACTCCAAAACCAGGAAACCTTATGTAGTCACAAATCATCAGAATGTCTCTCAGGACACTTTGAAACTAGTTTGAAACACTATTTAACAACAGAGTTGCCCAAGTTTTAACCATCACAATTACACACGGACCTCCCTATCAGTTCTTGTTTTGAAAGTTCATTTTTACATCTCCTTCCTTCTTCCCCCATATAAACACGGGGAAACTGAAGGATACAAATCTTAGAACCAATCTTCTGTTAAATATATTTGAAAAACAGCAAGAACGTATCTTTTAGATTTCTAAGTTACTTGCAGGAAGCAGTAAGACTCAGATACCTGCTTTAATCATATTCCTCAAAGATTTCAACTTCAAGCAGTTAAAACAAAAAATTAATTTTGTTTTTTAAAGTAACTTTACACATACATCAATTCTAAGCCCCTCCTTAAAATTCAAGTCTCCTAAGTGCCCTTCCTCCCCCCCCTCCTCCTCAGAAGCAGGTATAGCATGAGACTGTCCCTGGGGGTGTTCAGGCAAAGACTGGACATGGCACTTTTTGGTTTTTGGTCATAGGTTGGACCTCAGATGTTTTTTCCAAGCTAACTGATTCTGTGATTCAAACAGTGCTTCTTGTCATAAGGTAGAATACATTCAAATCACAAGATTTCTAGAAATGATTCACCACTATTTCAATTCAAAATGAGGGTCTCAGCAAGCTAGTCAGAGACACATACTCATTCAATCCCAGCTTAGTCCAACAAAAACTGTTGCAGAGTAAAGTTTTAAAAGCCAAAATCCCCTGATGTTATGTAAGCCAGTCTGTTAACATAGGAGGGACATCACTTTCCCTTCCCAGTCAGAAATGCTGGGGACAAGTGGAGAAAAATCACCTCTTTCTTCCCCATTGTTTTCTACTTTTTCAGTTGTAGCTCTGCTCCATGCGTCTTTATTATGCCCCTTTCGAGTCTATATTTATAAAGATGAGGTTAAACAAACTGAACAGTGAAATTAAGAGGATGCTTTTAAATCTGCAAAATTTATCTCATGGATGAAGATTTCTGTTTGTTGTGCAAAACAAAAGGCACCACAAACCTGCAGCTTTTGGAAAAAGAAATCAAAGTTGCAAGCCAGAATAGTGCTGTCCCAAACCACAGGACTGCAGTAACGGTAGCTCTTTCTAAGCTACACCTATCTCCTCCCAAGCTCCTGATCCCCTCTTGTGGTTTTTCCTGTCTAGTCCTCCTCAAGAAGATGCTAAACTCCATGATGCTTGTTAAGGAATGTTTCCCCTAAAATTGTACTCACAATGAGCTTTCCCATAAAACTAGAGATACAAACACTTCTCATCCCCCCTTCTTCCCATTACTGGCTGAAGGGAACAAATTGCAATATTTTGAAACTACTTATATCATAGAAAAATTAACTACCAACTGTCTGAATTTTCTTAACATTAGTCTCCACAAGTGACTTTGGAGATAAGCACAGTGCATATGTACACTTGAGCTTCAAGAGTATTTCCTTATTAATTAGTTTGCTAGCACAGTTGATTGTTCAAGGTTCTTATAAAAAAAGGCAGCTCATATTTATTTGCTCATACATTATTCCTCAAGACAAAAAAAATGCAGTATTCTACTGACAAGTCATAAGTGTTAACCCTACTATCTTAATCTAATTCAGAGTTTAAGACAAGAAAACCCTTGCAGAACTCCCTAGAGATAACAACATGTTTTCAATACACTACATGCACTCAACATGATTATGAAGAATAGTCAGCTACCACAAAACATCTTCCTATGCTATGCCAGTGGCCCTTGCAAACTGTCAGTACATACTACTCCAGCTACAGCATTAGGCCATTAATTCTCACTATAAAACATGCTGTATCTGCTAAATATAATTTGCATTATGTTAATAACTTCCAGCATTCCAAAAGTTAAGTGAACACACACACACCCTGTCATGTTTACATGGGGCTCTGCTTGTTCAGAATGCAATTACCTTGATGTCCCAGTTTACTACTTTGTTTCCAGTTAGTCTTCCATGTAAAAGATTTGCAGACAGGTCAAGACAAATTGGGCTTCTGCAGGCCTGTTAAACAAATGAAGCACCTACAGTATCATTCAGGAAACAAGTTACAGATTCTTGAACTTAAAACATTTTGGAATGATGCCTAATATGTTCAGGAAGTTAGTGCCTCTGTGTTGGTAATACAGCATTTAAACAATGTGAAACCCATAGAACATCACATACATCATCTTAGACTTGACATTCACTGTTATGTACAAGATAATTCTTCACAAAAATAGAACATGAACAAAACATATTAAGTCTGCACAAGACTACAGTTTAAGAAAGCTCTCAGTGCTCCTTATCGTGCCACAATAACCACAGCGAAAGATGGCACACTCACCCGCTCTATGACACAGCAGTACAAAAAAAAAAGGATGACCATCTAGAACATTTTCTGAAAGTAATCCATGCTGTGAAATCAAAGAGAACTTATTCCCTGTTTCATACCTTTGGTGTATAATGAAGCAGCACCTTACTGGGGAGATCTGCTACTTCAGCCTCTTGAGACTTCCATGGAGTTAAACAGTTTGGACCTATAAAAATTACATATACAATTATACATTTATAACATACACATTTAAGATATGGATATTACTGTTGCCCTTTACAAATTTTATACTACTACACTTTGTTGAAACAATGAATAGGACAGTCTAAACCACACCTATTGAGACATGCTTTGAAGTAGTCTCTAATGAATGACCCAAATCATTCTTTTCATGGGGACTGCTTAAAAAGAAATATATTCTTCATGAAAAGCTCAACCTCACAAAGAAAAACAGGGGGTTTTATATATTTAAACAGCTCTAATGTTTGTCTTTTCCATTACCTATCTCATATTTGTCACTAATCTCTGTCATCAAGCCTGAATGCTCAGAAAATGAGCAACCTTCAAGATAGTTTTGTTTAGCAATACAAAATATTTCCTTTAAATAACAGAAAAGCTTTAAAGCTAATCTCTAACCACCTCATGTCAATATGGAACTTAATACCTTAACACTGTGAATATGTGTACAACATAGCTTTCAGAATATTTTTTAAATGGCCACTTAATTATTGATTCTTATGGAAAAATCCTCAAGCATGAATCACTTTAACATGGCCTATCAAAGCAAGGGCAATATTTTGGCAGGTCTGTACATATGGTAAATAGATGAGCTTATGTAAATATAACATTTTTAAATCAAACTTCATACAATACTTATCATTAAGTTTTATTTGTTGTAAGGCCTCTCACTTAGGTCAGCTCTGTAGCCCTTCTGGACTGCAAGTTCTTCATTATGTGTCTGTGTAGAGCAAAGCTCAGTGGGGTCTTGTTCATAACTCATTCCTTCTATTCCACTAAAGCCAGTACAATCACCACGTACCTGCTAAATATAATGCTTTCACCTGAGAAGGCTGCAGGGCTTCATGAAAGATGATAACAGACCCAAGTTGGCCCTCCAAAGATGTTGGACACCCCCATTCACTGTCCTGAGTCCCTGCTGAGATCATCTTGGTGATGAGCTCTGGTTTTCCAAGCATCCCACCCCAACTTCCTGTTGTGAGAATGCCCCCAAGTGATGTCCGGTGGGGCATAACAGGAGAGGAGAAAGGCGGATCTGGTATCTGAGATGGAGGAGGAGTTGTTGTTCTTTGACCAGCTGAACCAATGCAGCAATAAGTAAAAGACTGGAGAATCACACACAGAAGAAAGAAAATTAAACACATATTGTAAATCTAAACTTTTAATCTGGAGACTATATCTAGCAAACCTGAACTAAACAAGTTAAACCAAGAGCAAGAAGTTCTGGTGAGCCCTGAAAAACAAGCAATCCATCACAGTAGGCCAAAACAAAAAAAAAAGAGCATCTACTTTTCCCAACAGCAGAGAATGTCCTCTCTTCAAGTGAGAGCAATTTGATTTCCTCAACTGCCATGTGACCTCTAGCAGGAGCACAGCCAGGAAGGACAGTGCTTCAGATACCCTGGTAAACACTTCTCTTCTGGATTATATTCCGAAATACTAGCCCAGCACATTGCTACTGTTCATTTTCCCTATCAGTTATTCCACTCAAATAGATGCTTTCATGATAAGCTTACTTGCCCTACTTCTAGTTACCTTGATGTCTACAGTGCTTCTTCTACAGATGGGCCAAAATCCAGAGTTTTATCTTGTAATGAAAACAACATTGATTCTCATTTTTAAATTTTATACTTATCCAATTTAACTGTTTACTCAACATACTTAACAAGTATCAAATTAGAACTTATAAAAGAGAGAAGAACTTTCAGTGTTGTAGCCCAGTTTAAAATAAATTTGTTCCATGAAAAGAATGAACAATGCATACAAAGGAAACTAAACATGATATAGACTCATTCTGATGGCAAGTGTTTGTTTTTTTTGCTAAATGCATGCACCTTCAAAATGGTTAGATTATCTGCATATAAACTGCCTATTCAGTCACCAAAGCAGGTATAAGACTATCATATTAAGGAAACATTCAAAAACTGAAAGTAAAAAAAGTTACCACTGAAACCAAGAGGGAATATTCCCCATTGAGTACTGTTACATCAATCCTACCGGCAGAGCTGTGATTTATTATGATTTAATCAACGTCAATATGCTCAGGCAATTATTTTGAGGCAAACCCCACAACTGAATCAAGGTGATCTAGTGGGGTTTTTTGGTTTGTTTTTCAACTTAGACAACAAAACAAGCATTACTTTATGGTTAGTTACACTCCAAATGATACTCTGGATAGCATCCAAAGTTGAAAAGAAGCTTATTAGCAATAGGCTAAGCTATCAAACTCTTGCACAATTTCCAAATTAAAAATGGCAGCTCATTGTTCTACGAGAGCTCATCCCAACAGGGATGACTCAGAAGTGAACTTACTTCATTCATAGCAGGGAATCGAAGTGGGGCAGAGACCTTCTGCTGTCCATTGACGTAGATATACACAAGGCTCTGACCAAAGGGCCTCTTTCCAGGCACATGAACAATAGTTATGTTGTGCTGGGTAAGCAATATAAAGTAATGAAGTCATTATTAAAAGCAGTGAAATAACTACATGGCATTATTTAACTTCATTTCTACTAAGTTGGTGAGGAAACCACTTAAGAAAATAAATCCAAAGCTCAACTAGAAGGTAAGACCACCTATCAGCTGCTTCTGTTTTAAAGCAGTAAACATGTTCACAGGTAAACAGGTCTTTGGAGGGCAGGAGACACAGCTCTTCCATAACAATGCACATCAATCCTTAGGTATAGGAATAGAAGTGGGTAACACAGAAACACAGCAGAACAGTTTGTTTATTCACACAGCACTGCAGCCACCTGTGCTTGTTATAATTTAATATTAAAAAATTCTCTAATGCTGTAACCAGCTTAATAATAAAAAAGCCTAATAACACAGGCATAAGTTAGCTCAATCAACAACTAAGCTACATGAAAATTGCTTGTCTTATTTGAGATTAAATCTGTTGTTACGCAATGAATTATTGACATATTATAAAATAGACTATTTGTAAAACAACCAAAAAATAGAACTTGGACTTCTGAGCTAACAGTACTATCCTAAACACAGCGTTTGTCAGCATCAAGTCTTACCCAGAGAGAGTCAAAAAAACAATGGTCAGGCAGCATCACTGTTGCATATTCCCTCTTTGTGCAAACTGCAACCACCAATACCCCAGAGCACGTAATAAAGGCTTCAAATCCCATACCACTTCCTGTAAAAAAGCTGTAGAAAGAGAACAAAACACACAATCAAGGACTTGATCCAGTAAAACTTCCACCTAACAGTAAAGTCATTAAGGAGATAACCAACTGAAATTATTTGTTGCTGGTACAATATTTACTGGGTGACTGGTTCTTACTTTTGTTACCAAAAAAAAATAAAACAAAACAAAACAAAAAAAACAACCCAAGAAGACATTTTGTTTGCTGCTAAATGTTAGTATCCAGAAAGTTTAATTATATCAAGAAACATTAATGTCAATATCCACTACTTAAGTGCTATGAAGGTGTCCTTTTCATTGTGATCCTATACAAAAACCAGAGTTTATTGGGGTGGGGTTTTTGAGAAGTTGGTTTTTTGTTTTTAATGTTGTTTCGTTTAAGTGACGAACCTTAATACAATTTGGATTTATGGATATTGAAACTGCAAACAATAAAACATAATAAAGGAGAAATTACACATTTTATTTCTGTATCAAAACCTGGCTCTGGTGACAGATGAAACCGCTCCCTTTCACAGACTAAGCTTTACGTACTGCACCCTATGAAGACATGCGAAGCACCACATGTTACAGGGTACCATATGCCACGGGGAACAGATGACCCAGATCTGAGCTGCTGAGGCAGCTACAGTGACTGTACCTGTAGAGCTGCTTCCTCTTGCCACTTTTGCTGGTCACGCTTAGGTCCACCCGGTCCTGGTCAAGGCAGAGCCACGCGTTGAAAGAAAAGGCAGAGCCCGGCCACCTGTGGATTGCTGGCACAGCGATGCCAGCCATGCTGTGGTGCAGGTTGAAGTACTGCAGGGCGCTGGCCATGCCCTCCTTCCGCGCCATCGCCAGCACGGCGCGCATCACCGGCGCCACGTACGGGTGAGCCCCCTTGGGCTCCTCAGTCCTCAGGAGCCGTATGAGCTGCAGCAACTCTTCTGAGCCCATTGACTGGCTCCCCAGAGAGCCCAGAAGGGCAATCAGGTTCTCTGCACAAGTGCAGTGGAGGGCGGAGTGGGAGTTCAGGGTCTCAATGATACGGATGACCATGTTTGCATTGACACATGTGGCACGACTCTGCCTGTTAATACAGCAGATTCGCCTCAGCCAATTTGAGATGAAAATCTGCAGCTCATGTGATTCTAGTTCTGGAAGCCACTGGATAAGCAGCAGTAAGGGCTGGACGTTACTAATGCCTAGTATCCCAACAGCCATATGGTCACCTTCAACAGCCTGAAAAACAGCAGAGAACTCAGGCATGAAATCACAATAGAAGACAGCTAGAAGTACTGTTCAAAGATGTAAGCATTTCTGCATTCAGAGTAAGGACATCTCACCATATTCATGAGTTCTTCCAGCAATTCCCGTGAGGGTTGGCCCAGTGATTTTAGTACCTCATATATGTGTGCATAACCAATCCTCTCCTTGAAGACCTCCTGAGGACAAAAATCCCAGTCTCACTAACAAATAAAATGGACAAAAATTGCTCATCTACTGCAGCAGGTTCTAATTAACAAAATATTAGACACATAATAATCAAAATGCAATAAAAATGTTTTACAGTTTAGAAATCTCTTTTTGATAACATGTCCATTGTATTGTCTCTAGAACAGTGAGATGAGAAGGATCTCACTGCAGTACACAGATAAACAAATAAAGCTTCAAAGTAATATTTTAATAATTACCTCTACAAGAATATAAGTGCTTTGGTGTAACCCAAATGTTAGTACTATCACAAAGAACTAAAAGTTTCATTTTTTAGTGTAAACTGTAGCATGAAATGAATGTTTACATTGAGAATTAGAAGTATTCAAATATTAATCTTTCAGTGAAAGATTTTTCTAGACCAGTTGATTAAAAACCACCCCCTAAACACTTTAAATTTTAGAATAGTATTCCAAGGATGTTTTTCTGAAAACTAACTGATTTTACATGAACAAAAAAAATAAAATAATCAACCAGTGAAATTCAAGCTGTAGCATTCATTTATGGTTTAATTAATCGACAGCCAACACATCATAAGGAACAGATACTCTTCTCCAGGCTGTATTCTGCACTGGAATTAATTTTTTTTTGAAGAATAGATCTGTCAGCACAAGTAAGGTGACTGCTTCAATAACTATGGAAAGAAAAAACTAAAAATAGGTACGTTGCAGCAGAAGTACAGCTGAAAACCCTTTGAGAATCCCAGCCAGTCCCCACTTCCAATATATAACCTCTTTCAGGCTTTCCTGAGTCAGGAGAAATAAGTACCCTGAGTAATGCTGTGGAGGAGCATAACTGACCCTGTTGTTTCTCCCTCACGCTGTATTATGAGTAGCAAGGAAGTTGGAGAATTCCTACTCTTCATTTAGTCTCTACTGTGCAGCCACATCCCTTTCCCTGTGCTAAGACCAGGGAATCATTCAGTCAAGGGCTCAATCTAATGAACTCAGCAATCTGGGAACAAATACACTATTTCACCATGGGCTTAGCTTCCAGTCAGAATCACAAACTAACCACAATCCATCCATTTCTCAAACCACAAAAATAAATACCAAGGAAGGGCAGGGGAGTGACAAGACCACCATTTGGACAACAATACTGTTCTGGGTTAGTTTAAAGCCATGATAAAACACAAACTCCTGCCTGAAAATTCCTGCAAATACTCACTAAGTCTACCCTACATAGTCATGGGACAAGGAGCAAAGTGATTTCTTTACAAAGGTTCCAACTGCTATTATACTCAGATCTGCCAGTTTTGATAAAGATGTCCAGCCATTAGACACATATGAAGGGATAAGGAATGATAATCATCTATCTGCCACGAGTGTGTGAGCACAATCTGCTGATCTCCATTATCAGGATTCATCAACATATCGTGATAAAAACACTAACTGGAAAAAAGATGAAGAAGCCACTGCAAACAGACCTCTGCACACATACTGTTACCTTTGCAGCTGGAGACTTGTGCATTACTGCTGTGAGGGCTTGAATGGTTGATACTGCCAAGGAGTCCAGGTGTCCCTGAAACACCTGAAAGTAGCAGGTACAGAAGTCATAAACAAATGTCCAAAGACAGTTCACCTCCAAAACCTGTACTGTGCCTCCTGCCAGGAGGGAAACCAAGAGTTGGGCAACATGCTTCAAAAATCATCTCCCACCAGTCAAGATTTCATAACCCCACAGCCTACAAGGAATTACATCACAGTAGACAACCAGCCACAGACTTCAAGAGGAGAGAAGCATTCGCAACACACACCGCACTTCAAATACTCTGATGGACAAACAAGTTTTCCTCATGCGTCTAATGGACAACCTCAAGAGGGAGGGAGGAAAACAATCAGGAAATCTCTTGCAATATGTGTGTGTTCTGCTGGACAATCAGGAACCTGCAGTTCACATCAAGAGTCTTCTTTTCCATCCAAGGCCCTACACGCCAATGCAGCACACACACAAATTGTAAGAGATAAGTCACACAAGCAGTTAGGTGGCTGCCTCACCCTTAGTCTCATGACATTGATCAACAGCTCTCTCTCCAACTTAAGTAACCTTTTGAGGTTTTTTCCCATAATTCTTGTTTATATTGATATTTCTGTGGTGGTTTTAAAAACAAAAGTTGGAGCACTGTTTTGCATCCATCAGTAAACCTAATTACTGTTTCATCATCTGTGAAATATTATGTGCATTTCAGACATATTTTGTAAATGAAATGTCAAGAATTAAAATACTGTGTTAGATGTCAAGAAACATTAAGATGCAGTTAGAGCATTGTGCTGTGTCCAAAAAAGCCAAAGCTATTAGTTAAAAACCACAACTTGTAGATTTCCATCCCCTGTATCTAGCATTTCTTTACATTCTTAATCAGAACAAATAATTCTACTATAAAATTAATACAACAATTTGCATTTGAACCTTTCCATAATATTTGGGAAAAGCAAAGCAACAGGCTATTCCTACCTCCCTGATTCAGCCTGTCCATTGTTTTGTGAACATCTGTTCTTGATGACAAGCAAAGAATCAGAACACCAAACACAACCACTGAGATTCACAAACAAGGCCCCAGAATCCAAAACACCACAGTGCTGAGACAAAGAAGCAAAAAAGAGGAAAACAAGGGGAAAAAATCACCACCAGATTTGATAGAATTTATTTGGATTCCATTTATGTACTTCACCTTTTCCTTAAAAGCAGCATAATTAGGGCTCAGTCTACTGCAAATATCTGCAGTTTGAAGCAGATGAATAAAACTTCAGTTGAATTCAATCTGTTATTCAGAAAAATAATTTTGCAGAGACAGGAAATACTGATGCATGCAGTGACAAAAGCTCATCTTGCTGCAGAAACCTTAAAGAGGATGGTTAAGGTGAAGCACAGGAATCAATTTTCCTGTGATTGCATCTTGACTTTAACTGAAGCAAGATATAGTTTAGGCAGGTACCTGATCCTCATTCATTTCTGTCAGTAATTTGTTGGTAAGGTCTTTCCCACTCTTGTCTGCCACTTTATTGTTAGCATTTAAAAACAGCTGTTAGGAATAGAGACAAGAATAATGGAAATAATTGCATTAAACAGTCACCTGCAGCCAAACCTGTGGAGGCTGCCTTGGGTTTGTATTTCACATAGCAAAAAAAAAGAAAAATAAAAAGGAAGGAAAAAATAAAGCATTCTCACACTAGTGAGACACAATCCTCCATAATATTAGTCTTCTGCTTATTCTCACAATACTAAAAATTACATTCTACTTTTGCTAAAGAGCAATCACTTCACCCCCCAAAAAATAAATGAATATATGTAATTGCTGAGACAAGGAAAGAGGTCTGTCTGGAATTTATACTGGTCTCTGGCTTAGCATCTGTCATTTCATTTACAATATGCAACCTGACAGGAGGTTCTCAAAAATTTACTTGTAAGAAATAAAGACAAGAGTGGGGCATTAGCAAAGAAATGGATACAGACATTTCACCATTTTTCACTTATGTTTCATCCCAAGTGAAGGCTGATGATAGCTAGACAGAATATTTTGATCTTCAAACAGTATAGCAGTAGAGTTTGTGGGGCACACAGTCTTTAGGCCAGAAGGAAGGGCAAATTATCTTACATCACCCTAAGAATCAGACAGGTTGTAAAGAGCCTTAAATCAAATATACACCAACACTACACCTTCAGCTAAGGAACTGCTCTGTTTTTAGTAGCCAGTGTCCTAGTCAGTTCCCAAATTCGTAAATTTAAAGCTAACCCAAAATTCATACTTGATTGCAGCCAATTTATGTGTAAAGTTTAGCCATAACCTAATCAAGACTAAAATTTATCTCCTCCTGTTTCAAGATGCTATTGAAGTGTTAAAAAAATTCCTGATGAAAATGTTTTAAACATCCCTTAAAAAAGGGGGAAGCAACACTTTCCTTTAGTGGGTAAAAACTGGGCATTTGTCTTTTCCCTCCCCTCCTCACAAGTTTTGTGCCATTATTTGCTGGGTAGTCTCTCTGAGGAGTAACAACCTGAGAAATCAACTTCCACTAATTAGGGCAAAACAAAGGACAACACTCAAGTATTGCTTTGACTTCTATAGGCGTGAAAGCACATGGTTAGAAACACAAGTCACTTTGAAAGGTACAGCACAGTCAACAGCATGTAACAATGCAGAATAACTATAATATACCTCAGAGGACTCACTAACAAGAACAACATCAAACAGAAGCAAATGAAAACATAAAAAAAATGCATCAGATTTTTCCTATGAGCTACTTCATTTCTCATAATACGTGTTGTGAAAAGGAAAAATAGATTTTTATTACAATGTCCATATGGTTTAAATCTTCCATTTCAAAGTTCTTAAAAAAATTTTTTTTAAACCAGGCATACTGCTACAGGTCATTGTGCTTTGGTCTAAGTCTGAACTCTAAGAGAGCTAAACAAACAGCAGAAGATTCAGCACTGACAAACCAGCCTGTTAAATGACTCTCAGACAATAGAATAAGCACCTCCTGATACCCCCAAATTATAGTCCCTCTTTTTAGATATCACAGGCAAAAAACAACATTCAGATCATCAGCAGTTAACCAAGTAGTTTTAAAATCTTTTGAGCATATCTCTAACCCTAGAGGATAGTTAAGGGAAGACAGTTTGCCCATCAGCCTTAAAACCAGCAAATTAAAAAAAAATAAATTTTAGAAGACTGTTATAGTGCAAATGACAAGGAAGTATGACTAGAAATATGGCCATGAACATCCCAATTTCTTTGGGATATCTATAGCAGAAATAGTGGTGTGGATTTTCTGAACCCCTCCTTGACATGCAATTTTCTTGCAATTCCAGTTTGCTGCAGATCCAGTAGCTTCCTAAGTTTCAGATGTGTGTGGACTCTCACACTGCCTACAGAGACACAGAACGTGCTTTTCACACATACTTTGCTTAGGAACTCAGTAGCAATTTTCACAAATAAAGAAAAAATATAGAAATAGGGTCTCCATCCCTAGCTAACAAGGAGAAATACTAATTCCACAGGTTAATTAATCTCTGCTATTTGGCTTTGAAAAAGAATTCAGATAAGGTATATTTGGAAACAAAAATATACTGTGATACCTGCCCTACCTCAATCCTCTTCCCACTTCTCATCGTTGGGGCTATTTTGACTGTGAAAGGTTAAAAAAGAGCACTGTGTAGCAAACTGGTAGCACTGATACCCAATGCTCCAGTGATGTGCGAGATGGTATCACAGGAAAAAAATCCTTAGAAGAGAGTATCTTCTGCCATACCTACAGGCAGAATAAAAACAGCAAGCTGCAAAAATAGAGTAGCAGTTCCTGCTTTCTTAAATTCCACCACTTGTTTATGAGAGCAGGAACATAGCTAGACTTTCCATGAATGGATAAACAATGCACTGTTGATGTTTTCAGAAGAAGCTACAAAAGAAGTTTCTTGACGTTTCTTACAGGGTACAAGGTTAGTACAAAAATAGGCAGAGATTCCCAAACAGAAGAGGAGAATGGAAAGGTCAAACAATGTATTATTTTCAGGAGGAGATAAAACTACAAACACTATTCAAACACTGCAAGTTAGTTGGCATTCTGCCATTGAATATAATTACAATTAAGACATAATCCAAACACATTTACTTTAATGTATCACTGCACTGAAATATGTTCTACTCCAAAATCTAAATGGATTAAGAAACAAATTGCATACAACAATGCAATTATAACAAATTGCATTAAATTATTCAGCATCAGAAGAGCTCAAAACAGCTATGTCACCAACATATCACAAAAAGAGAAACAAAATATTCCAGAGAGTTACATCAAATCTGTGTTCTTTTATATGGGGAAAAATGAAATGTACAAAGCAACCAGGGGAAGGCATTAGTTTGCCAGTTATGACCATCTGGTTTTGAGACAAACACACTAAATCCTATGTAGAAAAAGAACAATCCAAGAACATTTTCAACAGCTTGAGCTCATGTTTTATGTCAGCAACACACAGGACTCAAATATTTTGAAACACTTACAATGGCATATCAACAAGACTTTTTTTAAAATGGAAAAATATGCCTCTGAAATTAGAGTTCGGACCTCCATCTGGCAGCAGTTGTGACTTCCTACCAATCCAGTGACAAAAACAAATGATAATAAAACCCCACAACATAAAACAAAGCAATAATGCAGCAGGGATTGATTCCAGTAACTTCGTAACAGGTTTTAGAGACTGAAAGGGATCTGTAAAGGTATTTTGCTCAGGACTCAAAATAAGCATTCACTGCTTTAACCATAAGACAGACAAGAGACATCTCTACTTCATTAGTAATAAAAAGTAGTTTTCAGACAACTTGGATCTTTGATATCTTTCATGACACTGGGGCTCTAACCGATCCAAAGTTTTACTTTCACTGTGCGGACACTCTAAAATTGCTTCTAATTCAGAAGGAAGATGAAAAGATAATTAATATACTTGTAATATTAAAGGCTTTGTTAAACATACACTGATAAGAGAAAACTTACTTTGCAGTTCTGCAACAGTCGAATGAGATGCTCAAAGCAGTTACTGTTAAGGAAAATTGCCTGCAGAACAGGCCTGTCTGTGCAGTCTAACATGGCTGTGATGGTATCTATAAAATTAAAACAGAACTGGCATCAGAGACAAAACACTTGCCAAATCCATCAAGCTTTTTTTTCTGCACATTACATAATAAACATGGAGAAAAAAATTATACAACAGCCTGTATGCTCTGTATTTTTTGATCAAGAATGACATGTGTTTTAAGTACAGATTACTTGGCCTAGAGCTAAACATTCTGATGCTATAAAAATTATCCTATAATATACTATTTCTTGAGAAAAATTCAGCTAATGAATATCTTTGATTTCTTTGGGCCTCTGTTTGAAGTCATTGCCAATTTTGAGTACCTAAGCAGCATTACTTTTTTTTAAAGCACTTGCAGACTTGGTTCCTCAGTAAGCAATTACTCTGCATTTTACAGCAGCCTTAGAGCATTCCCCATGGACTCAGTACTATTCCTCAGTTTTTGTGGTAGTATGGGAAAAGCAATATCTTTATTTCCAATTCTGAACATCCAAGTGGAAAAAACAGCCCCCTGAATTCCTACCAAAAACTAAAACCCAACCATTTCAGACTATTACTTTTGGCCAATGTTAAGAATTTGCCATTTGAAAAGTGAACCATCACAAAACAGCAACCACGTGGGTACTTTATTACTGAGCAGTCTTACTGTACAATTACTGAGGTGCTGAGGAGTGTTAGTTGTTGCCTAGTAACATTTTCCTCTTTTCATGGAGACTGGCAGTCTCTGAACCTTGACACTCTGGTTAAATGGTAGCAGTATGGTATCATTTCTTCTGGGGTGTGTTTTTTTTGGTCTGTTGGTGGGTTTATGTTTTTGTTTGCTTTGGTTTCCTTTTTGGTAGTAAATGATTAAACTAGAATATATTTAAAGTAACATCAAAGAAGAAATGTTAGAAATTTTTCAACTGCTCACCCAAGTGAACATTTTTTGGTAGAACATTCAGTTCTATTACTATAAGGGTTCAATCATTATTTGCTTCAAAGTTACTGTCAAGAAACACTGAAAGGAACAGGACACTCAGGTACTCACTGAGCATTTGGATCTGCAGTGCTATAAATCTGCTCTCCCACTGCCTGCATCGCCTTGCATTAGGTAAAGCTGAATGGTCTGAATTCAGTAACTTGAAATAGTTCTCCAATATTGTACTTGTCTCTACTTGACGCTGGTCAGAACTGCTGGTTAGAAGGATATGGACAACTTCTGTCAGGCACTTCAGAGTCAGCTCTGCCTTCCTGCTCACTTCCTCGGGGCTTCTGTCATCCCAGCTGTCACAGTCTGCTAAAACACGCATCAAGACTTCCATGGTGGCAGGAGATACTGCTTGAAGAGCATTCCTCTGAAACCCATCAGCAAAACAATTAAGGGAAGAAGAATAATAAATTAATTTTAAAAACCATCAAACCAAATTCTTCAAACCAGAGCTGTCTACTCAAGTTATCTGAATCATGCAACATTCATTATTATGTCTATTAATGCCCTGAAGTTGTTAAATAAATATGAAACATTCTGCTTGGATTATGTTGATGGTTACAGATGAAATGCATCCCATCTTGTTCACGTAAACAGGCCTTCTTTCTCAAAAAGAGTGTTTATATGGAAAAGGAAATACGATTTAAACACGTTACAAAATTCCTATTAGACAGTCTAAATAAGCTGTTAATTCTAGATAACCCTTCATGTGAATTTTTATTTTAGATCATGAGATTTATGATACTTTAGAATTTATGGTAAGAGTATAATCACTAGCCAACATTTGTCTGGGCCCTGAGCGCACTTTCCTCACCTTTCTTCCTGGATGCCGCACTGTATAGGCTCAGGACCATCTTAAATCTAGGACAGCAGCCCAGGCTTATAGAGAGTTTTGAGAAGCCCTGTCAGAGACTCTTTGCTGCCTCTAAGGAACTGTATTCAAGCTGTGGCTCTTGGCCTCCCACCTGCCCAAGCTACACTACAGCCATGTCCATGCCTGATGACCCTGACCCCGACCCCAGACCTGCCTCATGACTATGGATGGGGTTGGCAACCACTGGCCTCTTGACTGACTCCAGTTACCACTACAAGACCAAATCCTTACTCTGATGTGCTGACCAGACCTTGCTCAGGCATAGTGAGGCTGCCAGTCAGGTGAAGTGTCTCTGCCTGCCTGGCCTTACTGCTCAGCCTCAGCTGCCTTCCCTGATGAAGGAGTGCCTGGCTCTGCAGCTCCCTGCTGACATTTAAAAACACTCTTTCTTCAGGATCATCAGAAGTAACAAATGCTTGTGACCAGACTAAGCTGAGAAAGTGGATGTTGGCTTTCATGATGATGAATACCTTGTTTTCTTCATATTCTTTCAAAGATTTTAAACAGTTTCCAAGTCATAAAGGCCCCGTGCCTCTCACTGAAACAGTTTACTTTCAACACTGGAGATAAGCCAGATCGATTGCACATGTTGATACAAAACGTTCATCTTTGCAGGTGGAAATTCCTAACCTAGTCACCTAATTTATAATATTACAGTAAGCTCATATGAAAATGTACTTACTGTAAAAAACAAGCTTCTACTGTTATTTGAAAGCAGGACCCAACTTTTAGCATTTAGTTATTATTGCACAGAATGATCCCAAAATTCATAAGATAGAAAAAAAAAATCAGTCAATAACAAATTCTTCTCATTTATAGCTTATGAGATATTTAAAAGCCTTAAACAAGGAATAGACATTTGGAGATTTAAGTAGTTGAAAAGAGCTTAGAACATCCTTACCTGACCACCAGCCACAATGGCTCCAAAGAGATGCAGCAGGCAACATTTTAGGCTTTCCTTGAGATGTTCACTTTCTTGAAAGCATTCTGATTGAAGCAAAATGGAAAAGAATTTCTTATTCTGGTCATATAAATGATACCAAAATTGTCCTCTCAAAAAATCCCACTAACAGATGAAATAATTAAAAAAATCTTCTATATTCCTGGTCATAGACAAATTAAAAAAAAAAAACAAAACAAAAAAAAAACCACAACAAACCAAGTATATAATCTCCACTTCCTTTTACAGAAGTCAGATGTAAACCACATCAATTCCAGCATTATCAAAGTAACACACCATGACCACATTTATCAGGAATGCACAGGGCCAGACCTTCAGCAAGCATCAAACTTTCCATGCAGGCTGACATAACTGTAGACACACAACTGTTGCTCATGATTCATAATATAAAATGAGCCCATTTTGTCCATAATACTGAGAAATAGAAAGATGTGCTAACACACAACCAGTTATCAAACATGATAAAGGTTAAAGCAATTTTGGCATGGAAAGTCTGATGCCATATACAGTGCAGGCAGCTCAAAAAAGGGCCCCTGATCTTGCTCCCTGTAAGCCAAACTTCTGTGCAGGTCTGTAATGTTTCTAGCAGTAATCTCCTTAAGAGAATTAATCCTGCATCTTTTCTCATGCCTTATCTGATATAGATTAGCTACAAACAGCCTCGGGAACTCTTCTTACCAATATATATAACCTGGATTAATTACTAATTGTAAAAGTGGTAACACTAAACTCAAAGTAGCTGCAACAAACTACAATGGATTATTTTATGGAATTAACCACTGTAAAACTTCCAATATGTTTACAAGATAAAACTGATAATTACTTGGACTTGTAAGAACTGAGATTTTAAACAAACATTAGAAACTGAAAATGCAAGATTTTTCTATTCATGAAAACAATAATACAATCTTTAAGACAAGTACCAGTTATTGGCAAGTAAGATTTCTGACTATATACTGAAAGTACAAGCCTGTTCTAAAGAAAATTGCAGAGCTATTTTTAAAATGTGTTCTTCAAACTAAACAAAGCTTACTGATCACACTGTTAGTGTGCTAGTACCTTCACTCCCTTAAGTGGTAGCCTCTGAATCCTCTGGACAATCTCACACAAATTTAAAAGAGCAGCACCTCGCAGATTCTGAATAAATCATTAGGTTGGGAAGGCTAAAACCCCTCAAATTAGTTCTGTCATGGCAGAATGTCTAAAGCAAATGCTCAGCAAATTCTGTCTTGTCTGTCAGCTGGCCAACAAGCAGATGAGCATTTGCCTGCTAATTAGCACAGTTTTAGCTCAGTCACATTAAAAAATATTTAAGAGATTTAGGAGGAACCACAGTGCACTGCACTGAATGGAGAGCAGACAACCTGCAGGTGACATCCTCAGTAGCAGCCCTGAGCCTGCATTTCCAGTGCTCTGGCACAAAGACAATGGCATTCTACTGGCATCAGCAATTTGGTCTTTTTGGCAGCTATCCTATTTTATGTACACAGCAACGGAATCTCAAGGAACAGGAGCTGTGACTCAAACCTAGAAAAATCAAATTCATAAATGCTACCACTACAGGAATAGAACATTCCTTTTCTATTTTCAATTAAAAATGAATAGCTGCAAAAAGGGCTGATTTCACTCCGCTCTCCATCTCTCCATTTTATTCCGGCTGCTTCAATTCTGTTGGCACTAACACTGTGGAACGCTAAACCAGCAAATTAGCTGGGCATCCCACCTTCCTGAGATTTAAGTACAGAACATGGACCTCTAAGTCCTTCTTTTCCACACAATCTGTAATTGTAAGAACACATGAATTCCAAAGTAGCCCTCATGATATTTAATTACTTAACCAGAGAGAAAACAGAAGAGTTTCCCGAATGGCAGCCCAAGGAGCATTTGCCAGTCGAATGGCAGTTTCATTCTTTCTAGCTGTGAAATCACATTAAAGAGACAAAAACGCAGGAACACTTTCCTAAGATTACTTTTCCATGAGGGTTATCAGCACAGTTGCTACAGGGATCTTATATGCAATCACTCTATTGTCACTAATAAATGGAAAAGCTGGCAATCCACAGAGCCAACCCTATTAAGCCATGTTAGGTACCGCAAGTATGGAAAGAAAACAAAAACGCTTTCAAAGATGAAAAGGAATGGCAATAAAGTGATGCTCAGAGCACAAAACAAGCAACCAAAGCAACCCATTCCATTCAGACTCAGAAAGCAAGTGAGAGGCTTTTACATTATCAGGCATTCTCAGGAGAAAGGTACTTAGAATTGCTAAATTCACTCCTCTATAGATGACTATTTTTAAACAGGCTGTTAGCAATACTTACGGTAAAAGAAAGGGACAAACTCGACAGTGAGAGAAGCTGGTTTATACTTCTGTCTGCTCCTTTCAACTGTACTAAGGAAATGTCTGCAATACATTAAAAAACATACACCAAGGACATTAGATATGATACCTTTGTTTATTACTTACTTATTAATTTATTACTTAAAATATTAAATTATAATATGACATAGTAGAAAACACTGCCAAAAATCAGGAATTATCTTTTGCCTACGGGATGAAAAAGAATAGTGAATTAGTATTTCACCCTGAAAACATGAATCACAGCTAATCCTGTATTCACTATCATGCATCTAGAAATACCTCAACATTTTACAAAATTATTTAGTTTATTTACAAAAACCCTAAAAAGCTGGCAATCTCTTGTTCACTCCATGCTTGCTGTAACTAAGGCCCAGCCAGACTGCAAAATTCCTTAACCACGCAATTCGAAATGGGCACAAAGCGTTATTATGGGTTCATTGGGTGGGAGGGAACACACCATCAAATTAAAGGGATATAATTCTACTGATACATTGATAAACTTATCTTCAACGATGCAACATATCTATACTGTGATCTTCAATAACTTCTTTTGCCCTAATTCAACCAGGTCTGCACGTCACATTCCTCTTGGCTTCCTCGTTCCACCAGTTCAGAAAAATGGGCCAGTTTTTGAAAGGAGAAAGCAATGGAAAGGTGTTTGTGGTGGTCAGTTACAACCAAATACCTCTTAGTATATACTCAAATTTAATTTCCTTTTCACTTCTAGATTGCCAGTGAATATACTATAATTTCAAAAAGTTATTTAAATCATATCCAATTTCAGAAAGCATAACACTTTTCTGTGGTGTGATTCTCTCGTTTCATAGTTAAAGTTACCACAAACCACAGTATTTACAGTGCTCTCCTGGTCTGTGCATACCCTGCAATTCGCTGCCTCCAGTTTCGATAAGGATCGTAGAGACTTTCACAAAAAGCCAGTGCATGTCTCACAAATTCTTCTATGGGGGTCTGATCTTCCACTTCTTTTTCTTTTGTTTTGCTTTTTAACTGAAAAAAAAGAAAGCTGTGGTCAGAAAATTTCTAGACATTGAAAATTAATCTCAATCTCCTCCAGAACAGTTCTGAGCCCACAAATTGTTCTCCACATAACACTATTATTGAAAAAGCAGATCACATAAGTAGGAACAGGAAATACCAGATGGCAAAAATAACAGATGAGAATTGTTAACCACGTACCTGCTGAATGTATAATGTAGTCATGGTGATAACATGATTAATGTATGAACACATCCCAATCTCCTCCACGTTAGCCAAATTCCTGTGAAGACAACATAAAAACCACAGAATTGTACACAGTGTACAATCTGAAACTAGTTCAAACAATATACTTAAGTGTTTATTTCTGTCACAGTAACAGAGTTCACAAGTTTTCATCTAACAGGAAGAAAGGCTCAAGTCACACTGCTGTAGGCCAATTCTATCTGGAATTTGGGGTTTGAGAGGTTAAGCAGATTCCCAGGACACTCTAAACAGAAAGCTCAGAAAACAGCTGTGATAACGACAATAACTCCCACTTCTCCCACATTCCTGGTGCAGACACTTCCTAAAACTTCAGCAAACATATACCTAGAAACATTTATTCACTTTAAATTCTCCTGAGGAAAATGAACACCTAATAAATTATTTTAGAACATAAATAAAGCAACAACAACAAAGAATTTCTCAGTCTTGAGGAAAGTCACAAAGATCAGATACCAAAGTGATGATGTAAAAAGGACAATTCAGCAAGGAAGGCTGACAACAGTTTGTAATTCAGAAACACATTACCACCATGCACTCAGCTTATACTTAATATTCCAGGGTATTTCAACACTGCCAGACAGCTCTTTGCACTGTTTCATTGGTAAGGAGGGTGAAAGGACTCTCAAATGCTGCTTCAAATACTTCACAGAAAAGGAGGTTCCCTATAATATTTTATCCCCTTCCTCTCTTAATGCACTTTGCCATAGAAAACTGAAGAAACAGTGAAGAATAGATCTCTAGAATCAGTTTATTCATCTGCTTCAACGCAGAAGTTTCAGAAGGAAATCAGCTGCATTAATAGTGTAATAGTTTCATAAGCTGTTTCTGGAATGACAAGCATATTCGGAATGTGAAACAGCTCTTCCTGTACAGTGGTCTCAAGATATTTCATATCTAACACTTGTTAGAGTGTATCTTTTCTTTTAAAAGTATTTCTGATACCAATACATCCTATCTTGAAATCCCATAGATTTATTTTCTGTAATTACAGAGAATTTAGTACCTAATCCCCTTCTATTCAATTTCTAATAGCAAATAATATTGCAAAGATGATGGCATTACTCCCTCCTCTCTTTTATTCCCTCTTCCTGTATTTGAAGATTGTTAGAAGTGGCATTTCTCTGTTTCCACTGGAAAACATCAAATCACATTGTATGTGTCATTAGACTCTATATTTATAGGCTGTGTCAAGATTTTTTAAACAAAAAAATGGCCTTGGTGAGGTAAAAGGCAGAACAAATACCTGCAAAGGATGATAAAGAATTTCACGAGCAGCAGTGACAGAGCCTGCTGCTGCTCTTCCAGGCCATCTGACATCTTCTGGACACACTGCAGCAGCTGGAGCCTGAGGACCTGGAGAATGTTATCAGGAAGCAGTGATATTCCTGGTGGAATGTCATCCACTCTAATGAGAAAAATCAGACACAAAATTGCTAATTATACAAATGACAGGTTACAAATCAATTTCCACGTGCTCAGTGGAAATAAAGTTCCAATAAATTTCTATAGGAAAGGCCACCAAACTGACAGTTCACCAACTCTTTCTAATGAAGCACAAGAAAATGTCTGGTGCCAACACAACAGCTCAAGTTTTCTTTTCCCCAGGAACAAACCGCATTTAAAAAAGTGTTCAAATTCATTAAGTGGATTCCTAAATGCTCCTCCGTGCAATGGGCTGCCTTAATGCCACAAAGAAATTGCATGATCTTTGGCAGGTAAACAGGTAGCCTGGGAAATCCCTAAGTAAGGAAAAGGATAGCCACAATGGAATGAAAAACTGAAACACAACCCATTTGAGGGAACATTTTCAACTTTCTGCTGAAGATTAAGCGTCCAGATAAATGGGATGCCAGTTACCACACAGTTATTGGAGCCCAGTTGGTATTCATCCACAGTGAACCTCATGTCTTTCTTACATAAATTTTAAAAGGCTTTACAAAATTCTCTTGCCCATTGTTTTTTTGCTGAACTAAAACATATTTAGAAATACACCTGCAAGAACCAAAACATGAAGAAAAGAACGGAAAAACCCCCACAAATAAAACCAATGATCCAAAACAAAGTAAGTCAATAACCCAGGAACAGCCATCTGAAAACCCATTTTAGCAACAGTAAAGAAACATACAGATCTGTTAGAACCTTGCTTGGGATGAAGACTGTTTATCTGCTGTTGCAGTGCAAAAAAGAGTGAGCCTTTGGCAGCAGCTCTTTACCCTGACACATAGTTCGTGAACCCTGCACAGGAAAAGGAAGACATAAGCAAGAGACTTACAGCTTACAAAAGCCTTCAACATGGCCGAAGGCAGGGGGAAAATAACCATAGAAATTCAGCTAGCACAAAAACTCACTAATATGATACTTGCATACACACATGTGTGCAAGAATAAGCATCAGAAAGTGTGGAGAAATGCAATAACTGACACTAGACACTGTGATAGCTCTTAGTTGAGGGAAATGGGGAACAATCCATTGTTCTAACACTGAAAAGGCAGCCTATATAGAAGGGGAAAATGGAGACCCAATTCAGTAAAACCTCTAGACAGGTACAAGAAACAGCAGGCTCCCATTCCCTAGAAAACAAGTGTTACCTATACACAGAACCACATACTGTTCATTCCCTTGCCTCTCTACAGAGTGGCGCAATTCACTTTTCAGATCCTGGGATTCAGAATCCCAAGGGATTCAGAAAGTTGCAGCACAAATTTTACAGTACCTATAGGCTCTAAAGTGATAGAGACATTAACTGCAAAACAGAGCAACTTTTTTTCCAACACAACTTCCAAGAAAGAAATTTCAGTTTCTGTGATAGCAACTTCACCCCTCCAGATGCTGTCAGACCAGCACCCCTTGAAACTACACACATGGTTCCTGCTAATCTGATAACTCAGGGTTTGTATTTCAGATTCTGATAATGCCCTCTCAGTATTAGGAAGGTCATAGTTTGTGACAGCTGAAATCATACATCCAGAAGCTATTTCCCTAAAATGGCTAACAAGTCTTTTTCAGTATGATCACAAAATGCTTTACAAGACAGCAAACAGCATTGCCTTCATGCCTCACATCCCAAAGAATGTTTCTCTGCAGTAGCTGCCTCTCTGTGCTATTGCACAACCCATGAGAATTTAGTGCCTCATGCAAGATCAGGACGAGAAAGCCTCATTGGGATTACTCAAACTCAATTTACTATAGAGCATATAAAATAAATACTTATAAATAATTACACTTCTTTTTCACTCCAGAGCAGGTTACTAGTACATCATCAGGAAAATCTCAAAATTAAATTTGTTGACATGCAGTACCAATTCTTCCCAACAAGACTTGCTGTTTAAACTAAGTATTCCAAAAAGAAGGGAAAAAAAGTCAAAAATCATACCTTAATTGACATTCTCATCTGACTGCTGGCATCCTATCTCAAAAATATGAAAAAGAACCTTACACATTTGGGTTCTTTTTACTTATAATTTCCTTCATTACATTACAGGGTTATGCAGCAACACAAGCTGCTATCTCAGGTGTCTGAAAGGCAGTTCAATTATCTATAAATTGTATGCAACTATTGCAGCTCCAACTCGCACACTGGGCCCACTTCTCCACCAGTGGTAAGCACTTGGGAACAAAGGGCTGTAGAAAACCAGGCTTTACTTTTCAACAACCCCAAAAACACGTAATCAGCATTCCTAACATGATTCCTGCATCATTTTTATGTGGATTTGAAGTCAGTAAGTTAACAAAATATGGTTTCTATGACACTTTGTATGAGATTCCTTTAAGCTCCTTTGCTCAAGATCATGCAAACCAAAAGCAGAAAAAGAGCACAACACCCCTCTGGAGGTCTTTGTTATTTCTAAAAGTATTAAACTAAATGACAATTCCTCTCCTTCAATGAGGAGGAAAAATCCTCTCACCAGCTGGTGAAGGTTTTATCCTTTACATGGTAAATACTTATGACATGGATATGTGATTTTAGGGACAGAACACACAGGTGTGCTGGTCTTAGTGCTCAAAGCTGTCAGCATAACTATATTTGCCTTCTCAGTAAAACTATTAAAAATACCATCAATGAGCCATTTCACTTAAAAATACAGAGTAGATGCACAAAGAGAGAAGTAGAACTGTAGCTGTATCAGCCTGTAAGCTGCATAATTGTATAAGCTCTACTTACACAGTCAAATCATACCACTGGATACGTTCATCCCCTACATTTAGAGGTTTCCTAATTCTGCACTCCATAGCTTCTTTCAGATTTCCAAAGCAGACTTTTGGAAATTATATATTCTAATTTACAGAAGAAATACTCTTACGAGTTAAATCAGCAAGCGGCAGTGCCAATTGAGAGTCATCCTTTCAGGATAAAAGAAATCCCAAAGCCAAACCTCTAACAGAGTATTTACATTTCTTAAGTGGTATTTTCTTGAATGCCACAAAACCACACATGTTTTAAATTTGCACAAAACTTTATGCCTGTCTTCCAAAAGGTTAGTTTTGTCCAGAGTTTTCTTCTCTCCACACAGTTTCTCACTATTTCTTGGCATTAGCCCTTAGTACACAAGGTCTTTCAAGCATACAGCTGTAAAACATACCAAGATTTATGGAAGAAGAAAAAGAATAAAAACCTATTGGTTCAGTCAATTTCTCATTTTACTCAGCAACATATATTTTTTTCAAGACTAAAAGACAGAATTACTTGCCTAATAAGCAATTCAGAATAAAAAAATGAGTCCACAGGGTCCAATGGCCCCAAGAGTCACTGGAAATCAGCATTTAGTGGTTCCACGCTGACCTACATTTCTTTTTAATGGGCCCAGTATTATCAGTTTCACAGAACAAAATGCCTGCAATACAAACTGACAAACCCCAGAAAAATGCCACTTTTCACATGCCTGATTATATCCCAAATGTAACAAAGAATTCCAGTTTCTGTCCTTATTTAATTCGAATATCTGCTCTCAGTGTATTCTTTTTTAATCCTGCCATAAAAACACAGGAATGATTTGCCTTCACCCCATGCTGTTTTGATGCTTTTTCTGCACAACTGTTACACAAATGAGTCTAAATCCACATGGTTCTATTCTTCCAGACTAATCACTAATCCTGTCATTAACCTCAGAAAAATACATTATTTTTACACTCACTAAGTCACCATTTTTCACAATGAAGATGCTGCTATTGTTCTGAACAACTAAGCTTCATGTTTGTTATGTTGCTGAAAAAGCCCAACCCAAAACCCATGAACACAAACTAAAAAACACTTAAAACTTCAAATGAACTAAATAGCCCTTAAAGTAAAAGTACTGAGATATTCTTCTCTTCTCCTGTTCATATTTTAATATTAAATAGTATAAAGATAATCTGTGTTAAAGGATAAACATGTTTTCTTAACTAAACACAGGAAGATGTATTTTTGACTCAGCAAAGGAGACAAATCTGCGAGAGCACACAATTAACCTGAAGGTCTTGCTTATTGGTAATTGTACTACATAATTTGCATTCATACAGGCATGATGAGGAAAATTTTAACACAAAGAGCTGAGAAGCCCAGGGTTTATCCACCAAGATCTAGGTGCAGCATCCTTCATTTCCTTGTAACAGTAGAAGGTGTCACTTACACTTCAAACAGGATCTGATCCAAAGCCCATTAAAGAATTTTCATTGATTTCAACAGGGCTTGGACTGCAGCCACTGGTAGGGAACACCACTCCTTGCTCTCAAACACCATAATGCTGACACCAGTCCTCATGAATTCTGAATCCCACAACCTTTGGTTTTCCTTGAAACCCCCAGTTCACCCAAGTGTCTCAAAGCAAGAGAAAACACCCAGTGCTTAAGTTTCTATTCCTCATTTGTGAAGTTAGACACAAAAACACAACCATGATAACACAGCAGAAAAATTTAAAATATTAAACATAAAACTCTGAAATTAGACTTCAAGAGTACATCATGATTATATGAGAGAACTTTTGGTCAGCAACATGAGTGAAGTCACCAATACTCTCATCATGAATGGAAGTCTTCATGGATGCAAAGAAATCACTTTAAATCTATAATTGGTGCATATTTTATTTTTAAAAATGTTTCCAGCTAAGATACTCAAATCTTTCATTAAGCTTCTAATCTTGTCCTGAATCTTAAAGTAAATCCTGAAAAAAAATTACAAAACTCTTTATCTGCATCTTGCTTCTCTTCAGTCACTGATGATGCAGATAACAAGTACTATTTCATATGCAACATTTAATGAATGCTTATTCAAAAAATGCACCAGGAATAATGATTATATTTCTACAAACAAGAACAAGGCACTCTCATGCCACCTCCTAACATAATGCAAATACAGTATTTGCCCAGTTTCATCATTCCCAGCCCAACTTGACCTTCAGATTGGAAGTGCCACTCCACAACTAAAAACCTTTCTGTTGTTTAAAGGCACTACTGGCCTTGAACAAGACTGGGCTCTCAGCCAGGTCTGTTTCAGATATCAAGGAAAGATGAACAGGTCTGTAATCCTACATACCTAGTTGGCAGCTTCTCAAAGTCCACATCCAGAAACTGTTCATAGCTAGAAACAAAACTATCCAACCAGAGCTTCAGGTAATCCGGATCCTTCTGTAAAAAAGAAAGGAACATTAGGCAATATTGCACTCAAGGTCATTCACTAACAACTCCATAGTACTACCTCAAATGAAAAGCTTTTATTTAATGGATTGCAACAGGGAGGAAGGAGGAAACACACTTTTTTCTAGAACTAAAATAAAACACAACCACCTGTGTCCTTTGACATTTTCAGCTACATTGTGCTGATGTGACATTCTTGCTCTATTTATTAGTTTAAGTGTCTCCTATTCTTGGTACCAGTACCAAACAAAGCATTTCAGCTACCCTCCACCAATAAGCTTTACTTACTCTCCCAAGTAACCCATACCAGCTTCACAAACCTACTAGTATATGTTCTAGTCTTGATACCATAGATATCAGTACTCAACACTCCTTATGGCTCCTACAATTAAATAAGAACTCAAACAGCAGTCTTAATCAAAAATTGTTTTTCACTTAATTCATAGGCCAATATGGCAGCCAGCAGCAGATTAAGAGGCAGATGGTGTTCAAAAAGACATGCAGAAGCTGTGATTACAGGTTAAATATAAATTCCCTTCTAGTTGTTCCTAGCAGAGCACCCAGACTCTGTGCCCAGCAGCCCCTCAGGGCTGGACACAGTGCCAGGATGAGGACAGACAGACCACTGCAAATCACACAGGAACATTCTGCCAATGTGCATTTGAGGCAGCCTCACTTTGGAAGCCAAGCTGCTTGATTTTCAAAAACAAGCTGCCAGACCATAGCCAGTGTATTTCTCCACAAGGACTGTACAGTTCTGTCCATTAATACAGATCCTTCAGGCTCACATTCTATATCACAAATAATTTTCAAAATAGCTTTAAAATACTTGTCTAAAGTATTGAACATTATAAATTATTTTAAAACCTACTTCATAATTCAGAAAATTTTGCAAAAGTTGAAAACTCTTTTATTCATCCTTCTCTTTTCCCTTTTCTTTATCAACATCCTTTTTCTTGTTGTCTTTGTATTACAATAGATGTTCCCAAATAACAGATTATTTCCCTGCAAAGCTAAGACAAAAAGAGTGAATAACTCTACCACACACAATACTCTGAGACAATATCAATATAAAAGAAACAGTCACCAAGAAAGAGTGACACAGAGTGCTGCCAGTGCAAAATAGCTACCTATAAAAGAGCCCTCATTGGGGGAAAAAAACAACAACAAACCAAATAATAATAATAAAAAAATAAAAAATCTCCAAAGCAAAATACAAAACTGACAACCTTGGAACAAAATGAACAAGCAAAATCCAGAATCTGACACAGTGCAAAACTGTTCTCAGAGCACCTTTCCACAGCAAGAACAAGAGTCATAAAGCCTTGGAATCCCCTTCTTACTCTACACTTTACCCTTCTCTGAACTACTCTGAACTCAAGCAAGAAGTGTCAGAAACACCCAGATACAATTTAGTTCACAATCACTATTAATTGTATATGAAAGAAGTTCAGATACTGGGTCAACAGGTGCCAAATAAAACCCTCAGGTGGCTACAGGTCTTGTCTGATTGTTTGCTTAACTGCATTTGCTCGTTCATTTTTCCTAATTGTCTTATTTCCCCTCTTCCACTTAATCTCTAATCCCTCTTTTCTTCATAATCTTTCTTCTCCTCATCTCTGCTTTTATTCACATTTCAATGATTTTCTGTTAAAAATTTATCAAAAAAGCACAATGTCCTGGAACTGCAGTGTAGCCTTGTTCTCATGTTTAATATGCACTTAACTACAAATGGTTAAGTTACCTTAAACACACCTCTTAATTGTCCTCAACAGGAAACCACTAAACAGAATGAAGGAAGCCGCTGAGATAAAGAACAATTTCAAGGTTTCCAAGATACAGGTTTAAGCTACAGAAGTTGTCAGATTATCACGAGCAGGTGAGCACAGAATACGCATTTCTCCAGTTCAGAAATCAAACACTTCAAAAATCGAACCAAAAGTCAGGCAGGAAGTAAGACTTGCCTAAAAGAATGACTTAAAAGCAGAAGATGCTGTCTTCAGACATTATAGCTTTTTAAAAATGGTCACAAATTTAAAGCTTTAACTTCCTTGTCTTTCACAGCAAGTTACTTTAGCCACAATCAAGCTATTTCATGGGATCATAAAGGTGAAAAAAACAGGATACAATTTTAGTAGTTACAACATAGCTCAGACTCCACAGGAGGAAGAAATAGCAATCTTGGGGATATAACACAGAAACATTGCCATATGTATGTACCCATTGCTTGTAATGATAATGCCCAGTATGTGCAAAACTCAACTTATTTGACTCTTGCTGTTGAACAAACGGCTTTGTTTTTCCCTTGGCATGAGCAACTTCTCCCTGAAATACAACATGAAATACTAAATATTTTGCCAAATTGAAATTGTTTGTTGACACAGCTGAGGCTCATTGCTAACTGTTGATAGCAAACTTGTGCAAGAAAACTGTTTTTCTTAGTCACATACCATAAAGGAAGACGTGCAAATAACATCAATATCTGACTTTAAATCGCTTTAGCAAAAAGTTAAGGATGAGAAAAGGGGAAGGGTAGGACAAAACCCAAAATTAGATTAAATGCCTGCTTGCTCCTTTTTAATGGTATAGCCTAAATCACAGAATATGCTGAGTTGGAAGGGACCCACAAGGGTCACAAGTCCAAATCAGTTTCCACTTCCTTATCTTTAAGCTACAATGCCCCTGGCAAGGCTGTCAGTGCAGACCAGGAATGAGAGAACACTGGCACAAAAAATACACAAGAAAAAGCTCTTGCACAGATGACAAGAGGAAGCCACACGTTATAAAAAGGCCAAAAGCTTTTGCCTACCTATAGTGCACATACTGCCCAACTCACTTTGTCAGAAAAACTCCCAATTCTGGTAAAAACCAAGAACTGCAGCACAGTCTGAGCATTCTCTGCAGCACACTATTTAAGGCAACTCCCATCTATGTCAATCCTCAGCCAGCCAATTAATTATACAATAGTTCAAGCTAATAGAAAATGAGTTTTGATATCAAAATACCAGGTACCACTACTGGAATATACCAGTAGGAAACACCTTATGCAGTGGTTGGCTCTCAAGAGTCCCATCTAGAGATTTCCATCCAAACAACAGCACTAACTCAGCACCACTTGGAAGGAAAATCTTTTAAAAATCATGAAGGCAATAAAGTAAACAGTATCACTTAGCAACATAAGAAACACCAAGAAATAAGCCTTCATTCTAAACCAGCTAATAGAACCATGCCACCTTTCCAGAAATGAACAAAAATGAAGACTTATGAACCAAGAGGACATCAGTCCAGGAAAAAGTGACCCAGTATTTAAGTCTGGCTACAATTAGGATACATGAGTGGTTTTTACAATGTTAGAAAACAGCTTTCAAGGTTTTAATCTGCCCCAGGTTTTCCTTTTTCTTTATTAGCAACAAACAGCTCAGATCCCAAGCACCAGTCACCTGTTGAAAGCTACAAGAAATCTAAACTTTACTAACACAGTTTTAAGAAAGAAAATTGGAAATGGTATTCCTGAATGGTAACTGAATGGTAACCGAATGGTAACCGAAATGTTATCCTTGGCAAAGTACACAAAAAAGATCATTCCTAAAACACTGCTAAATACATACAACCTTTCTGAAGACCTGCCTATGTGCGTCAACTGTATCTTTCCCAAACCAAAGCATGGTGGTTCAGGAGAAAAACAGTCTTTTTACAGTGGTTTAAAATTCTAATTTCATAATAAAACCAAACAGTAATAAGGTGTATCAGCTGTTTTCTGTGCATCATCATTCCATGTACAATGCAATTATCCTATCCGGCATCTTTATCTGAAACTGAACTATTGTTTGAGGTCAACTGCTATCATTTAATCTGTAGTTTAAATTCAGTGGATTTCAGAATGTGTTTCTGTTCTCTTCCCACTCACCATTTCAGCTATCCCCTATTTTCTCATGACAGAAGTGGCAAACCACATTACCAGCAGAACCCAGACTGACCTCACTCTAGCATGGATACATCTGTGTTCTTCGATGCCAGAACCACTTTCCAAGCCAGTACACGTTGCAATATGACAGATATCTGCATTCCACGTGGCAGAAGATTGCATCCCAAGGGTATGGCAATACTTCAGATCTGTGCTGCTACAGAGAGCAACAAACCACTGAACTGCAACCCTGACTCCAACTGGTTCACCATAAATTGTTGGCTACCCCATTATATCTCAGCTCTCTCAAGGAAGCGCTGTCTTAACCACACTAGAATGCAGCATCTGAAATACTCCAAAGCTTTTATTACCAACAGGAGCAGCAAAAACTATGGAGTGTATTTCTTGTTCCCCACTCCCATAATTAGCCCTTTGTTACCATTCTGCAGACAGGTGGCTGAAGGCTGTCTGTCCAAGTTGTTTCTGTGGTGCTGGCTGAAGATGCACCACATTTTTAAAGCACAACTCACACAGCAATGTAAGTTTTGATAATATACCACAAGGCTAAAGCGAGACAGACCAATCTGAGACTGGCATTCTTCCCCAGCCCCACCACACACACTCTGCAGACATGCTTTATGAAATCAGCAAGAAATCAAGAAGGAAACTTTTTATTTGTACAATAGTAAAAGCAGGAAGAAGCTGCATGTGGTAATAAAATACCTTTCACCAGCTCCAACTTTCCAATCACTAAAAGAAGATAAGAAAATGTTAATTTCTGAAACTTTGAAGCTTTCTAAGTCACAAGCCTAAGGTTTTCATTTATTTACCTGGAACTTGCCTAGCTTTTGTGCAAGACAAATTTCTGTAACTTATCTGAATAGTAATTCATATATAAAAACTGCAAGCCTTCAAGCTTCTGGAAGACAATTTCTCCATGGCTTGAAATGCAAGAAGGTAAAATCCTACTTAAGGTAGCCATTTCTCTTCAGAGTAATAAATGGAAACAACCAGAGTTTTAACAAGGCTATCTTAAGGATGTCATTGTGAGATAAGTGCAAATCTAAGAAAAATTTAAAAACAAAAAACCCCAAACAAACAAAAAAAACCAAACAAACCCCCCTAAAAAAATAGAGCCAAAGAGTAAAAAAGTAAAAAGTTCTTTAGTTGACAGCCACAAGTTTACAGAGCCTAAGCTTTGGGGGTTCTGAGCTCAACATATTATAATGAAGGCCTGTGACAGTCATTCACCTGCAGTATTTTATGCCTATTAAATCAAATGTAGCTCAGAACACCGAAAGTGAAACTTCCTTGTCCCGTCCCTTCCTTAAATACACCTGGTTTTCTTTAAAAAGAAAAACAAACAAAAAAACCCAGCAAAGTTACATATCACACTTCAGGTCTCCATTTTCATAAGATCCTCTCAGCACAGTAATAATTATTAACAGCTCTTTACACTTTAAAGACTGCCAGGCCTGAGCAGAATGGTGTTTCTATAGGTACCAAAAATAATCTGAAAACTTTCAAAACCATAACACACTAAACCTGTCTCCTACAAAACATCCAGAAGAAGGTTGTTGGGTTTTTTTCCTTTCCCAACACAATACAATGCCAGAAAGAACAAAACACTTACTAAATAAACCAGGGTACGGGTCCACAGTCTGCACAGCAATACTGTGACTTAACAGTGCCATGGGAAATCAGCAAGTTTCCCATGGAGTCTGTACATCAATACTGCAAGTCTTAAAATCCCAAACTCCAGCCAGACCTTCCTTAGACTTGGCAAACTCTCGATGCTCACGCCAACTCCAGCATTTAACAACAGTGAGACAAAGCCAGCAGCACAGAGGGGATCTGCTCTGAAGCCCTTCTTACAGGCAGGACATTCTCTAGGGCAATGAAGTGAAAAGAAACTACAACCAAATCTACACTAACTTGGGGCAGGCTCTTGTCTTTGATATATTAAGTTACCTATAAATTACAGTAGCCTTCTCTAGTCTTTATGAAGACTCATTAAATAAACGGCAAAAATCCAGTCTTATTTTTTATCAGTAATTAGTTTGTCTATGCAAGAAGGTCACAAGAAATGTTTGCCTCAGTATAACAACTTTAAATTCATTAACAAGCTAGGTGGAATGAAAGTCTTAGAGCTTACTCTAAATTAAATGAAAACATTTGACACAAAACAGGAACTGAAGTCCTCCCACTGCAAATCTTCAGCCCTGTGCCTATGCAATGCTGGCACATTTACCCAAGGTTTCAAATCAACGCTATTTATGTATTTATATAAAGTTGCTTTAAGATTTACCAGTAACTTCCATTTCTACTAAGGCTTCAAGCAGAGACACAACTGGAAGGGCAAAGCTCAGTCCAATTTTATAGCTCTGTTCAGGAAGTGTTAGCTGCTAAAAACAAAAGCTGGATCCACCCCAGGCTATTTGCAGTGTCACATTCCATGCTCTAAAGGCAAAAATTCCCTGCAGAGAAGTTCAGAGTCCGACCATCAAACAAGCCTGACTTGTTTGACAAGACAGTTGTTTGAAGTCGTTAAATTTAACACGGAGGCATCAGCCGGGTCTGACTCCTGTGCGGGGCTCTCAGTCAACCTTCAAAGTGCGTTTCAGCTCAGAAGCACAAGCATGAAATCTCACTGGCACGGGTATTATTGTAACTAATCCCCCCATCCCCAGGCATTTTATTTAAAATAAGAACAATCCCTTGGTGTCAAGGCTGAATTAGACCTACAAAACACAATGTTAGAAAATTAAACATGAAACACTGCCTTTACATCACTGATGAGTTTACCAGTCTTAATTGAAGCAGTCTGCATAATGCAGAATGGCAGAACATTCCTCAACACGGTTTGAAATAAACTATTCATTGGGGAATTAGGAGGTTTGTTTTCAGGGAGTTTTTTCTCTTCGTGTTTTCAGACACACAAGGCTTATTTCCAGCATGAGAACTCCCAGCAGCCTTTACTTTGAAACATGTCAAAGTGCTTATGCTTTTTGTGAACCTTTCCTATCTCACACCTGTAAAATGCCAAAATAAAACATAAAAAGCTTTGTTATAGCAGCAACACTACAGCTAGAATTAGTGAAAGACTACACGATAAACCACTTCAAACTGGCTAAATTGCCTTCATAAATTCAATCAATACCAATTAGCAAGGGAATCACCTTTGGGTACAATTTTTCATTTTAATCAAAACACTGATTTTTTTAACTGGCTGATCCAAAGAAAGAAAAGCTCCTGGCAAGCAGTTATAAATGCCATTTTTCAAAAGTTACACAGCATTCTGTTCCATTTCCGGAAATAAAAGAAAAAAAGGGATGGGGTGGTTTTATAAATGGAGGTTGCAGTGAATCATCATAGAAACAACTATTTTGGGACAAGTTAAAAATTCTGTTTAGCACAGCAAAATAAACCTATAGCTGCCAATCATGATAAGACTCAGCTCAAAAAGTCCAATTAGATATATTTCTTCTCTTTTCAAAACAAGCAAAAATATTTATAATCTTCCACCATAGCTTTAAGGTAAAGACAATCATCTGAGCACTGTTACTCATTTTTCTTTGACTTCAGACCTCCAACAGAACTAGAAAAACAAAATTAATTTTCTTATTAAAATGGAAGTAAAGTCCCTCTTTTTCTTTCTCTTTCCCTTTTTGTTGTTTTTCTTGGTTTTCAGTGATCATACAATTACAGCCTTGTAACTTAGAACTGGCATGTGACTGACGCTGTCCATGGGATGAATCCAGTTCATCTGAGCTCCAATTTTAATGTCTACATTGAGCAGAAAGTACCACCAGGCAAGTTCCATGTACAAGTTGGCATATGCTATTTCAGCCTTCTGGAGTCCACCACACAGGGCACATATCAGGAATTTACCATACTATGGCATAGTGCATTCAATTAACATTCACTTTTCCCGTCCAAGCTGACACAGTGAACCAAGTGCAAGGTGTATTTTAAGCTTAGAGGAAACAAGAAGTATCCTAAATAATTCAGAGGCCACTAAAATAATATGATGTCAAAAGCCTACAGTGTCAAGATCGGCTAAATTTAATGAAAATTAAAACTAGCTTAGGAGAATTTAGAGTTTAACTCTTATGGCTTTGACACTCAAGTTATATTAGCAAAAGGCTGAGTTTTAGCAACAACACACCCAAAGTCAGCTTTTGCCTCAAGTTTCTAACTTTCAGTGTAATGCAAAAGACAGTATAAGTTTAACTCAACAGAAAGGAATCAGGATGATACTCCAGCAGTAAAACATCAGCCTGTTATTTCACCACATCAGCAACTAAATATTGTTATGTCTTTCAGCACAGAAGGGTTGAGAACTTGTGTACAGCTTATCAAAAAAAGTCTGTATTTGTTTCAAAATGTCACGATTATTTCACACCAAATTTAACTAAAACAAATTTTTGTACCTTTAGCTATGCATTTACCTGTTTGGTTTTGTCTTCTTGGTCTCCCCTGGCCTTACATTAACATTGTACTGCAGCTGAGCTACACACTGAAAGCAGAGCTCAGGTACACACTGAAGGGATATAATTTAAAACCCCCAGATCCACTTTTCAAAAAGCACACTTCAAAAACCCCTCAGAAAGTATGGCATAGCATAACATGCATTATTTGTGCAGCTGCTGTTTGGCATCCGTTGCACTTCTGGTTCAGTTTTTAAATGATTAGCACAAGTAACTATTGAGAATCTCTATCCCTGGCTTTACTCACAGGAGCTTTACCCATCCCCTTCTGTGAATGCTGCATGGCCCTGTGGAGAAAAACCTGCATGATGGAGTCAGACCTGAACCACTGGACTTCTCACCAGAGACATCTTTTTGTATTTTGGGTTATTACACACAAAAATATTAAAGGAGCATCCTTCTGATCATTTTCTTCCACAAATTTCAAGTTTGCCCTTTAAAACACGTGAACACTGACCAAAATTGTTACTTAATATAAAAACCCCAGGAACACTGAATAACATCTTTTTCCTCCTTGCTCTTCTGTACATGACAAACCATTTAGCACACAGTGCCCATGAAGCTTCAGATATTGATCAAGAAAACAGTTCATTCCAGCCAATCCTAAATTCAGTGAAAGCACAACAAATACCAGGTTTTATGAAACTGAGAGCATTAGCCAAACACTTGGCAGAGTTGGGAAGGCAACTCACAAGCAGCCTGCAACTACCACAACCACTTTCTACTAAACTTGTGAGGATTATGTCACTGGAAACTCTGGGCTGATGCCCTGCATATACTGTAGGTGAACATTTCCATTCCTCCCACAGAAACCAAGCATTTTCCCTTTTTGCATGATGCTTTTAGAATAAGTTTCAATAACTTCTAAAACTTTTTTTCCGTTCTTAAATTCAGTTTCCACATTGTAAAGGAAAACTGGCAGTAAACCATCTGAAGGTATGATATTTTCCTAAAATTATTATTAGTGTTAAAAGAATAATCTTACTATCTTATTCAAGAAGTCAAACTCAAACTGCTTCATCTTCACTTTGCTTTTTATAAATATTTCTGGCATTACTGCTAAAAAATTGGCAATAAAAAGAGTGGAATTCTTCCTATATTAATACTTAAAAGCAAAGTCATTCACCATTTTAATTCAGACTTCAGAAATATGCCCTCCTTCATCCCTATGTGCTCCTCCCTGCCCCCCATGCTTTCAGTCCAAAAGTCAGAACTATGAGGACTGGTTATTTGAATAAAAGTGCATTTTCTATGTTAAATTGCTATCTTTAGATAATTAATGGTTTACCATTTCATTTGGTTTTATGCTCTTCATGTCACGCAAGAGTAGCATTAACTATGAATTCATTTTGAGGTTTTCTTTGTACCTCTCTCAGATGTCCTTCAGATACAGCATTCAAAAGCCTTTACAGCCTTTGGAATTTGACATCTTAAATATCCACTCCTTTTATAATATGCCCTGCATTTAGATATTCATATAATTAGCCATTCCTACAGTTAAATTTAATTCCTAATTTTACAGTCATAGTTAGCAGTGTTACTTGATGGTCAAACAACTATTTAATGCCACTTATTCCCATTGCTTACTACAGACACATGCAAACCCTGTCATAAATTAGACAAACAGATTATCATACATGCTCTGAATATCAGAGAATGCATCACCACACAAATCTTTTACCAGCACAGAAATCTAACAGCTTCAGATTTGCAGATTCTTGGAAGAGCTTAATGAGATGTCAAACTTAATACAGTGTTTATGAGGAGAATAATCAAGTACAGTTTTAATTTCTTGGTGTTTCCTGTTGTATCACCCGTCGTCCTTCACAGCAGCCTCCCATTTAGAAGAATATGAACTGGAAAAGCCAGGCCTGAACAAATTGCCTTTTTTTAAGGAAGAAAAGATGCTCATCTGTACTGCTGAGATGTGCATGTTTTGGCATTTTTTGCCTGCTTACACATATATCTTTCAGCAAGAAAAGCTCAGTAATTAGGGAAGCTCTTCTCTGCTGTATGGCAGCTGTTTCACCTTCCTTAAGCCTGTAAATATTTTAACAGTACCTATTGACAGCATTTGGATTCAGGCACCAAGGTACAGTGCTGTTCAGGGGGCAGTTGGCAAGCCCTTCTCCCATCTCAGTAACCAGCACAAACACACTGCACATCTGAGGGGACTCTGCACCATTCTTTTAGCAGGACATGCTACCCGAGATCTGCCAGACTGACCAGGCTAAAAGGGCCATAACTCAGACACCCCAAAACAACTCCATATTTGATAAATCCACTCTTACATTAGAACACCAACACACAGACCCAAAGCCTGTGTTCCCAGCTTTGTGAGAAATCATTCTACTTAAGAGACACTTGATTGTTTCACGCCAGTGAAAGCCTGATCTGAAATACATTTGTTGGCATGTTCAGCACTGGATGTTTCTCCTGGATTCCATAAAGCACTAATCCATAAACCATGTGGGAAACCTAACCATAGGCTGGACACCAGTGAAGCTCTAAATCTTACACCAAAACCATGGAGAAACCATAGACTTTTCTTTATCTAGAAGTAGCAGCTACATAAAGGTATTGTCAAATACATTACAGAATAATAAACAAAAATTATTTCTTCATAGCTTGGAAAATGTTATGGTTTTCTTACTTCTTTGTTTTGGTTTATCCCAATTCAGCCTTGAAGTCAAGTCTGTAGTCTCCGTGTCAGAGTATCTGTTCTGTCTCTGAACAACCACCAGCACAAGGTCATCCAGGCCCATAATTAAGGAAGGAAACAGCTACTCAAGAGACTGAGACATCTCATATATTCATGTCAATTATTTATATGAAAAGTTCTATATTTGTAAATATCAGAATTATGCTAGTTCTTGGACCAGGAGACAACTCTTTAAATAGAAGACAGTAAATTCAGAATTGAAGACCAACTGTTCTTGTTTATCTATATCCACTCTTAGTTCAGTCTCTCAAATAAAGATGGAACAATGATATTTTTACCAAAACAGGGCCACAAGTGACTTGTGACATGATCTTCTACAAGTTACACTCCCTGAGAATGTAGAGTTTGATTTAAAAGAACCTATAGAGAAGATATGTTACACAGCAACTGTTTCATTAAACTTCACTCACTGGTTTTGGTAGAGGCATGAATTTATGTGACATTGACTTAGGAAAAGCTTTTACTGACCATTTGGTTTGCTCCAGCATTCATTTAGCTGCAAACTGAATACTTCTTTATATACTCCAACAAAGACAATACATAGTAATGTGATACGCAACCAAGACAAATCAGCAATTGCACAAGAAGGAAGCCAAGTGCAAGCCAAGTCAGGATGAGATCATATTTGGGATGCAAAGGTCAGTGTTTCACACAGGGCTTACAGTTGAACACCAAAGATTATATTCTTGCTGAATTACACGTCTCACCAGAACTAAGTAAAATTTTGCTAAACTCTCATTTCTTTGAGAAACAGTAACACCCCCACTCAGGTGAACAAATTCAGTTCAAATCATACTGCTTTTTGCAGCCCTACAACAGTCATATCTAGAGGCTGATTTAATCATAGAGTTTTTGGGTTTATTTACAAATGCTCTCCAATTTTATACAGGAGCAGAGTTGAAATACCTCTTACAGCACATTATTTAACATAAACCGATGAATTATTCCACATAATTTCATTATAGTTTTCCCAAAGTAAAACACTTGCTGTCACTTGCTAAACATGGCATTGAATGCCCCAAACTCCCAATGCAGCTCTCTGAGGGGTTCAGCTGAACTGTAAAATACTGTCTGGCAGGCAGTACCTTGTAAAACAGCATTGCAGGGACACCAACAATGTAGCAGGACGCTTTTTGTCAGTAACAGCCTGTTAGCAGGTCAGCTTAGCAAGACCATAACACCACGAGAAAACCAGTCTGTTCTTGCTCCCAAACAACTTCCTTCACTAACAAGATTACCCTCTTTCCACGTTAGTTTTGGCCCAACACAAGGTGGCTAATGCCAATGGAAGTTCTTCAAAGGAGCACATCCTTGAAAAGCACATGAATTTATTTTTTCAATTCAAGGTCAAATTTATCTCAAGTCTATGTAGTATGAAAGGATTAAGACACAAGAACAGCAAAACAGTGGAAATCATTCTCTTTCAAAGATTTTCACTTACAGAACAAAGTAAACATTAATTTAAATGAACTGTCTACTACTGATAACGCAAATGTAAGTTTAACTCAAGCCAATTTAATGTTTATATGCTAAAGATTGATTTTCTAAGTATACACTGCAATGGTGTTCCAGCAGTAGAGACAGCCCTGTGAAGACAGCAAAGCACTGCTGGCACCCCAAGCAGGTAGCAAGTCACTCCTCACAGTGGGCTGCCCCAAACAGAAATTCTGACATCTCCCAAGAACACTTAATTCCTCATTCAAGTCTTCTTCTGATTCTTGTACAGCAGCCTATAAGGACCCTAGATGGGGAGAAAATAACTCAAAGTAACAGGACTTTAACCACTTCAGGACATTTTTAGGCTAATGCATATAGTCATCTAACATTTTTTTCTGTTCAGCTTTTGATCTAGCACTGAAAAATGCTCTCCTATTTAAAATTACCACATTTCTTCCTATGCTACATTGCTAAATTAGAAGATATTTACATAGATATTCTCACTATGCCAGAGAGAAAACTACAGTGTATTTATCTCAATACAATAAATTTCGTGAAAATGAGTAAGATACAGTACAAGGTGAAAAGCACATTTAGGGTGACAGCTCATGCACAAGTCTGATGCTCTGAACACAGCAAGGGATGTGACTGGCTCAGTTCTCTGCATCAGTAAAGGCCAGAACGTTGTGATTGGCTTTATGGGTTCTAACACACAGAGTCCCAGCTGTATCAATGGCACCAAAGGTGAATGTTCCCCCTGCAATGGGAAGCACAGGCTACAGGCTGGCTGGAGAACAGACTCAGGTTTCCTTTCAAACCATTCTATCATCTACAGGAAAACAGTGTTTAAATTAAGTCAGGGCTGTGCTGAAGACAAGAGTGTAAGAAAAAGCTCAGAGCCATTGTAACAACGAAAACTGAAGATTTTCTGATGTGCATATGGCAGCTAAGTGCCTGCATTTATGACTTTGACACTCCTTCTGAAGGCAACTGGGATTTTTTTTAATAGATGAGAAAAATCTCTTTCAATATAAAAGCATATCTGGCTGCTTTCTGAATAAAATGAAAAATATCAGAAATTCTGACATGCTTTATGTCTAAGAGTCTGAAATACCTACAGAACAACTGTTTTGTTGGGGTTTTTCTAAACACATCATTAAAATCTTATAGATAAGACAGAGGTTGAATCTGCAGTAGTGGTCACTTTAGAGGATTATAAAACAGAAATGTATTTTCTATACTTATACATAATTAATACCTAATAAAAAGTTTATCAAGCAATATTGTAATACCAATATTACAAGAGGAATATTATTACAGCCATAACAGTCTAAGGCAAAACTGGTAGATTACCCAAGTCACATTAACATCAAAAAAGTCAGAGACATGCATGAAAGCATGTTCTCAATAAAGCTCCTCTCCTGCTGTACACCTACATTAATAAAGCATTTTCAGGTATCTGTTCTATATGCCCCTATATAAGAAACATTCCATGCTCCTCTGTACATTATTGAAGGCTTTGAACTGACAACAAACCAGAGAAAATTTTTCTTAGTGACATCTACAGAAATGAGCTGTGCTATCTATTCTACACAATTATCTTAAAATACACATATTCCAAGATTTGGATGAGAAGACAGCAGTTTACATCCATTTTAATAGTGAAGTGAATAACAGCACTGTACATTAACAGCCCATTGAACAGAACACACACACACCCAACCCCAACAATCACTAAACCCATTTGAAATTGAAAATCATCCAAAAATATACCAGGAAACTGTAAAGTTTTCTCTTTGCATAAGGTTTAACACCAATACTAAAAGAAAAAAAAAAAAGAAAGAAAAGTGACAAAAAAACCCAACAAAAAACCCCAACAAAAGATTCAAGACAAGAACAGCTCAGACTGTGAACAATACAATGTGCTGATAAAACCCAAGTGACTCAATTCTAAACTTCACTAAATTTAGTGGTTTTAAACTGCTTCCATGAAACATCAGAAGCATCATAAATCAAGTTTGGTTACTGCTTCCACTTTACACAGGAGAGTGTAGTCTGTAGCTTTTAGAGGAACAGAAGCAGGAAAAAAAATCCAAAAACAAATCTCAGCCTTAGATTAGAAACTGCCAGATGAAAAACAATTGAATACCAACTAAAAACAAACTCTTGCAGGCACTCAAATACTATCTCCAAAGGAAAAAAAAAACAAACAACAAACCAAAAACACAAAAAACCCACAAAAAAACAAACTAGAAAAAGTAAACCACCTTGTACATGGTGTCTTCCAAAGCTGCTTCTGCAGACTCCTGTTACATGCTGCTGTCTGCCCAAATATCCACTTGCTCAGGTGCACAAATTACAATGAAAATGGAGAAATGCCTTCCTAATGTTACTTCGCACAAAAGTAAGTGTTGCAACTGACACCTAACGCTGCCAAAGATGTCAAGTGATCACAAAGAACAAGAGTCATGACCCGGGATGGATGGCAAGATGGTAACACAGCATTATCCAGCACTTCAAAGCTGTTAAAAGCCTTGCCCTCTAGGACAGGGTGCTATATTTAACAGACTATCATGAGGGGCCAGATTATCAAAAGACAAATAGGACTATTTATTAGCAACAATTTGAAACATCACCAGGGAGGAGCTTGGGTTTCACTGTTTCTTCAGTTAACAAGGCTGCAAAAGCTAAAGACGCATATTTGGGATTTGTGGCACAATAAATTCCCACTTTACTCAATTGTAACTCTCCAGCAGTTTCTCCAGTTTGAAGAAATTGTCTACCTTTCTTTCCCAGGATGTCACCAACAACAAAGTCATGACAGTGCAACATGCAGGACATGATATTACACTTCACTGGGCAGTTCCAGGTATAAAAAGACTTTTTTCCTAAACCACTCTATCCTGTCACTGGTAATTATTTATTGCCATACCGTCCCATTTTGCTACATGCTCTGAGGAGAACTAAGCACACTATACAGATGTTTTCCAAACAGGACTGAACAAACTAATTTGCATTAAGGCTTCACAACCTTTTGCATCCCAAAACCTAGTTTCCTTAGCTGCTCTTAACTTCACCAAGCTTAATCCAAGACTCTCATGCTGGATGCCTGCCTCAAGCAGAATAAGACACCATTTAACCTGAAATAGTGGGGGGGGGCTGGTGTGGAGGCAAACCAGTTCTGTACCCAGCACTTTTAGAAAAAGTGAAGGTTCCTTTTTCAGAATCACTCCAGTTGCCTTCATATTTTGAAGACAAGCCATTTTACTTATAAAGTATACGTTTTGCTACTTAGGAACAAGTCCTTATCAACATATGAATCCACCTAATTGTGCCCTTAATATATGGGTCTGGAAGAAAAGAAGGCCAAAACAGTCACTGATAGCTAATGAGGACACTGCATATACAGAAAGATGACTTTTTTTTAAAAAGTCCATCCTCCATCACCCGAGATCTGACTAGATTTGATGCATCATTCCCATAAAGAAACTGAATATCCTCTAAGTGATCTAAACCATACATTTTAACTAGCACTCCTTTATACAAACTTGCTGGTGGCATGCAAACAACATGGAGAAGGAAAGCATACAATAAATGAAATGTTCCAGCAAATAAGGAGGTCCAAGATGATGAAGAACAAGAGAGGAAAGACAAAAAACAGCTGAGCAAAGAAATTCAGAGCTTGGCTCATCTCAGCAGCCCTAGTATGTCCCAAAGCTGAGTAAAGCCTGAATTCCTGGAGTCTGTTCCAAGTATCTTTGTTCCTCTCACATCGATGAACTCACTGGCAAAACATCCATCTCCTCCAGCATTACTCCACTTCCTACTGCCAGTATCATTACATGGGTTTAAAAGGCAAAGGTCTACACAAGTATGCTCCAACCCAACAAATCACCTACACGAGGAGCAGTAAGAACTGATACCATGCTGTTATGTTTGCATTAGTTTTATTTTTAACTAATATGGAGCATTAAGGTTGCACATTTGCACAAAAATTAGGAAAAGCTACAATTAAGGCTGCTTTGTGCAACCTTCATCCACTGCTTTGTGCACTTGTGTTAACATGGTCTGTACTTAACATCTCACATTCTACACTCTTGAGATGGGCATTCTCTAGAAATGAACTGGGAAGAACAAATGAAGGACTGTTATACCCTTAATCTCCTGCTGGCTTGGAGACTTAAGGAAACAGAGACACAAATGAGACTGCAAAAAGGCAAAACAAAACCAGAAAATAAGGCGACCAAAAGCTACTCTTGCCACTGACACTGAGCTCCTCCTATATGACAGTAGCCCAATCCTTTCCTCCACCTTTACAGCTATTTTTTGTACGTTTCTTATTTTACAGATCTATTTAGATAATCTGCAATCCAATTTGTGTACACACTCAGCACACCCGGCGGCAATTAGGACATGTACTTTAAATACACGAATTGCTTTACACTATAAAATGCAAATGGAGGCAGGACAGCGTTTCAATAACATTCCTGCCAGGTGAAGAAAGTCCATTACTAATGCAATACTTAGATGTTATAGCAATAACCAGCAAAGGCAGCCTCTGGAGTAACTTAATAAATCTGCTCTTTGGGAAGGCTTTTGCTAATAAAGTTTAAATGAAACTGGAGCTGAACAGAAAATGGTAAGTATAAAGCCAAATACTAGACAGCAGTGAATCAAACGAATACAGTATACCTTAATGTGCTACAAAACAAAGAATTATGTGAACGGGTGAATTCATAGTTAAAATATACAGCTACAGCAACTCCTTCAGCTGAGCCAAGAACACTGCACAATTCATACCTCCAGACAAAAATAAAGGCCAACCTGAACAGCAAATCATGAGTTGAGGTTGTAAATAGCCTGTGAAGTTAAATCCTTACAAAAGCTTGCCAAGTCTATGCAAGTTCTAAGAAAAAAATGTGCTAAAAAGACATTACAGATGCATTTTTAAATACCCGAATCAAAAGAGGATAAAACCACACAAACAACCCCGCAACCCCCCCAGTATTTACCTTACTGCAGTAAAGCATCCAAAGCTCATACAGCCTCTCTCGGGATGCCATTCCTTCCCTTCCTCTTTCCGTCGATACCAGCTACTTTTGCTCAAGATCCATGCTCAGTTCCCAGGTGCTCCTTCCACAGTTTTGCTTTATTATTACAGTTGTATCATAACCCGAAGAGCCAAGGATGACAACAACAGGGTCTCAGTCTCTCCTTTTCGAGTAAATAACGAAGCACAACACAAGCAACTGCAGATAAATGTCAAGCATGTCCGTTCTTCGCCAGCGCCGCTTCTGTTTTAATCTCTGAAAGTGAAAACATACCCTTCAGGCCTTTGGCGGACGGAAGAAAAAACAAACCGCACTCGCAGCCCGCGGACCCCACGGCGACGGGGCGGCGGCAGGCGCGGTGTCCCTGTCCCTGTCCCTGCGGCGCGGCCGGTCGGGGCTGCGGCGCTCGGGGCTCTCCCGGTGTGCGGGAGCAGCGGGGGTGGGCGGGCAGGGCTGCGGGTCCGGCCGCTCCCAGCCCGGCACTGACAGCGCTGCCGCCGCCCTGCTGCCGCCGCCCCCGGGCTCTGCGACCGCCCCGGACCCCGGCGGGCTCCGCACACCAGCGGCTGCCCGGCCAGAGCCGCCGGCCACGGCTTCCCCCACCCCCACCCCCACCCCGCGCTGCCCTGTCCTCCGCTCCTGGCCGGGACCGACCGCCCCGCTCCGCTCCGCTCCGCACCTACCGCGCCCCAGCCTCCCGCGGCTCCCCCGCGGCACCTCGGCCTCTCCGCAGCCTCCTCGGGCCGCGGCGGGTGGCTGCCGGGCAGCAGGGGCTGGGCCGAACCTCGCCACATCGCCCGCCCCGCCCGCCTGCGGGACACGCCCCGGGCCGAGGGGCGGGGAGGCCGCGGGCGCCATCTTGGCTGCGGGCCGGGGCCGGGGCCGGGGCCGGGGCCGGGGCCGGGGCCGGGGCCGGGGCCGGGGCCGGGGCCGGGGCCGGGGCCGGGGCCGGGGCCGGGGCCGGGGCCTCGGCCTCGGCCTCGGCCTCGTCCTCCCGGGCAGCCGAGCCGAGCCCGGCCCGCGGCTCGTCACCCGGGGAGCAGGAGGGCCCTGTCGGACTCGCCCCTCTGCCACGCAGGAGTGTGCCAGGCGCTTGTCGCTGGTGCCAAGCAATAGCACAAGAAGCTCCACCTGACGGGACCAGATCACCCTCTGTGGTCCTTTCCAACCTGATCCATTCCGTGATTCTTACAAAGGTTACCGAACTCAGACAGGTGGTGTACTCGTGCTCCAGAGACGCCTGCCAGCACAGCCTGCAGAGCAGGCATATATCCATACATCCAATTTGCTACCTCGTATGCAGAGCTTGTGTAGGACTGAGTAAAAACTCCTAAGAAGTTAGATGTCCAAAGGAGAAAGGCGAAAAGACCTTGCCCAGCTGACGGGTGTGGCCCTGCCCGAGCACACCGGCACACCTGACCCTGCCGAGGCGCTGCCTCCAGCCAGGGAGTCTCCTCCTGCTCATTCAGTAGCAGGGTCCTTTTAGCGCGACTCGCAGGGTACTCTCTGCAGAACGGACATCCCTCTGCGTCCTTCTGTTCCCTTGGAAAGTGAGGCTGGAAATTACTCTTGTGTCAGACTCCAAAGCAGGGAGGAGAATATTTAGTGAGACACCGGCCATCTCCCTAGTTTGCTGGGAGACTCACAATCCCGCAACCTCTGGCCACAGCCCTGCAGAAATGCCACTGGATCGTCTCCTCACCCAAACTCTCATACGGCATCTTGTGATAAAGCATTCATTGACATTCATTGCACAGCTGATGACTTTGCAGGGGATTTTCACAGCATTACAATGATTTCATGTGAGGTTTGGAAATCCTTTGCCAAGGAATTTACTATGCAATATTATTATATTGTCTGCTACAAAAACTTTCTAGGGATGGATAAGTACCACCAAGAGCACAGAGACAACGTAATATGTTTCTGCAACAGGCCTTTGCATATTTGTTTTGTTTTTAAAAAGTCAGTGAAGTTTCCCAGGCAAAATTTAAGAGTTAGTCTATGCTCAGTGTTGTATGTGTGGATCAGCAGTGTGGGGGTGGGAGAAGTATCTTTTACTGCAATATCTAAACATAGTTCCTAGCACGGGTGGAGGGACACTGACAAAAATGAGACTGTACAATTATTTTTAGTCGTGTGATACATGTGCTCTGGTACTTGCTGCTAGCCACAATAGTCTCCTGCCTTGTGGATAGAACACAATTTTTCCCATCAAGAATAAAATAAGTTCTCAGAGTCTAGATCTGTCCCCAGGGCAGAATCTGCTATGCTTAAACCACTCTGGACCCCTCTAGTGAACAGCATCCAGGAAAAAAACAGAGCCTGCCTCCTCCCTGAGGGTTTTACCTCAGGGCTTGAGTTACTACTGGGAGCTCCTTCCTAAGAGCCAACCTATTTAACCCTTTAAGCAAATGCAAATCATTATTATTTGGCCCTTCCACAGTAATGTGGCAAAAGGAAGCTCTTTGTAGCATGTCTTTTGAGTTACACACTTTTATCACATCTTTTTACAGCCTTCTCTAGACTAAACAATGGCCTGTTTCAAATTTCTCTTACAACTGCTCCCTTTGAAGAGGTCACGCCCAAGCAAACCCACGCACAAACTCCAATCCTCTCCTCGGATATTGCTCTGCTTTTTTGCCTTACTGACTCTTGCAAGTGACAGCAGCTGCTCCCACACACACAAGTCCTGCAACAGGCTCAATGAAGCAACGAGAAAACATCCATTGATAGAAATGGGAGACTCCTCCCTCGTGAAGTGCTGCCGCCTCCGTAATTAAGAGGCTCCCAGACCATAAAGCAGCCATTTCCCACTCTGCTGGAGACCAGGCAATCATTGCTGCCTGAGTAGGCAGTTCTTGCCTTATGTAGGTGCTCTAGATGGAAAGCATTTATGTTCTGCAGGGGGACAGTCTGTTGCAGTGTTATAGATGACAAGTGCTTTCCTGATCTGACCTTCTAGAGGTTCTCTTAAGCCAGGTATTCACTGTAACAGTGTCAAGGTTGCTTTTGGATGTCTGCATTGCTGCGAGTAGGTCGAGTTTAGTCTCTCCCTCTCTATGCAGACAGGCAGCCTTTTTCTTATGTAGAAATATGAGCAGTAAAGGGAGAGGTCAGTGGAAAAGATGAGTAACAACTTTGTCTCTGCAGGTATAGTATAATTCTAGCTGAGTTTCTATTTCTGTGTACTTATCTTTATAAAGACTCAGCTAAGGATTTAGAAGTCAAAGAAGTAAAGAGAAGCATTGCCAGCTGTGTTGGGTGCTTTAAAATGTGAGTGTATCTGGATTGGTTCGGTTGTTGAAGTTAATTGTTAGACTTTTCATCACCTTCTCTTCCATAATTACATACCCATTGTTTCACAAACCTTAAACAGTCAGGTAGAGAATGTTCATTTGTATTTCATTGTTCCTTAGCTGGTATCTTGTGTTAACTGTCTATTTCTAACAATGATTATTTCTCACATTTTGTTTGTTACTTGTGGGTTTTTGACTTCTCTCTTCAGTAGCTGTGTCTTAGTAACTTAGTGATCTTACTAGGGACTCAACTTGTCAGTCTGCAAGTTCAGGTAATGGAACAGGTAGAAAGAAGAGTGTGGATAAGGAGAAAGCATGCATTTTGAGTTAAAGAAACAATTTAATAAAGGAATGGACTGCATTGGATTGCAACTTCGAGTCTGGGAACCTCTGAAGTGGCAGGAAAAAACCCACATACCTTATAGTACTGCTTTTGTTAAGCTATACTTGCTTTCTGTAAAGCAAATGAAAGAGACAAAAATCTGTATTTAACTTCTACATATTCTCAAACCTATTGTTTGGTCCTAAGGCTTCCACTGAGACCATGCCCCAGACTAACAGAAATGATCCTGAAATAAAGCAAAGCTTTCAGCTGAGGTTTTTCTTGATGTCTTAGAGCTAATGCTTCTGCTTACCAACAATGAAGAACTGAAACAGAAACGGACTTGGAAATTAGCTTAGAAATGAACCTATCCCTCAATTCTTCCATCTTTCTTTACAAACAGACCCTTGCACAGAAGTAAGGAGTAGTCTTTACAGTCTAAGTAAACAAATAGTCTTGTAGCTGTGTGTAAAGTTTCCACTATCAAAATACCTTTTGCTGGATGTAAGGAATTAGGACTTTGTGGATGCTAATTTCAAGATATTCAAGCCAAATTGACTTGAGATGGTATTTGGTGCAGCTACTGGAAAGGGGCAGGCTGGCCCTTGCAGGATGCCAAGGCCTCTGTGATGGTGTTTTGCTGAGGGTAGCACAGGATCAGCTGCCTTGAGTTTTTCTGACTGTGATTGCCAGATGTGTGCAATTATTCTGTTAGCTAAATCAGCAAACTTGGCATTTAATTTTCTTTCTGTTACTATATTCACATTGTACCCCACGTAGTTCAGGGCTTGTTAATTGTTTGCGAAATGTGAAAATGGGAAGGAATTTGTTTGATCCTTGACATACAACTGATGTTTAGGGATTTCCCTTGCTTTCTTTTGAAGTGCTGGAGACTGGCCATAGCTAAGCTGGGAAATGATGGTCTGGCTAATAGCATTAAGTCCCTTTGGCCCCTTGCTACCCTGCTTTCATATATGCAGTGTTAAAGCATTCTCCAGACTTAATTTCAGAAAGGAATTTACCCCAGGGTAGCCTGGGACTGTAGTGAGTGTTTTTGTCCTTCTCTATCCTTTCCACTTGTTTCCACAGGGGGCCTTCAATATAATTACTCCCCTGTTGTCAACGGCCCAGGCAGTGACTTGATCTCTTCTGCTCCCTTATTTTGTAGCACAGTCTCCCTTATAGTATGCCTTAAGTTCATAGCTGTGCTGGGAATGTTCTTGTGTAGGGTTCCTCTTAAAGACTCTTTCAGACTAAATATATGATATGTGTTTGTATGCTTTGATGTGCCTAGGTTCTTAAAACCTCTATCAGCCAGCAAAAATTTATTAAGGGGAGTTCAGTCTTAGAACTGCCCCACTCCTTTGCTGTTATTGAGGTTAGCTATGCAAGAGTTAGAATGTGCAATCTTATGCTACAGCTGTCTTTTTTTGCAGATGCCTGAAGACACCAGTTTTTGCTGCCCAAGATTGCATCATAAGCGTTCTCCTTCCTTCACCAAACTGACTTTTCAAAGTAAGCCATTCTTTACTGTTCAGTCTTACTGCCAGTGATCAGTGAATCAAATCATTCTGCTGTAGTTAAGTTGTTTAATGAATAATTTCATTGTGTTGCAGTGCTCAGCAGTCTGGATCTGCAGCATGATTCCTGAAAGCAATGAGTGTGTAAGGAGAAAAAAAAAACAAACCACAAAACAACATGGCAGCAACCAAGGTTGAAGGGTGTGTTGGGGTTAGTGGTCTCTGGTGATCTGCCTGAACTGAGTTCCCTCTGACAGGGAAAGGTTGTCCCAAGGCATGCCTGCTGTAGTAGCTGGAGCCTGACTTCTCTTGGTTCAGGGAAGGACGCAAATGAAGGGAAGTAACTAAGGGCAGTGGGCTTAGAAAAGCTCCAGCTGCTTCTAGAGGTGGGTTTCTTGTATGATATTAGCATCACAGCCTTCCAGGAGTTAGGTGTTGGCTGCAGCACACTGCCTGCTTCTGAGCAGGGTGTGAAACCCAAGGTGCGCCCTTGTGAATACTCCAGGGACTTGGCTAGCCCAGCTCCTGAGCACAGAAAGGGTACAGACATCTGAATGATGGCTAGTCTTGTAAAACTTGAAGCTGAGTTTTAAAGATTCTGCAGTGTTATGTAAACAGGGTGCTATAGAGTATGGGAGACACTTAGGGGGCCCACTTGCACACTGAACTGGTTGTAGAATCTTTAACATAATGGGTCTCTCTTCTGGTTCCTAACCCCAGAGGCCCAGAGAACGCTGCTACTTCTTTGTGCTGTGGAGGGTCAACATGAGTTCGCGTCTACAAGTGGTGTGAGGTCCTGGCTAAACAAAAGAGCATAGTGTAGGCTTTGAGCTGGAAATGGAAGCGATTCAATCCTGTGCACATATTTGGATTTGATGCCAAATGGCACAAGGAACTAATGGGCACCAGGACTGGGGTTTTTTTTGTTTTTGGTGTTGTGGTTTTGTTTGATTTTTTTTTTCATAACTTTTTCATGAGAAACTGAAAGATCTATTTTGGTATCATTGTAGCATTACAAATAGTCATTGTCCGAAATAATTCCTATTAATAAACTTGGTAAACATTGTCAATGCTTTGCTCTGTCTTAAGTCATCTAATGTCACAGCTGGAGGCTTGGTATGCAGTATTTCCATGATGATACTGTTGCTGTGAACCTGCCATTCTACTCACACAAGAAATCTGTGACCATTGCTTTTATGGGGCCATTTAAGATGAAAGGTACATCTTGTAGTCAATTCAAGCATGGAGTTAGTCCACGGACTCAGTTACAGGTGGAATTTTGGTTTTTCATTATTATAAATGAAGAATGTATTTAATTTTTTCCTCAAAGATCTGAAATAATAGTATCGGCTCCAGTGAGAGCAGAAATGCACCTGCCAGGGCAGGAAGCAGAAATAGGTCCTTCCAAGTTCACCTCACTTCAACTCTATATACAGGTAAGAAAGAAACTCAGTGATACACCTGGATTGCCTCACTCACAGCAGTGCTGTGTTCTCAGTTTTCCTAGATGTTGGTGTAATAACTGGATGAGACAGGAGATGTTTCTGATCATATTTTTTTTTCTTTTCATATTGTAAGATGATAAACTGTTTCAAGTTGTTGTAGTTTGGGATTATTATGTAAATTCTCTCCCCTGCCACTTAACTGCCCAGGCCAGCGGTTAACAAAAGAAGTAGTTAACTGTGATCGCTGGGGTGGGGGCAGGTTTGTCTCTTTTGGTTTTTTTTTTGGATATTCTCCTCAGTCTTGGCTCGGCGGAACGGGGGAGTGGGGGCTCCAAGGAGGCAGGCTGCCCTGCTGGTTACTGCTGGGGTTTTCCCTGGCTGTCTTGCCGCTGCCTACTTCGGATTACTTTTTCCTGCCGTGCTGCTACCTGCCTTGGATTTGCTGCTGGTTGCTCGTACCTGTCTGCTTCTTGGACGGGGAACACAGGGGAAAGAGACTGAGTCCATCTGAAAGCCCACTGCTCGTCTGTTTCGCTGGAGAGGGACTGAAACTCACTCTGCAGCCAGCGGGCTGTGACAAGGACACTTAAGTATAACCTTTTCTCCCGGAGGAAAACCTGCTGGGTTTTGTTGTTGTTTTTTTTTTTCCTCTTATGGTGTTGGGGAAGTGGGTTGCACTAGTCTGTTTACATATATATATATATATATAGCAGTTATCCTTCTTGTATTAAAATTCCTTTTCTTAAATTTGATAAAGAGTGGTGTGATTATTGAGGAGGAGGCCCCTCCCCTGCTTGTGGGTAAAACATTTTGGTTTTTCCCCTCAAACCGAGACATTTCTTGGCGCCCAACGTGTGGGGCTTGTAAACAAAGAAGGATAACTGCTATTTTGTGGCACCATGTGGGTCTTGAGCTTAGAGTTCATCAGGACCATCCTGTATAATATATTGGCTTTTTGTTGGTACAAATTCATGCCAAAAGGAGCGGCAGGTTTAAGTCTTATCAACAAATCAATGAGCAAAACTCAAATAGCCGCAATTATTATTGAGTTCTTACTCTGGATTTATGGTGCCATGAATTCGATGCCTTTGGATGTCATGTGGGTGGTGCTCTCCAGGCTGTTTTCCTGCCGCAACCTAAGCTGCTACCTCTGGGGATTCAGTGATAATAGTACGGACCCTTGGGAAGGAACAAAGGGGAATCTCTTCTCCCAACCCTTTGTCCATTCCCCATTCAAGTCTGCTACAACAGCTTTTGAGATGTTTAAATTCTCCCTGGATGCCAGAGATATCTTGCTCTTTATGGTCATTGAAAAAATAGCTGCATTATCCTATGCAGATGGAATGTATCTGGAAACTTGCTGTGGTGGTCTGTGTAGCTCCTACTGGACAGGGAAACTGTAAATTGTACATAAAGCTTACACTATTCATGAACATTATTTTTCATGAACATTGGAGGAACATATTCCAGCATCAAGGCTATACTTGGGCCAAATCTCCTATCTTTAGTCTTACGTGTGAGTATTGAAACATCTCACATCTTGGCAACCTCTCCCCTCTGAGTAAAACTCTTCCAGAGAGTGAGTCTAGAAAGTAAAAACACAGATCTATTCTGAGCTGAAGTACTCAGAAAAAAATCTATCATGAGGCAAATACGCCTTCATTTTTGGCTGAAACACATGGTGGTGTCTCTACAATGGGATGTGTCAAGTTCCTCAGCAGTAAGTGTAGTCACCAACTTTGCCTGTCATGAAAAAGAGCATTGACTGTGCATGAGAGAGGTGATTTGGTTTTCAGCTCTGTACTAAACATCCTTATATAGCCATGGTGGCTTTAGAAGGCTGGTGAAGTGCTTTTATTTATATATATATGAAATAATAAACATGCTGTTAAAATAAAAGTTAATTAACTCATTAGAGTTTTGTATGGTAATTTCATGAAGCTACAAATCCTCAGGGACAAATCTTTAGCTATCTTGTTTTTACCCAGCTCTAGTTGCGCTTTTGATGGGTATTGTAAATGGTATCACTCCTGTCATTCTCGAATTTGAGTCTAGTAGTTTCTTCTGAATACCTGTATGCTTTCTTTGGATCAAAAGTAACTTTTTCCTGATAGTTAATGCTCAGGGAATGTAATTCACTTACAGGAACAATTTTGATGTCCTGGCCTGTGCTTATATTTCTCAAAGATCTTTGACAGGCTCAGAAGTGTCCCACTTTTTTTTTGTTCTGTCTGTGATCATGCCCACTTTGTTCTGTCTTAATCATGCATGTGAAGCCAGCTTGTCTTTGGGATCCCACATGGTCCTTCATAGTTTAATACAGTGGGCACTGGACTTGTAATGAAATTTGTAACTTGAGACCAGAGTAGGGGCAGTGAAGTGTGAATTCCTTGTTGCAGCTATGAATGGAGCAGCAGTCTGGTGTCAGATGGGCAGTCCAGGTAGTCACATAACTTGGGAGCAACTGTAACAGTGAGTAGGCGCTTGAGGGAAGGGTAGATATGAAGCAAATATATATCATTTCATTCATACTTCAAGACCTCAAGCTTTTTTAGCTCAGGAGGTTTCCTGAGCAGGAGGTTTCTTCTTTCTGGGTAATAACTGTCAGTGGATTTGTTTTCCAAGTACTCATCCAGTTTCTCCTTGAATCCCATCGACTTTCACTTCCCAGGATCCCATGCTGCAGATGACTGTGCTGCGCAGGAAGGGCTGTAGTTGTTCTTAAACTCTGTAGCTAAAGTATCTTGTTACACAAAAGGTACCCATGGACTGAGAAGTCTCCTTATTTACATCTGTTCCAAGTGCCCTTCACTAGTATGCTGTAATGACAGCTGCTTTTATGTGGAGATTGACTGCTTTTGCCCCCCAGAAAAACTCAAGCATAGGAGTAATCTCAGAATAGCAGCATTTGTGTAGAGAAACGTAGCCTGCATGCCAGCAAATGTAGTGCCTGCTACCAACCATAAAGCAAGCTGCAGGAAGCTCAAAGACTTGCTAGCAAAAACTTGGATTCTCTCAGTGAATTCCTGATGTTCCTCTCCTCTAGCACCATTGTTCCTATGTCTGCTTGAGATTCTCTGAGCATTTACAAAGAAGAGCAAGAGATGCCCCTCAACGGTCCTTGAAAACTAGGAATTGCCACCATTCCTGTCTCAAGTGAAGAAATTTTGGGGAGGTTTAGCCACCCCCAAAGTCTAGGATGCAGCAGAGTCTAGAAGCCAGATATCCTGCTCTTACCCTGATCTCTGAATGGTTATTTCTGTTTGTTCTTGCCTTTGACCAAAGGAATGCCAGTGTGTAATCTACACATCACTTACATAGCTGAGTTCTCAATTGTGCTAGTTGGTATTTTGTTGCAGTATGTAGGCATATGTTAATTGCTGTCTGGAGAACTGCTCTGTTCTTTATTTTATTCCTGCTGAAGACAAATGAAATATTTTGGTTCCCTGTTCTAAGCAAACAAGAAGATACTGTACCTGAATTGCTGTGTTATTTTGTAAACCTGGGTTAGCACACTAACTTAAGTGTGCAAACACACATGTTGCTTACACTGTCAGTTCCTCAAAGTGCACAATATTAGGCATTTGTGAGCAAAGGGAATCATGCTTTTTCACACGTCTGCCCTAAGAGATGAGTTGTTCATGTTCCATTTTCCTGTGGCTAAAGCATGGTATTCTTATGTACACCAAACCTTTGCAGCAGCTGGACAGCCTACTTCATGCAGTAAAGGACAGGCAGGAGGGCAGAGATAGTGTCCCATTGTCCTAGTTCAACAGGTGGGACCAGTTATCACTGTGGGGGGGGGTGATCAAAGCTGTGTATTCTACCCCCTCTATTAATTTCCCAAGAACAATGGACCATTAGCAGCAGCTGCCCAGGGAGTCATTAGCACCTTCACACCCAGCCTGAGGGGGCGTGGCTGCAAAGGGGTCATCAACAGTTCAACAATACCCCCTGGCTCCCAGAGTTAATCACCCACTGTGTGAGCCCCCGTCCTGGGGGAGGGACTGGGTGCTCCCTGAGGGTACATAAGTGGTGGGTAAGAAGACCTTGGGAACCTCTTGTTGGATCCAGAGGAGCAGCAGGACTTTGACAGGAGGAGACCACCACTCTTGATGAGAGTATGCCCGCCACTCTCGACCAGACTACAGCCCTCGCCTGCAACAACAGGTTTTTTCACTTCCTTTTGCTTTGGACTTGGGGGAACTACAGGGGTCTCAGCACAAGGACGCTGGGTTATACTGCTGGGTTTTGTGAGTTGAAAGCAATTTCTCTTTGTGTTAGTGTATTTATTGTGATATCTTTCATTAAATTGTAACTCTGACTTATAATCTCTCTTGTGGTTGGTCCATTTTCTCCTGCCAGTTTACCTTTAAACCAGCACACCCATGTACAAAAGAAAGGAGGACGAGAAGGTCAAAGAATAGTTCTATTTTCCTCTCCAGTGTTGTCAGGGAAAGGCTGGAGAGGATCACTAACAGGCTATTACTGATGGGTCACGTGAGCTTGAAATAATGGCTAAATGAAGTCTCTGACATTAGTAAGCAGAGATGTGAGTTTTAAGCTGTCTACCTCACTGCTGTAAAAGTTGCTTGGTTCTATTCAAGGGCTCCATTATCAGAATGTTTACTAGGCAAAACAAAACCAAAGCCTACCATTTAAAGCCCAGATGAAATTATTTAAAATTAACATATAGTAGATAAAGCTGCAGAGTGTCCTAGTAGTTCTGTGCTCTCTGTACTGCTCTTTCCAAGAGTCTCCAGAACCTTACTGAAGAACAGTGGTATGTTTGCGAAGAAGAGGTATGTTGAGATGTGAGATCCCTTACCTGTGTTTTGTTATATTTTATTATGGCTCTTACTCATTACTGCACAGGGTGCCTGCTGGCACAGGATTTGGTGATGAATAGTAGGCATATACATAATTGCTTGAGTGATAATTAATCTGCAATAGATGTTTTCAAGCATAAGATGTTGTTAAGTGTGCTTAATTCCTTTTGCATGCAGAGTAGCCTGGCAATTGAGCAATTTGGCTCAAGCTCCTCTTGCAGCAGATCAGTGCAGGTCTGAAGTTTGTAGAGGCAGAGAGACTGACACCAGCTAAACATCTTGGTCATGAAGTCACATGTTCACTAAAACATGCTATATATAAGGTGGTGTGATTTAAGGATCCAGAAAATTTAATTTTTGAGGAATCAGCTGGAATAAGACTAGAAAGCTTTGCTGGACTGGTGGTAGCACTAGTGGAACAGCTTATTTGCATGAAGAATTTGATGTCAAATACAGTGTTCACCTTGTTCTGGGTTCTTCTACACTCTTCTCTCCTTTTCTTCCTCAGTAATTCACTGGATATAACTATTAATGCAATTTAATTTTCTGTTCTACAGTACATGATAATTTAAAAGACTGTTAGAGATCCAACTGCATTTTGTCATGTCTGGTAAGTATAGAGCTGGAATCTATTCCTGAATCAAAATTTGTAAAGCTAGTGAGAACTTAGACGAAAGAATCAGACCGTTCCCAGTGCCTCCCCCAGGTTGAGCAACATACAGTCAGACCTTTAACAGTTATTTAACTTATGTGCTGTGGAACACCTGGCTAACTGTGAATATTTTTTAAAAGTATTCCCCCTCTCCACCTAAAATGTGAAAGAAATAATATTTCTCTCAGGACTGCAGAACTTGAATTTGTTTGTAGTACTGAAGAAAGATTTGTTTGAGCCAGGATTTTGGAATGCATTCTCTGTTTATTTAGTATGTGAGCAGTTACTCAGTGCAAGTCATCCAGCCTCTGCAGAGAGACAGCTTTTGGCATTTACTGCACTGCAGTCAAGGATACCTCTGTATTCCCTGGGTTTCAGTAAATTCTGTCTGCCCTAAAGTCAGGCATTTCATACAACATCCAAGAGCCACCTAAGACATTGAAGAAGCAGATCCTGGGGAGATGGACATAACCTGGGACAAATATCAGTGAGCTCCAACATTTGGCCTTAGGGCTCCTCTTTTTCACAGAGCTGAATCTTGTGCTAGACAGAATTGTCCAGTGGCAAACATGGCAAAGATGTAGGAAAGACAGAAACGTAACAAATTCTGAAATTACTGGACAATTTAATGAAATTTATTTCATGAAATAAAATGAAATGACAACTTTTAATTTCATTAAACTTCATTTCAATTAAAGAAGTTTTATTTCATATCTTTGAATTTAATTTTATTTTACTTCATGAAATGAATGTGGCAAACTGCTGAGCTATGTTTTTATGTGCATTGTTCCTCCTGCTACAGCTTATATTGTGCAGTATATCTTAACAAGAGAAGTACTTTAGTATTAATCCTTTGCTTCATTTTAACCAATACAGCTTTTATGTTAACAAAGCTGTACCCAGTGAAAATCTGATTTAGCATGTTCTGGTGTCACTGAATTATAACATAGTATGGACGTAAGCAAGTTGCATACATCAGCCCACAGCAGAAGTTTAGATCAGCTGGCCCTTCCCTAGGTGATGTGAAGATATTCTCTACCTAGGAATAGTGATGTGATTTTTTTTTTAACATTTTGAAGTTCTGAAAAGGCCCTGGAAATAGCATTGATATTGACCAGATTATTTTCTTCATCTCCAGCAAAACGTTGCATTGCCTTACTGAACTTTGGCTGTCTCTGGAGTCGCTTGAAGAGACTGTAACTGTATTCTTAAAGGATAAACTATACCCAGTTTCTTAAACGTGATGTGCTGCCAAGCAGAACCCACTTGTAGCATTACATGGCAAGACGTGATGGAGTTGCAGCGACTGAAACACTTCTGGAAGTCAGGATGGTCTCCATTTTTAAGAAGTACCGATGTCCTGAGTAACTGGGGCCCATGTAAATAATCTAGCTGCCTTTTTCCACCTGGATGGAATTGTGTTGTTTCACAGAGGGCGGCAGGCCAAGGTGGTCACTGCTGCACTCAAGGCGGCGGCCCCAGGAGCTCATGTCTTTGTAAAGAAAATTATCTGCAATATAAACATTTGCAAAGACTTACAGTCCATCCTGGTGTCTGTGTCAGAGCAGGGTACTGACATACAGGGTTTCCACTTATCTTTCCACTTCTGAAGTTTCCCGAGATGAAAGTTGAGAGCTGTGAGCAGACACAGACACTGTGGCTACTTTTATACACCATACTCTTAATGCTGCATCTGCAAAAAGTAGTGCACAAGAGATCATTCTAAGATGTGGAGAGATCTCATGTTTTGTCTTTATTGCAGTTATGGCATTCATTACATGGCATTTATTGCCATGGAGGACTGTTAGTGTTTTCTGGGGTTTGTGCTGCCTGTGCTGTTGCTGTGTGCAAGGGAGTTATTGTGTAACTCAGAAGCTATCAACAGTTTCATGTGGTGCACCTGACCCAATGCAGGACACGTGCAAGAAAGTGTGTAAGAATGTTTTTTTACAGAACTTCCTTTGTCTGAAAGCTGTTGAACTAATTAGACCTGAAGAGTTCCTGGTGTGGGTCTGTTCCTTTCCTTCTCCACTCTCTGTTGATTACCTCTTGCCTAAGTTTGTCCCATGGCAGCCTTCCCTTTTTTTGAGAGCAGATTAATTTTACTTCAATTTCAATACTTTGTCACATGTTTTATCCTGGAGACAGGAAAAGTTTCCATTTCCATTTCACATGGTGTTGTTACCTTTTGCCTACTAATCCATTCTATTGTGTGTACAGATTTTAACCCAGACATGTTAGGAGGAAATTGTGATTAAAATTTCAATCTCTTCCTGGTGTGTGATTAACTGCTGCATCCTTGAAGACTATCAAGATTGAAATCAAATGGCCCTTACTGGATGTTTGTCAGTGTATCTGAACTACTGGTTAACACTGTAAATCAGTTTGGGTCAGTTGGCCCAGGTTTTTTTCTTTGAAAGCCTGTTTTAAAAATTCAGAGGGAGCAAATGACATTTAACTGAAGTTGTCCTCTATCTGAAACCCAAAAGGTTCCAGCACAGTTAGCACATACTAAAGCACAGTTAGTAGGTGACAGAAATTTGTATTTCTCTGTTTTGGAACTTTTCATCTGGTTTTTTTTCTTGTTTGGTGCAGGGCTGGAACAAACCCTGACTTGTTCTCTTCTGATTATCATTTTCTTGTACCTAAATCTTAGACTCCCAAAAAACAAACTGCTTCATGTGATGTGCAAAGCTGGTTATACAAATGTCTTATATCACCAGTAGGTGAGGCTTCAGATCAAAACAAGCTACTGCACTGCAAAACCAGACTTATAATCGTATTTATTTGGGGAAACTCATTCAAGCATGTGAAGATCTTGTCAACGTGATTCATCAGTAACTTGGCATGCAGAATGAAGACCTTCATAGGTCTAATTTATTTAATGAGCTCTATTTTCAACTACATAGTCTCTACCTCAAATGGAACAAATGAGTGTTTGTGGCTGTAAGGAGGGGAGGGCAGGCCATAGTTTGGGAGGCTTAGTGGGGTGCAGCTTTGCTTTCAAGATTTCAGGCCAAAGAAAAGGGCTGTCAGTGCTGTAGCAAGAAAGGAAAGAGAAAGATGAGTGTATTCTGGGGAAATGTATGGGGAGAATATTAAACCTCCCCCTTCATGGCCTTCCATCACAAACCACTTAACTGATATTGTTTTTAATTGTATCCAGATTAAATGACAGGAGCTAATGTGCACCCATCATTAAAAAAACAGGTTAGATACCCTCCTGTCCTGTTTAGTATATCCAGCCCTATTCTCCCAGACTTTGTGTTACCTCAGACCACATGCCTTCATTCTGCTGGATTTTCTTGTCATGATGTTTGATTGAATATTGTATTTGACTTTCTGTATTGCTGATATTGCTGTATGTGCACTATTTAGAGCTTGACATTTGTTTGCTGGTAAGTCCCCATGAAAGGCCATGAAGTCTAGCCCTGGATGCCTTTGGCAGCCACACCACACACTTGCTTTATTTGAATGGACTATGTGTTTGGCACTGGTTTTGGAAATACCTGTGTGTAAGTACCTGATGGATCACTTCTGTAACAGCAGACGACCTGGTGACAGTCAGTGCAGAATTTGGTGATTGGTGTTCTCTCTGAATTTGCTTTGCTGCAAACAAACTTCCTTTTGAAGCCAGCCTGGGCTAATTTCTGTCTTGAGCACCTCCTAACCATTCTCCCCTCGTGAGGCCAACATCTCTTACAGTATTTTACAGAGATGGAGTAAATCTGATTTTCCCACAGCTTTCACTCTGGTATTTGCTGTTGCTGCTGGCTGCCTCTCAAAGATAAATAGTCCCATGCACTTGATACATTGTTTTCCAGTCTGACAAAACCAAAGCTTTTCAGAACACATTGGTTATGTTTTTTTGTCCTACAGATAAACCAATCTGCTGGAAAAAAGCAGATATTTTGTCACTCTACAATGAATGCTAGATGTTCCCACATGACATTTGGCTGGGAAAAAGCTCTTCACCATCATGAGAAAGAATCTTCAGGACTAGCTAGAGAATCTGTAGTGACGTGTCTCAAGTCAGGATTACTGTAGCAGAAACAAGAGGGAAATTTGGTGTTGCTTGCTTGGGCAGTGCTCTTGTAACTCTGGCTGTGGTCTAAGGATTCTGACTCACAAACTTGTGTGGAGCAGTTTAAGAAGTCAGCATCTCTGGTCCAGCAGCCACCATGTCTGTGCCTTGGCTGCTGTGCTGTTCAGTCAAGGGTGTTAGAGGGAAATCATCTGATTTCAATGTCATAAACTGTGCTGTGAATTGCAACCCAAAGCTGTCACCATGAGTTCTGCTGCTGAAGTCAACCTCTGGAATGCAATGGGCGGCTCTTAAATTGCCAAAGGAAATGTGGATAATGCCTAGTTTAGTTCACCACTTGCCTCAGTACCATGATTTCAGATACTTAGAATAGACCAAGAATGGCCTATTTCTTTTCTCACTGTGGATAGTATTGCAGTGCAATGGTAGGCACCAAATGTATGTACGTGACAACTGGTGCTAACTGCACATATGATCAGAAGTCTCTTCTGGGTCTTGTAGAACAAATTCATGGCTCTGCATTGCATTTGAGCTCTGAATCATGTCCATTGCTTTCTGCATAGCTGAGAAAAGGGTTTGAAGTTGTCCTGACTAATTGTTCTTGTTGCAGCAAGGCCTTGTTTATTCAGGAGGCAGTATAGCTCAGGAAAGGAGGAATTTTCAGTCAAGGAGGCAGAGAAGGCTGTCATTGATCAATCCCACAGTGCCCACATCTGCAAGCACCCTTCAGCTCCCTAATTCTGGCTGTCTGAACATGAGCAGTAAACAATCTCATCTGGGCTTGAGTTTTGTGTGCAGACAATCAGATGCCAGCCAACAGAGCAAAAGGGCAGGTACTTGCAATCTGAAAATAAAACACCATTTTAATGCTTATTAGCATAGTAAGATTTCTGTTGCTTACTTCTTTTAACTCCACCTGTGTTACCTATGAAACCAGGAAATACTAGCCAAAGAAAAGTGAAGGCCATGGCAGTACTTTAATAGCAACAGCACTAGAATAACAAGACTAATCAACTATTTGTTAGTCTTATTGTTTTTTTTATTACAGATCAGTGAACAAAAAACAGTCATAAGATGTTAATCTCTCTAGCTGTTTAATCTTAACCACCCGCCAGCCATTGTTCTCTCATGTGCTCAGTAGCAATATCCCCTCCTCACCTCTTGTAATGACCTCATTTCAAAGTACAATTTCTCTCTGTTTTGGGTTTCAAGGGGTCAAACTGATGCTGTTTGAATTGGGATGTAATGTGTTCAGGTCCTGTCACTGGTTTACTGTTCCATGAATTTGTTTGCAAGAACAGAAGCCTCTGCTCAGAAGCTGATGGATGCTGTGAGCTCCAGGAATAAGCAAGTGTTGAATATGGCAGAATAGACCTGTCCCAGCAGTGAACAGAGGCAATGGAGGAGAGGTAGAAACTGCCAGATAGGATTGGATAGTGTGTTCCAGCAATCTCACTTCCTGCAGAGTGAACTAACCAGGTCAAAACAGCTGATGCTGCACAAATTCCTCAAGAGTTGCTATGTAATGAAAGGTGGTGCTGCTGTTTATCTCAGGCCCGCCCTGGCCTTTTCACCTGACTTCTTAAGGCCTAGAATTTTGGCTCACACAGTTTGAAAGGAAAGTGAGAGGATGCATGGTATGCCTGAAAAGCCCCATTGATATCAGCACAAAGATTCACTGGTTAATCTGTAATTTCTAAATGTATCAAGCTGTGGTTAAGCCTTTTCACATGGAGAGATCAGAATTGAAAGGACAGGTGTTTGCAGCCACTACATTTTATTTTAAACTGATTTTAACAGGAAATTTGTGATATGTTAAAAAAACCAACCAAACAAAAAAACCCAAACAAACCAGCTGTGAACCTGGTAAGCTGAAAGCAAACTTTGAGTCCATGAGGAATTCTTAAAGACCCTTTAATTCCTTATTAAGTTTACCCATTCCCAGGCTTTCTTGTGTTGTGCTGTCTTTTGGCATCTCCATAAATAGGCTCAGTGACTGAGAACAAGCAGAAAGGAGAACAGTAGATAAATTGTTTTGCATCACAAATGTTTGTTGTATTTTTCCTTTAGCAGATTCTTTGCATTAAACTACAGGACTGTCTCCAAGAGGTGGTTAATACAGCTGTACCATATCTGACTACACTTTGGATAACTGTCTATCCCTTGGCTACAAGTAGCTGGGAATCTTCAGCTCTATAATTTTTATATGTGAAGAACTCTAATCAAGTCTCTCTACCCTGCAGTTAAACACACCTTTCAGCAGTGAATACTTCTAACCCACTGAGCCCTGAAATTTCTATGAAAAGAGTCTTACACCAACACCCCATACTGTGTGCTCAGGATTCCTGACAGAGGAAGAGAGGGATGTGGATGGAGAACCACATCCAACTCATATTCCAAGGTAGAGTTAGTACAAGGATGAAAGTTAACAGCCCATCTCGGAAACAGGGAGTGTTCCTACAGGGGCAGCACAGCATAGACATAATAGGCAAACCATTAGACATCTACAAGTGGGGATTGGAAGACAGACTTCAGTGCTACACTGGCACTGCAGGGAGAGGCTTTTTCTTTAGCTGAGCCCTTATCAAAATAAGAAAAGCAGGATGGTTAGAGGGGAGAGCTGAAGAAAGTGTGATCATCCTGAGAGGCACAACCCACATGTCACGTGCAGGGAAGCTCATTCCTGCCCAACAATGGATCATGTGTGGGAGTTGCAAAGCAGTGTGGAAAAGGGGAAATGTGTACTCCTTGCCCCTGAAGGGCTGCATCTTCTCTTTGCCTCTGTAGAAGTGCCACGGTGCATTGAGAATCAGTAAAGACGTGCTGGGAAAATGTAAGCTCCCCACACACTCTCAGGGCAGCACGAGAGAACTGGCTAAGGGAAGAAGAATGAATGTCTTGGATGTGAGATATGATGAGTGGGAAGGAAGAAAGGAATAACTGTTAAGATTTAAAAACAAACAGAGAAACCCCCCAAAAATCAACCAAAGCAAAGACTGCAAATGTATTACCCAAGCTAAGGTAGAAGACATCAGTTAGCTCACCTACAACTAAGTGAGGTACACCAAGTTTAGGTTTTTGTTATGTCTTTGCTTCCTTTGCATTCCTCAGTTTTGAATCTATTCCGGGCTTCCTTGTTGAAATTCCTTGTTTTGCTTCTGCAGCTCCCTGCAGGATGCAAATGTTAATAAGCACAAACACAGCAGGCAAGGCTGAATCCATGAGGAGAGATGGGGACTGCATGGCAGATCAGCCTCCCTCCTGCTGCGTGACAAGTGATGCAAGCTGAATCAAGGCTGTGGGGGAGCCCCCTTACTCTAGTTTGTCAAATCCAGCCCTGCTGCTGGAATGTTTCCTTAGTTCTGCAGCTCAGTGGAGCTGTGGCAAACAGCAGGCTGTAGCAAATCATGGACAAATAGAAAGGCAGAACCTAATTCATGAACATGCTGGGCTGATCTGACATTACTGGGTTCTTTATGGAATTAGGGTTTTGCTAATTTTTTAAAAATAGGCTTTTTTTGTTTGTTTTTTTTACCTAAAAGTGATAGTAGTGAATGTGTTTTTCAGGCCAGGAGAGTGCTTTCTATGTGTATGTTGAATATTACTGGACTTGACTTTCCAGCTCGCTAGTGACACCTCCTGCCAATAGCTTGCCAATAGTCAGTGATAGTGTTGCAAAAACTGTTTAGTTTGCCTGAATTCTTCAGACCTACTTTGTCAGCCTGTTGTTTTCCTCTGGTCCATGGGTTCAGTTTCTGGTGGTCCTTTTTAGCTCTCCTTGCTGAACAAGGTCCTTGCTTTTGATGTGCTGTTGCTGTCTGGTATTTCCTGCCTTTGGAGAGAGAAAGAACCTCGTATCATCTTGGGCTTACAGAGTGCCACCAAGCTGGTTTACAGACCTACTGATCTGTAAATGGTTGGAGGTAAGGGGTTCCAGCTTCAAATTCTCTAATGCTATGGAAGTGACTCTCATTTTTCCTCCAGTTGGAGAAGAAACAGGCAAGTTGTAGGTGGCTCTTACTGGCCAGTCACACAAATGACCTTTGCAAAAGTTCTAGTGTTAGTCCAAGCTTAAGAACAAACAAGTGATTGGCAGACATGAAAGCTGATTTTGCTGGAAACATGCAATCTTATTTTTACCTCAACTTGTGCAAAATGCAACTTTTGTAGTCATGAACTTCAGGAGCATAAGCTAGATGCCATTTCTAGGCTACAATGAGAAAGCACCTGTACCTCACCCCACCACACAAGAGAAGAGGTACAGATCAAGGTTTACACCATCCTTTCCTGTTGGAGCTCAGCAGTCTGTAACTTGGTGGCTCTGCTGGGCTTGGTGCTGCTTTGTGTTCCCCTGCCCTGGCCTTATAGGAATTGGGTTGAAATGTGCTCACTTTTTTTCCAGGCATACTCTGCAGCTTCAGGGGCAGTCAGCATGGCAAATGGATGCAGGGAGAACTTGAAAGATTGAATCCAGTGGTTCTGAAAGGCCAACAATTCACAGATTAGTATATGGGCAAAAACCATGTGCCAAGACAATGGGCATACTCATCTGATCAGCAGAAACTCAAATAACTACTTCAGCAGTTATTCCTGATGGATAAATGAGCACCATTTGTAATCCTATGCTAAATATCATTAGGGTGTGACTTAGGCTCTCTCAGTATCTATATATCTTCGTAAAGCTAGTGCTTAATTTACAAAGAGATTTAAACCAAAGCTTCAAAAGTGATGAGGGATTAACAGGAATCTCCACCATTTTACTTCAGTAGGGAAAAAAATCTGGAGAAACTGAATTTTCAGGTGGGTTGGATTCCAGCTCTTTGAGTCTAAGACTGTTAAAGAAGCATAAGCTGAGCTCCAAAAGTTACTGTTGATTTAAAACAGTAGTTTTAAACCTCTTAAACAAATTAGGGCTTTGTAAAATAAAGTATCCTTAGTTTCCTAGCTCAGCAAAGCATTTCCATTCCTTTCTCACAGGGTGGGAATGATCTTAAGCCCATGAATAAAATGAAGCAGTGTTGTTGGCTGAAAAAGAAACTGGAGATCCGGATAACAATGGCTTATCCCATTTTTGTAACTTTGCTGCCCTGTGACCATTAAGGAAGTATCTCTGAGCAAGTGCACAGTAACATGAGATGAACAGAAATACTATTTATGTTCTTTGTCTCTGGTTGCATAACATCAGAATATAAATCAAAGCTAAAAAAGACTGTATCAACATCCCCTCCTCCCAAAATAAAAAACCCACCAAAAGCCAAAGAAAAACCTCAACCATCCCACCATGGGAAACAGCATAAGGAGCTGGAAACCTTTCAAGAAAACATCACTCCACTGCAGTGTATGGTGAGCACTTGAAATAGAGATTTCTAAAAATATCCTGGTTGGAAATTCCTAGAGAAAAGTATTCCTGTCTGTAAGAAGCAAGACAGTAAAAATATACAGTGTAATGTTCACAGCAAAAGGAGGGACAGCTGATCCACCCACTTGTCCCAGACACAGAGAGGAAGATTCCTCCTTCTAAATAACATATTGTGAAATGCCCCTACGTGGCATCTACTGACACTTTTGGTGCTTGACATGGAAGAATTCAACCAAGGGAGGTTACAGCCAAGGCTGTTCTGGTGTATATAACTGAGCTGGTGTAGCTCTGCCCTTTCTGGACACCGGGTGGCAGTCTGTCAATATTACAGCTAAGCATGACTGAGGTAAAAAAAAAGGAAGTGCACCAGAAACACTGTGAGTTATGGGTGAATCGTGTTATAGTCTGACTGCACTTTCACATCAACTTTTAATGGTTGCTTGGGAAATATCAATAAAGTCTGTCTTATTGAAATATATATATTCCAGCACAAATGCTTTTTTATTATAAAGCTGGGTGATATGGAATACTTTCCTGTGACTTGAGTCACAAAATAAAGATTATAATATCTTTTTTATTTTTTAAAGGGCAATTATATTACTAAAGATACATTGCTAGAGAAACTTGCTCTAAACACAGTCAAGGCCCTTGTGAAACAGGCTGTATCTCCTCAGACCAGCACAGCCTCTTTCCCTACTCCACACTAGTGGTCATTGGAGCACACTGGTGGGAATGCTCCTCTGTAAAGCATTATGGCAAAGGTGCAGGAGTTGTGTTACATCTTAGTGAGGATGTGAGTAATTGGACTGCCCTTTTCTTGCCTCTCCCTGTAAGGCAGAGGGCGAGGTGGTGAATAGTTTGGCTTTTTGCTCTGTTCTAAGAGAGGGCTGGAGCTTGTTTGCTATTACTACTGGGGCCAAAGGGGCAAGTTACTTCAGTTTAAAATGCAGTATATTTTTAAAAAGGCACAGATATTACAGGATCCCTTCCTTTAGAGATGCTTAAAAGAACAACACACCACTCACATTTGCAGAGCTTTGCCAGTGTGTTGAGGGCCTCATGCTGTAAATCTCCAAGATCTTTTCCACAGGAATGCTGTTCTATGAAGACAGGTAAAAGAGAGATTCAGCTATCAGAAGTAATATTCTTTCAAGGAAATGAGTGAAATCCAGATCATATCCCCTTCCTCTGGTCTTTGAAACAGCTTTCATATGAACTCCTGGTGTTCTTACATTCTGCTGGTACAAATCTATTGAGACCTGGTCCTGAAACTTGCTTGCCATTTTGCACTTGGGCAAAACAAGTTAAGTAATGTACCCACATGCATAGGACCACCTACTGAAACTGCCTATTTTGTTTTCTAAGGATGAGCAAAACTTAATGGCTGCTTGATAAAAATTACAGGGATTTGTAATATTTGCACTGTCTGTGTACTGCACTTCCAATGAAAAAAGGCACCTGGGGTACAGGGAGTTTTTCTATTCTATGTGCCACAGAATAAAAGACATTGCATCTTTCTTGTTCTCTTACCATTAATATTCCAGCATATGAAGATAATATCATAGCTTCTCTCTCAGTTTGGTTGGGATACGTGTGTTGGTTGCGAGCTGCAAAATTCCTGTATGAAGTTTTGAAGAAGAAGATTATTATCCTGGTGTTATAAATGCAAGAAGTAGTCCCAGGCTCACTTCACTGCTGCTTTTACCCCATTTTCACACTGGTGTAACCCACTGCAACGGCAGGTCCTTAGCTTTGCAATACTCACATTTTCTGTCTCATCAGTGCAGTTGGAGCATCCAAATCACTTTGCCACAGCAAAGCAACACTGAGGGCTAAGTTGTAATGGACCTGGAAAAGCAGAAGGACCTTATGTGTTTTGTTTGATTATAATTGCTTGACTGATGGAAGACTGAAAGACCAGAGTAATGCAGGGAAATATGAGCTGTAGCCCAATATTGTCTCAGCTAACTGGGTACCTCACTTGTTGTTAGATACTTGATGAGGTTTGAGGAGTTTTAACACATCCAGAAAGACTTTCTGTTTTGTTATGCACCAACAGCCTTGGTTTGTGAAGAATAACCTTTGATTAGTTGACTTAACTACATCAAATGCCTTCTGTGAATGAGGTTTTTCTTGCTAAAAAACCAGCAAAACCTTGAATTATCTTGGATATATTACACCCGGATGCTATTCACAGCCAGTTTCTTTAAGTACTCACTTCAGTAATGGGCTGCTATTTATCATTGTAGGGATAGGTTATTTAGCCATACCAAACAGCCATCTTTCAGAATTCTCAGTAGCCCTGCAGGTAAAGAGGATAGGAAGTAGGAAGTCTGATGATTACCATGTCATCTAGAGAGCTGGGTGGTCTTTGTCCTCTTGGATCAAATTCTTTTTCTCGTAGTCTGATGCCAACATAATCTTCCCTTAAAGCAAGGCAATAACTCTAAATTACAACTGCTTCTAAGCAAACCAGTGCATAGGAAATGTAATAGATTACTTTAAAGCTAGTTCAAGACCAAGGCTAAATTTGCTGTGATTCAGGGCTAGGAATCTGCTGCAGAGTTTCTCACAGACAGTTCCCAAGTAGGAAAGCTGTTAGTTTTTTGCACCTCTGCTAATATTAGCTTCCTTCAAACCACACTGCCGTCTTCTCCAAAAGCTTCAAAATACAGGAATAAATACAAATATGAAACAATTATTTAAAGTCTGGGGACTCACAGAATAATTTCACTGTACAGCCAAGAGAATGAAAGAGATGCTTCACTGGTGCTTGTTCTTCTCATTCAGGGGAGGGAGGCCTAATTCTGCAATCTCTTTCCTTGAGTGAAGTACTACTGATCCATGCAAGCATTCCTAGAGAAGATGGGCACAGGACTTGTGTGCAATAAAGGGGACAATGCTTCCATCCCCTAGGAGTTGTCTGCTGGGCAATCCTGCATTGCAGAGCACAAGATGCTGCTGCATGAACTAGGAAACCCCCCTTAGAGACAGCAGCTGCCCTGGATGCATTTCAAGGGAGGAGATCTGCATCTCCCAGGTTGCTCCCACTGAGCAAGTTCTGGGCTGTGGCGACTCTACTGTCACATGTGTGGTCAGGCCCCACACTGCAGACTGTGTGCAAGAAAATGAAGAGCATGTCAAAAGAAGTCTGTTCATACTTTCCAGCAAGAGGAGACTAAAGTTTGAGAGTCGTCATCCACCCAGGTCATACAACCCTTTGCAATGAAAACAAGCTAACCTCAAGTGCAGTGAAAGCAGTTGTGGGCAGTTACTACTTACAGGAGTTTTTCAATCTCTTTCTTCAGGCATTTTCTTTCCATATTTTAGTTGCAATTGGAACATAAGCTCAGTGGGATCTACGACAAAGTGCCAGTGCAGCAAATCTTAAAAATCTCTGCCAGTGCAGCAAATCTTAAAAACAGATAATGAATGTGGGACACTTGGAAACCCCCTACAAAAATCTAGCCAAAACCATTTCCAAGGTAGGATTAAAATAGAAACACAAAAATTTAGTCAAGAAAGAAGACAACACCAACAGTACTGAAAGTGAGGGTAAGGAGTTTGGTAATGGGAAATGAGCAGAATGAGCCCATTTAAGATGAGCATCAACCCTGAGCATCAGCTTTCAAGTTGCTTGCATCCCCAACACAGTGATGTATAGTCTCATAAAATGCCACATCCTGAGTTTCTTAGCACATGGCTTGCTCTCCCCACTGTGTGTCTATTAATCAGATCTGTGTGGTAGAAAGAGGGGGTGGACTGGGAACAGGACAGGTTGTAAGAGATGAAGTAATAGCAAAGAGAGAAGGCAGCACTGGCCCACCAATTTATTGTAACATCAAAGCACATGCTCCACTCCTTCGCTCCCTCATACATAAAGCTCTCTGTTACTGAGTATTGTCCCCCTGTTCTCCCTCTCATACATGTACACAAGAAATCATGCACTACCTGTGTCAATTTTTGCAATAGGCCTCAGGATCTGGGTTTGGAGCCTCTCTGACTTTCAGGTATTCATGAGGAAGAATTCCTCTTGATGTTGCTGTTCCTTTCTTGCCTCTGCCTCTCAGTTTCTGTGCCAGGAAAATTCGGCTATGACTCCATGCAGGACTGCTGCTTTCCTGTGTTGCTTAGAAACAATGCTGCTGAGCTGAGAGAAACTAAAGGAAAAAACCCCAAACAACAAACCAAAACCACCACAAAGGAGAGGTTAAACCTGCACCTTCATCTTGGGTTATCAGTTTCAGGTTAGATGATCCTATTACACTTCTAGGCATTGAGTTTCACAGCTGAGTGGCTACTTGGAAACATAGAAGACTTGCTAAGAAGGGAGACTATTCAACAGCTTTTCTGATGGATCCAATTGCTTGTAAAAGAAGCTATAAGCTTCTACTGTTTCAGCATTCCACTGAATGGAAATTCCAACATGGTGTTCCAAACCCCGCTGTTGTCCTTCCAAAGGATGCAGGGCACATGTTGCATGGGATTGCTGATGGTAGCTAATGTATCATGATGACTAGCAAGTCAGTAAGAAACTGTTGAATTGTAGCTTAGGAAAGTTTGCAGGCTGTAGCTCTGAATGGAATGAGCCATCCCTCTTCTTGGAAATGCATTTCTCCTGTTATTAACTGATTTCCTAAAAGAAGTAGGAATGATTTTATGACAATGATGATAATGTTGCCTCTCTTTGTGATGGTCTAACAAAACATAGAAGGAAATGTATTATAATGAGTCATAGATGCTTTCCAGGAATTGTACTTGGCATTTATAGAATTTGTGTTGTGCTTTTGATTCCTTATTTTATTTGCCATTCTCATTTATCCTATGGCAAAAGGAGCACCAGGCTTAGCACTTCTCACCTTTCATTCCAGCTGAGGAATTCGTTGCAGGCATCATGGCAAACATGTTTGAAGCTTTGTTTGCCCTGAGAAACACGGATCTACTGTCTGCCAGGTATGACTTTCCACTACTTACACCTGCCCAGGGCTTATCTACTGGTGTGGCCAGGTGAGAGGGAAGAGTGACCTTCACAAAGTAAACATAGCCATGCCAGGACTGCCCCCAGGTCATGCTAACCCAGCCCCTCTCCTGTTACGTAGCAAGCAGTGATACCTTGATGAAGAAAAGGGCTTTCCTGAAATGAGTCTGGTCCCTAAGCTCTCAAGTGAACTGACCTCTGCCATTTCCCCAGAATCAAGAAATGCTTCTGTATCGCTGCGAGGCAGGGGAGGCTGCTGTGTTCGTCCCAGGCAAAGATAAAATAGCAGCCACTGGTGGATGCTTGGGACAGAGATGGAGGAGCTGTGCCGGCAGGCATCAGACTTTCTCAGTGTATTACTCTGTTCTCCAGTTCAGGACCTGTTTGAGCAAAAAGTGTTGCCTTTGTAGTTAATAGCCCTTGCTTGTTTTCAACACCCACAAACTTGTCCAAGTGATATTGAAATTTTGAGTAATTCACATCTGCAATATCTTCTGGCACAGATTTCTGTTTAAATAGAGTCTCTGTTTTTAAGATGCCACTGTTAATTTAATTTGCTGACCAACGCGCTTAGTAAATTTAGTAAAGTAGCTTAATAAACTTAGTAAAGCAAGTTTGGGCCCTTAAAATGTGGAATTTGTCACACATGGTGCATAGAATATGTCTTGGAGGATACTTATGTCTTTTCCCCACACCATAGCACATTTAATGCCAGTCTGTTTCCCCAGCGCAAGAAATAACTACAGGCAAGTGTGTGTGCCTGCAGGATTGTTACCCAGTGCAGGTCTGATTTTCAGGGTATGTATGGTGTTTTCTCAGTCTGCTACTTAGTTAAGTTGGAATGACTAAATTTATTTAATAATTGGCACTATTTAATGCTTATCAGCTAATGTATTACCAGTTATCACATAAAATAGGAGTAGGATTTAGAACTTACCAAAACTTACCATCCACATGCCTGTGGCAGCAGGTATAATGTCCAAGTGTTACAAAGATAAATTACTTGTCGATAGAATTGCCTTACTAAGGTTTAGGGCTTGACATGCTTCAATGATATCAACTCCAGTGGGACATTAAAAAAGTTTGGAGAGAAGGATGTACTACTGATAGTGGACACAAGGAATGCAGAATTTACAGACCACAAGGACATTTGGCAGAACCCCCAAGATAAGGAAGAACTTAACAAAGCCAACTCAACAACTGTGCTGAAATCAGCCCAAACTGGGTAGAAGATAATTGTGGCGAGGGCAGATCGTGACCATGGACTCACAAAACCCACCAACTCAAAAGAAAAGCATGCGGACTACTCAGTATAAGAAGTGAGGGAATCATTTAACTAATAGAAGATAGAATACTAATTAATAACTATGTAACTTGTAGCCAGTGAACATTAATGCCTTTGTGTACTGCAATGTATAAATAGTGAAAATGTATAAATAATCGTCGTGCTGGCTTTGTGGGTCTGACACGCAGCATCCCTTTCTGAGCAGAACTGTGTGGGGATCGGCCTCTTGCACACCAGGTAAAAGAACCTGTTTTGGGACAACAGGTGGACACGTTTTCACCAGCCTGATTCCCTCAGCACCTCCACCGTAAACTGTTTTTCAAATTACTTGGCTTTTGCCTTATGTGTCATTTCTGTTAAGTATTTAACATCATTGCACCAACACACGTAATGTCAGCTTCTTGAGGGCACATTCAGGGGTGTGTAGAAAACAGTGCATTAACTTGGACGGAAGCGTCCATTACACAAGAATAGACAGTAAACCGTGACTTTCTCACAGGTTAAAGCTGCAAGCCCAATGCTGAACTCTGGACGAACAGATACTAATTTTTGGGTGAGATTCTCCTTCCGGAGCAGCCCCGCGGCTTCCCTGAGGCGTCCCACGGGCGGTGCAGCCCTGCGGGTAGGGCCGGGACGGCGGCGGCGCCTTCAGCGGGTCGCTCGGAGCGCTCGGGGCGGCGCTCCCGTGGGGCAGGCGGGGCCGTTCGGGGCCGCGCTCCCGTCAGGGCGGGCAGGGGCGGGCGGGGCCGTTCGGGGCCGCGCTCCCGTCAGGGCGGGCAGGGGCGGCCCCGGCCCAGCCGCGGGGCGGGGCGAGGGGCGGGCTGCCCGCCGCCCTGCTTACATTCAAAAGTCGCTTGGCGGGCACGGCTTTGGCTTCTTCCGAACGCCCTGTCCTCTCGCCTCGGTCGTGGCCAGAGTCTGCAGGTGAGCTGGGGTCCGACGGAGAGATGGCGGGGCGGGGCAGGGCCGGGCCGGGCTGTGCCATGCCATGCCATGCCATGCCATGCCGGGCTGTGCCCGGAGCCGTGAGGGGCCGCGAGGCCGCTTCTCCGGGCTTGTCGGAGTGGAATACGGACGCTGACCCTGATCGGTGTCGCTCTCCACAGCCATGGCATCTCGGGAGGCCGACGAGACGTCCTTCTTCGGCCTGAGCGGCGTCAGAGAGAGGATGCGGGAGAAGAAAAAGGGTGCCTTGAGGACTGCGAAGTTGAACGCCTCTCTTGCATCAAAAATCAAGACGAAGATCATCAGTGAGTTGTTTGACGTTGCAGCGCGTGCAGAGGTTCATGGCCGTGCCTTGGCCGTGGCGCTGAGCGGCGGCCCCTCGCCCAGGGGCTCAGCAACTTCCCTGCCTCCGGCTTACCAGGGAGTTCAGTGCCCTGCAAATGAGTGTCAAGTGCCCCTCGAGGTGCCCAAAGATGTCTGAATTATCTGTGACTAGCAGGTTTAACACAAAATCTCAGCAGCAGCAGCAACTAGGGGCATTGCAGGCTGCTCAGCAGCATCTCAAATGGTTGTGTTTGGGAAGTTGAGTCCTCAGGGTCTCAGCAGCAGAGCCAAGAGGTGTGGAAAGTATTTTAGTGTATATGCAATCCTGTGCAGAAGCTAGCCCAACTGTGACTTGTTTTTATGGGGGATATAATGCAAAGATAGCACATAAAAGAATTTGGACTACCTTGAAAAAGCTGGATATTTCTATTACTTTTATTTGTTTTGAAATTGGGAGACTTGGCTCCAAATCTGCTCAAGGAAAACTACAGAGGAAAAGAGTTTTTTCTCCCACTTTTTGGAGGAAGATGAGAACTCATTATAAGTGACTTGTTCAAAGCCAGAAGCATGTTTTCAAACTCAGTATCTGAACCATGCCATTGTTCATTCAGAATTGCAGCAGTAGCTTGCTACCTTAGCATGACCCATTGAGGATGGGGATGGTGTCTTAGGTGTTTCAGATTATTATGGAAATTTTTTTCCTGCTACTCTCTGGAGACTTCTATTGCTGGAAGGAATTTTTCTGCCGATTTTGGGTGAGGGCTATGAAATTGTAGAGATCTGAATCTGAGAAAGGTTATTCTAGAAAGAGGAAGAAGTATGATGGGGGAAGAGACATAGATGAGAACTTGGATGCTGATTCTGATACCTCTCTATCTCTTACAGACAACTCTTCTACCATTAAAGTCTCCCTAAAGCACAACAATAAAGCGTTGGCTCTGGCCCTCAATGCAGAGAAAGCCCTTGCACAGCGGCTCACCCAGGAGAAGACCCTCTTGCAGAAGGAGGTGGAGCAGTGCCACTTCCAAAACGCTGTGCTGCGGCACAGGCTCTCCTTCCTGGTACGGCGCTAGCGGTGTGGCTGGCATGGGGAGGGGTGTTGGGCAAGGTATGCAGCAGTAGCATCTCAGGCTTGGGAGGAGTGAGTTGTTGCTGATGGTCCAAATTCTCAACATATGAAAAAGGTCACCATTTGTTGGAATTTTATATAGTATTTCACCTAGAAAGCAAGCCATGTGCTGAACTGCCTATGTAAATAAGTGCTGTAGCCTTAAGAACTAATTAATGAAATCAGAAATGGCTGCTGCCGACCTTCTCAGCAGATGTGCATGGTCAGGCAATTATGAGAAGCTTCGTAATATAAACAACATTGTTAGCCAATAATGAGTGCCAAAGTGTCAAGCACCTGCGGAAGGTTACAGTCTTAAAGATGTATATTAGTGTGTGCGCGGAAGAATAAAGGAGCCTGTTGCTGCTAACTTCTGTGGAGTCGTCTCTCAGGTCCAAAAACCCGCCTCCCCCCGGTTACAACTATTTGTTTGCTAATTTTTTCCAAGCTGTGTTTTCCCCAGAACCTGCCTTGCTCTGGCTACCAGTATCCTTGTTGGAATATGTTTTGATTTAATGTCTTCATGGCTTCTCTCTCTTTATTACCTCTACACAGGGTAATACTTTGAAAGAAATTGAAAATCTTATGGCTGCAGTTAAGATGGCCGAGCTGTCTGAGGTAAATCAAGGGAAACATGAGCACTCTGCTCTGGGAAGGGGGCTGTTTGTCTTTGTCATTTGCTTTGTGTTGCCTGTTCACTTCAGTGTTTGATGCTTCAGCTGGTTTTGTTTGCTTGAATTATGCTGGCTACATCCTTGTTTTCATCTCAGCGTTAAGGATTTCTGGAGTAACTTTTTCTGTAGGAAGGGCTAAATTTTTAATCTGTTGTCCTCTGGATCATTGGCTGTATTGGCCAGTAGGCTCTTTTGTTCTGACAAGTTGTGGCTTCTTTTCATTTTGTTTTTTAAAGTATTGCCACGGCATCTTGGGATAGGGAATTACACACTTTTCCTTTGTCCTGTGTCATGAGAAAATATTCCTGCTTTTAGTCTCAGATTATCTGAACTAGTTTAACTTCATCCTTAGGCTTGAGGAGACAGACTCCGATTCTGCTGCAATTTATTCCATAATTTATGCAATTTTAAATGGGAGAGGGTCACCAGCAGTATTTTACATACTTTCCAGAGTGAAACTGAGCTTCTGCTGTTTCTGTGCTGGAGGCTGCACAAAGGATTTTAAGAACTTTAAACCACTCTTCTATTTCTCTTCTTTTCAGTTCCGTACAAATTCTGTATCCTTGTCCAGTGGCCAGAAATGCAGCATAACTGAAGATAGCTGGGCTGCTGATATTGCAGATGGTCAGCTTCTGAGGTGAGCCTTAAAATGATATCAGAAAGCTTGCCCTGAATTTCTGTATGTTAAATTTCTTGTGTTTTACGTGTGTGCCCAGTTTTAGGTGAGATGTCTTTTCTGAACCACCACTGCTTGATGTTTTCCTTTATGCTGTGTCTTTCTGCTGCCACTCCTTGTCTTGTCTGATATAATGCCAAGTTTATGCACAGACTGGTCCTTCTGCCTCCGTTATTTGAGAGCACATTGCTTTTAGGTAGTTTTCCCTTTGTAACTGGTGAGCACTGCAAGATTTCCTGGAGTGAAGGTCATAGCTGGCCACATTGATGTTTGTTTTTTTAACTGCTTAATACTCACCTGCTTGTATGATGTAAACTTGTATTCTGGAAAAATGTTCAGAGCAGGATCTCTTAAAATATATCTGAAGTTCTGTTTCTACTCTGTTTAATCTCCCCTCTGAATACAGGAGGAGTCCTTGGAGCTGCCCACATGCATAACACCAAGCAGCTGCATTGGTGTTCCAAAGCACAGTGAACATGTGGTTATGAGCTGTGTGCTGAAAGGCCTTTACTTCCTCGTTGCCTCAGTGTATTTTTCTCCTACTTCTGTGTCTGTTGTACTTGCTTAAAAGTGGGGAATCTGTCCTGCCTAGGCAGGACAGGCTGAAGTATTCTGCAGCACTTGAAGACTTCAGAAATGTATTTTTCAACTCCTGCTGCAAGTGAAAGCTCTAGTTACTCTACTGGATTCTGGGATCTGTCATATGTATATGGAAATGCTCCATTGCTGTTATTCCTTCTCACCAGGGTTACAGGGATACCAATGAGAGTGCCTATTTCCAAGCTGTGTGATGCAGGACAGCAAGGTGAGAGCTCCACAGCAGTACAAACATCCTCAGGAGAACTTCAGAGACCTGCACTTAATGAGCCCCTGAAAATCGTGCCTGTTACCTCTGAAGACACTTTGCCACCACAGCAAGCTGAGAAACCTCAGTCTCACCAGGAAGAGAATGGGAAAACGTTCACTGAAGCAATGGAAACACAGGAGGCTTTTCATGACTCTTACATCTTTGGAGGTAAATTTGCGTCTTCTGCTGTTCTTCTGGTATGACTGTGTGTCTGTGCTCAGAAACGCATGAGTGCAGTGCCAGAGCTCCAGTTAACTCCTAACCATCACTCCAGTAGCTCCTAATGACAGGTAGGAGCTGCATGTTTCACTGGCAGTGTTACTGCTGTAGTTAGGCATATCCCAGAATGGGTTGTCTTGCTGGGCATGTTTGCAATAGCTCAAGATTGCAAATGAGGCTTTTTGAGTAATAGGCACTGAGCTTACAAAAATTTTCAGAAATGTGTGAGTCTGACTAGATGCACAACTTTTGCATGTGAATTTGCCATAGAAATAATACCTTTTACATGTATCATGTGTGTTCCTAAATGTTATGGCTGGTTAAGGGAACTTGCTTTGGGCTGCCTTTTTGTTCAAAGGGAAGCCAGCTGAGCAATTCTGTTACACAGGAAGTTTGGGAAGAAACTGTAGAGGCAAAATGATGTTTTTCTATGCTCTGGATTTTTGGCAGTGTGGGGAACAGGGCTTTTTGTAGTATGGGGAAAGCTGGCAATTGTCTGCTGCATTTCTCTGTCTTAAAAATGGATTTTGTCTTTCCCACAGAGGTCTCGTGCACCACCAAACAAAATCCCAACGATTTGCCAGCACTTGCCTGGGAGAGTCATCCTCTTCCATATGAGGCTGATGAGATGGCAAAACGTTTCTTCGATCATCTCTCACAAGGGCATGTTACTCAGCGGAGGAAACATTCCACCCTGATTGCTACAAGCTCTTCATCCCCTGGCGTGGGCATCTTCCCATGTGACAGCTCCACTCAGGCAGCTTTGTGTAGTATCACAAGGGACAGCAGCAGCTCCAGCAAGAGCAACACACAACAGCAGCTGGAATCTCCCAGCTGCCTGGCTTCCCCTGCTCAGACCACTGTTATTTCTGATAGAAAATCTGTGCATAGAGAGACTTTCTGTGATCAGCCACAAGCTAAAGAAACTGAGTGTGATGTTGAAATGGACCCCAACCATAGCCAAGTCCCTGAGTTTGTTCCTGTGAAAGTTAAAAGCAAAAGTAATCGTAAAACTGGTGAGAAAACAACTGTTAAAAAAGCAAGCACAGGAAAAAAGAAAACAAATGCCATTAAAAACAATGCAGAAAGTAGTCCTGATACATCTCAAAGTGAAGAGTGTGCTCAAAATGCAAAGACACTTCTTCAGCCCAAAGCTGCAATGTGCTCTACTGAGTCTGAAGTTTGTGAGGTGGGGCAAAAGGCTTGTGTGGGGGCCTTTGACAGGAAGAATAGAGACTCTGGTGTGGAGCACCATTACCACTCTCCTGATGGAGCCCAAGATCTTGAAAGTACATATGTGGTAAATCCAGCACAGCTGTCCAGTCTTGAAAGTGGTGACTTAATGCAACACATTAAGGAGGGACCTATCTCTGAGATCCAAAGTACAGAGAGTTTGTTGAAAAGCCCAGTTCACACCTACTCTATTCATGAAGTTCCCTCAGTTGATTTCAGTCCACAAAATTCACTTTTCTTCGGGAAAGAGACCTCAAGTGCCTGTGCTTTGCAAGAGGACTCAAGCGTGAGCATAAAGGACATCAGACAGAAAACCAACAGAAGAACTAGAGTAATCAGGCAAAGAGTTGATTCTGATGAGGAGTATCTGCCAAAGAGTGTGAAAATACAGAAGACCAAAGCTGAAGAACAGCCTAAAAGAAGTCAGACAAGAAAGAAGACTGTCAGGTTTAGTAATTATCAGAGAAATGAAGTTAGTTTTGAGCCTTGTATAAGTGTTCAAGGATTAGCTAAGGAGAGCACAAAGGATTTGCCACGTCATCTTAAACATAGCAGGAAAACCTACATTGTCTATCCTTTGGATCCTTCAGAAGACTTGGATTGCATCCAGACAGAATTTGAAGGGAGTGAAAATGTACCTCCCAGGTCTGTTCCTGGGATCAAAGGTAGCAAAATCCCCAGAGCTGCTAAAAGCAGTCACAAGAACAATAAAAACCAGACAGGGGGCCTTCAAAAAGAGGGGCAAGCTAATGTTGACAACTTGAATGATTTAAAAAAAGAGGCCTGTGGCAAACCCAAGCCTCAGAGGAAAAACTCTAGACCTTTAGAGACTGATTCCCTGGCTAGAAAAAGTGATAGTGCCAAGGTTCCCATTGGAAGTTCAACAGAACTTGCATCCAAGCAGTCTGTCCTGATGGGGAAGTTTTTGTGCATTGCAGATCTGCTGTCTGAGCCAGATGGCTTCCTGGAGGAGCAGATACCTGAGATACCACTTACAAATAGTCTTCTGGACCTTCCACACAGTCTTGAATTCTCCCCTGTGACCAATTGTGCAGCTTTGCCTGTTAGCTCTGGGCTTACACAAGTACCAGTTTCCAAGAGCTTGAGTACTGAGGACAACAGAATGCCAGCAAAATTCCCTGGTGGGACAACAGAATGCCAGCCCAAAAGCTCCCTGACACTTAAAGAACAGACTACCAAGGAAATGCCTGGGGAAAGAAACCAGGTTCAATCAAATTCTTGGAGCTCACTTTCACAGGAACCTGGTAGGTGGTAAGCTGGGGAGGGTACTTGTGTTTGGAGATGAGAAGAAAAAAATCCAAGCAGCAAGTGCTTGTATTTTATTTCTTCTCTCTTTTTCCAGAGTTGAAGATCAGTCTCCAGTCTGATCATTTATGCTTCCACTTGTGTTGGCCAGTAATTTCTGTGGCTGCATTTGCTTCCAGTTTAGCAGCAGTCCTATGAGAGTTTCTGGCTACTTTGTCCATGTGTGGATATTGGGAAGAGACTAGCAGCATGTGTGGCAAGTCTCGTTTTACCATCCTTGTTACCTACAGGGCATACCTAGTTAGAAAATCAATTACTGAAGCAGTTGAATAGTCTAACTTGATGCTGAATCTGCCTACTGGAGTCAGCGTTACTGGGCACAGAATATGAAGAAGGTGGCAATTTTTTGGTCCAGAATGGTTAGTGCTGCAAGGTTTCAGATTTGATACCTCTAGGTGGTATCTTCATTGGAACTCAAGCAGGAGCTAACCTAAATTATTTTGGTTGTGGGTTTGGGGTTTTTTTTTGATTTTTTTTTTTTTTTTTAAGGATTTAGAGGGTGTACCCCTCGCCTGGTAATACAATAGTTAAAGCTGATCCTTTTGAGGAGTTTACTGTTAATGGATGCTCTGTAAAGAGAGTAGCTTCATGGTGTTTTTCTTCCTGTAGTTGTTGACAAACAGGCCTGCTACAACTAGAGTTGTACTTTGTAGAGAGGGAGGAAGTTTGTTCTCCTGCTCTCCCCCTTTTGCTGACTTTGAAAGCTGCAATGAACACTGGTGTGGTCCTGCATCTTGCTGGAAGTTGGTAGGTTGCTGGTAGGTTGTTTCTGTGCCATGAGCTTGCTCTCCCCTCCAGGCTGTAAGCTCCTGGGCATTACAACTATCAACTAATTTTTATATAATTTTTTACTACACCAGGGTACATGATGCTATCTAGTGATCTGTGTTTTTTCACTGAGGTACCTAACTTGGTTTATGAGCTGACTTTTGAGGAGCAGGTCTGGTATTTTGGAATAAAATGGTCTTCTGAGTTTAGAGACAATGTGATTTCGATTCAGGACTGTGCAGTGTTCAGTGAAACCTGGTAATGCAGCCCTTTCTATCTGGCAGCTGTAATTTCTTAGGATATCTGGAAATGATTTGGAATCACTTTGATCATCTCATGTGAATGTCTCCTTTTGCAGAGATCAGGCCGCTCCAGGACTTGAATAATGCCAGGATTCTGTCTTACTCCAGCTCGGAAGGAGTATCAGGGCACTCCTCCAAGCGGAGACGGAACCCAGCCTGCTATAAAGAGCCAAGAATCAACAGGTTGGGCTTTAAACTATTCCTTCTAATGACTGTTCCCATGCTGCAACCCCTGCTCTGATGTGCTCATTGTTGCTTTGTTGCTTTAAGTTCCTCTTACCCTTTGTGTTCTGTGATCCTCCTCTTCTACCACAATGTGGCTATGCCAAAATTCTGCATCAGCATAAACGGATGTGTAGGCTTCTGGTAACAAGCTACCAAAAACATTCCCCTTGTGAAATGAGCACATCTCTTAGCAGACTGCATCTGTGGTACTCCAGTGCTAATGAGGCAGGAGTATAAGGATAAATTATAGGCTAGAGAAAGATGGCTCTGCAAAAGCCTTGATTTCATTTACATTCTGAGTAGTACTTTCTTCCTGAGAGCAGGCTGCATCTATATTCACTTTTTCTAGCAGATATGAGTATCTAAACAAATAGCTGCATCTTTGCCCTAAGAAATTGTAGATTCAGTACATCCAATGGCTCTTGCACAGAATCATTTAACTCCTAAAACTATGACTTTGTTGTTATGCTACTGGGTAATACTATGCTTTTTCCCTGAGAAGTGTCACAGTTTGAACTTTCTGTGAATAGCTGGTTATATTTGGTCAGAATGTACTCTGTACTGGACAAGAAACACTGTACCACTCAATCATCTTATAGAAGAAGCATTGCTGTAGTATCAGAAACTTCAGTGACTAAAATCATACATGTTTTCAAGAAATAATTGATTGTTCAATGTAACCCTTTTTGTTTCACAGTAAACTGAGGAGGGGTGACCCATTTACAGACACCAAGTTCCTCCACTATTCTCCTAACCCCAGAAAAAGAAAGAAAACTGTTAAAGCTAAGGCAATGACCCAGGAGATGGAAGAGGAAGAACAGCTTCCTGAAGGCTGTCCCAGTGCCAAGGAAGTCAAGTTTGTAACAATGGAAAGGAGTCAGGATGAAAATGATAGTTGAATAGGCAGGCCCCAAGTTCCCAGAAGCTTCCGCATCTGGCCACAAGGCTACGTCAATTGAAGAGGCCTGAGCAAAGGTGGAGATGCTGAGCAGACAGCTGAACTATTCCAACCAATGCAACCAAAGGACTGATTTGATGAACTGAGCCTCGGATGGCAGATTTCTTCTGATTTGACATCTTTGGGACTCATGGGATGGGGAAGGTGGTTGACACAAACTGGGTGGATGTCTGTTGTAATGATGGACATGGCTCTTATGTTCTGTATGATTAGCCACTCTCTATCTTCTGCTTCCTTCCTGTTCTGTCTGCTACGTAAAGCTCGCTGCAGCTGAATATGAGCCCCATACACAACTGTCCTGGTTTTAGCTAGGGTAGAGTTAATTTCTTAGTAGCTCTCACAGGTCTGTGTTTTGGATTTGGAATGAGAGTAGTGTTTGCAACACACTGATGTTTTGGTTTTTTGTGTTTATCCTAAGTCAAGGACTTGTTTTTCCTTGTCTCATGCTCTGCCAGGGGAAGGGAGCATAGCTGGGACCGGTGACCTGAACTGAGCATTTGCATTATTTAGCACTTGTTTGTTTCATTTTCATTATCATTATTGTTATTATTATTAATGATCATTATTATTGTATTTTACTTTATTTTCAATTATTAAACTATTCTTATCTCAATGTACAATTTTTACCTTGATCCTCTTCCCCATTCCACAGAGCGGAGAGGGGTGAAAAATGGGAAGTTGAACAAGTGGCTGCATGGTGCCTGATCTCCTCTGAGCTTAAATTGTGACACCAACCAACATTAAGGAATGTTTAGCCATGAGGTGATGTAGAAGACCAGGCCTAAGCATGCTTTGTCTCATTCCAAGTACTGCTACAGGGAAGGTGAATGGAGAGAGGGTCCTGCAGAGGTGGGACAGCTCTTTTCTGAGCCAACTCCCTGCTCTGCTTTGAGACTTGTGCTGAGTCCCTCCCCCCAGTTCACTTCCTGGAGAAGGGCTGGCTTTGCCCATGTGAACGAAAAAGCAAGGAAAATCTAGTTTACACAAGAGGTGTAAACTACAAAAGGGAGCAGATTAGAGCTGCCATTTACCTTTTTTTTTAACTCTTTTCTCACTTTTTCTTCTGTCTTGCTTCTTTGTCTTGCAACCCCATACACCTGGCAGGACAAATGTGGGATGTAAGGATTTGTGATACTCTTTATTTAGTTCCCTTTCTTTGCCTGGCAAAGCATGGGTATCATACTCTACCCTGTACTCTGTACTGACTATACTGTGGGAATAGGGAGCTTGAGGTGAGTTGGGGCTTGTGAGCCAGTACCTTTGAGAAGTTTGTGGTGGAAGTTGAGAACTTACTGAAATGTACTGTACAAAATTAAGGGCTTGTTAGCCTCCACTCTTGTGAGAATGGTCCTGGTTCTCTCAGCCTGTCTTCAGAAGAAGTGCTCTAACCCTCTGATCATCTTTGTGTCCCTCCTCTGAACTTGCTTCAACAAGTCCATGGCTTTCTTAAGTTGGGAGCCCCAAAGATGGACACAGTATTCCAGATGGGGTCAATTGTGTTACAGGAAATCCCATACTCTGAGCACCCACTGGCCTCCAGCTTTTTTAGGGTCTACTGATGTCTAACCTTTGAAGGTTATTGATAGTAAATGTTTGAGGGAGTGGTGGGGAAAAGAAAGGATCATTAGTGGTAGTTAAAGGGAAGGAAATGTCCCTCCTTGGAAGCAGGAAAATGGTTTCTTTATTTATAGCAGAGCAGGGAGGATGTTCTGTTCTTCTGACCACACTTACTGCTTTTCCTTAGCACTTCAACAACATCCATCAGTTCATGAGGATAGACTGGGTCTTGCTGTACCCTGCCAAGTCCTCCAGAGGATGGAAACTCCATTAGTACAGAGGGAAAATAGTGTCATGTGCAGTCAGGTAAATGCTACTACATTGCTCACACTTAAGCTATACTGTTAAGTCATTAAAACTAGCAAACAAAAAGTGTAAGATTTAAAAATGCCCTCTTACTTATTTGTTCATCTTCCTCGAAGGTACCAAGCTTTCTCTAGTACTCTTAACTCTGGAAGCTGTGTGGGAGCTAGTAAATAACAGGGACTTTCTTCAAGGTGCTGTTGTAGTAGGACCTGCCTGTAACCATGTAACCAGCTTCTGTTTTGCTGAGTGGTGATGTCAGCTTCTTTTAGTCCCAGAATAAAATTTCACTGGAAGTGGTACCTTTAAATTCCTGTACACTGCCTGATGCTTACCACTACTCTACAGATCTCAGCTTTACCTGGGTCAAAAGAAATTAAAATTCTATTCTAAGGGAGATACTATTTTTTCTTATGCCACATTCAAATAGTTTGTCCCAGCCTGTATGGGATTGTGCCAAAAGCTACTGGAATGTCTCTCTGAGGCAGAATTTCCCCATACCTGCTAATCACACAATGGAAGGACAGAAACAAAGAATGTTAGTTGCTTTTTATTTTAGTCTGAACTAAGAATATGCCTTAAAAAACCCTAAAACAAAACCATGGATGGAATAGTTTTTCACAGTCAAGATCCGATGCTGTGTCACAACAGAAAGGGTAAGTAATAGCCCAGACAATTGGAGAGAAGTTTTGCACCTTTTAGAATTGTGAGGTGGGACAAGAGGTAACAGTTTCTACGCTTTACAACCAGTCATCAGAAGGAGCATAACTAAACACATGGCCTGCATTTAGACACTGCAGCATGACTTTATAGGCTCTTAGCCTGTAAGGCTTTTTTCCAGCATTTACTAAGTGCTTCTTGAATGCTCCAGTCCTGACCATAGCAATGGAACTAAATCCCTTAGTATCAGAATACTATGCTCTGGTTGGCACTAAAAGATAAATTGAGAGGGGCTGGACTAGACCTGGCATAGCCCTGTGAACTCACATTCAGTGGGCAGTACTGGAGAGAGTAGGATAGTTCTGATTTCTAAAGTCAGTTGACAGAAGGTCAGCACTGGTTTGACCAGAGCTGTGGCACAGACAGACTGTCAGACTGAGACAGATAAAAGACACACACATCAGGTCAAAGTCACAGAGAGAAACCTCAGGGCTGCTGTGAACAAAATTAGGAATCCAGACCCACAGTGAGCATGAACACTCCCGTTCATCTGCTTGCCAAAGTAGGGCCTGGCACAACAGCTCAAGGAGTTTAAGAAAACAAGACTTTTAAAAAACCTAAAAAGTGTATATGTTCATTTTTGTCTAGTGTTTAAAATGTTACACAACAAGGCATGATAAAGTGCCATGTATGCAAGCAATGATAGAAAATCCAGGTACATGTTTTCTCCAATATCCTTAAGTTCCCATTAACTACTGTAATTCTTTCTTTGATTGGGGCATCTGTATGTTTTATTTCCTTAGAAGTGTTTGGAGGAACTACTGCACTGACTGCTACCCACCAAGTACCCAAAAATGTTACTTCTTTACTTGGTCCTTGACATTTTTCAGGTGGAATTTCATTTCTGCTTCATATAATGCTTCCCATACTGCTGCTGCTTCCCCACCTTTTTCATGGGAATCTCCTCCAATTAGAATAGCATCCATATACCAGCATAGTTTCACATGTAGGGGGAGTGAGACTGTCTGTAAAAACTCAGCAAGTACAGCATGAGCAATCGTGGGTGAGTGTTTTTATACCCCTGAGGGAGCCACTTAAGAAAACCTAAAACTGGGGAGAAAACAACTGTTAAAAAAGCAAGCACAGGGAAAAAGAAAACAATTGCAATTAAAAACAATGCAGAAAGTAGTCCTGATATATCTCAAAGTGAAGAGTGTGCTCAAAATGCAAAGGAAGTTGCAACCTGTTGTTCTAATGAGTCTGAAGTTTGTGAGGTGGAGCAAAAGGCTTGTGTGGGGGCTTTTGACAGGAAGAAGAGACTGGTGTAGAGCACCATTCCCATTCTCTTGATGGAGCCCAAGATCTTGAAGGTACATATGTGGTAAATCCAGCACAGCTGTCCAGTCTTGAAAGTGGTGACTTAATGCAACACATTAAGGAGGGACCTATCTCTGAGATCCAAAGTACAGAGAGTTTGTTGAAAAGCCCAGTTCACAGCTACTCTAGTCATGAAGTTCCCTCAGATGATTTCAGTCCACAAAATTCACTTTTTTTGGGAAAGAGACCTCCAGTGCCTGTGCTTTACAAGAGGACTCAAGTGTGAGCAAAAAGAGCATCAGACAGAAAACTAACAGAAGAACTAGAGTAATCAGGCAAAGAGTTGATTCTGATGAGGAGTATCTGCCAAAGACTGTGAAAATAAGAAAGGTCAAAGCTGAAGAACAGCCTAAAAGGAGCCAGATGAAGCATGATATGGTGCCACTTACACTCTCATGTAAGTGGGAGATGCTTTGTTAGAGCAGCTTGAGTAGAACCCATGCCTTAAGGTTTGGGCATAGAGGCCAGCTTCCGCTTCAAGTTTTCAGCAAGCTTGTCCATGAACTCAAAGGTGTTCAGGTAATCAGGGCGTTTGACACTGGAGGAGGGGAACAAAACAAGACAGGCATTAGTTATACAGATTCTCAAATGATCAAAACAGGGCAAGATTTTTCAAAGAATTCTAGGTCTTGCCTCTAAAACCAAAGGAGTTATCCCCTTCGCATTAACCTGGGGGTTTTTACCAAAAGGCTCTAGAGAAGAGGGGGATATTTTGCAGTTATGTAGGTTTTCCTCATTAGGAGGAAGGCAGGATCTGGCCAGTGTAGCTAGACCGTCATCCAAGAATGTCTTCACAGTTCCTTCTTTCCTTTTGTCCCCATTCATTTGGTACAATAGCAGGGACCGAGCAATCTGGACTAAGGCACTTGGGCCAGAGAGTGTCTGATGTTCTGTTTGTACAGCACTGGGTACAGGTGAGTCCTGTTCTGAGACAGACTCCTTCCTGTTCACCAACCTAAAATTACATTTTAGCAAATGCTGTTCAGAACCACCAAGTGAAACAGCTTCCTCCAAGCACAGCTGGTTACTTCATACACTTACTTAGGTAGGCCTTTGATACAGGCAGCAAGGTCCTTTGTCATGTAGCCAGACTCAATAGTCTCAATGCAGACTTCTTCCAGGGCAACTGCAAAGTTCTTGAGGCTAGTGTTGTTGTCCAGCTTAGCTCTGTGAGCAAGTCCTCTTGTCCATGCAAAGATGGAGGCTGAGAAAGAACACTGCGTTATTCTATCCTTCAGGAACTCCCTGGAAATTGTTCTAAATCATGATATAGAACAATAATTAGAGTTTTTATATTAATAAAACTGAAAATGGAAGAAAAAGACAGAAATTCTAGTACGGGAAAGAGAATATTTATCTTCATCTAGGTATCCTTTGCTTTTAGTGCAGCTCTAAAAAAGAACAGAGCCCAGAAACAACTCACTGCCTCCCATAATCTCTTTGTGCATGTCATTTTATCTTACTTTGTTCCTGCCCAAGGCAGAAGGAATGACATGTGGTAGGACTCTGTGGTTATAGAGAACATTTTCTTTGTGACAGAAGGGTGCAGTCTTCTTCCTACTACTGTATTATGCAGTCTCTATGCAGTTTTAAAGGATTCTTTCCCTCACGTTCCATTCTAAGTGCACTTACACTTTAAGTGTACGGCTGGGTATTTTGGAGCATCAGACCGATGAGTAAAATAAAAACCAATCAATTTAAACCTTAAGGCCCTTATGGCTATAAACCAATTCCTTGCTGAAGAGTGAGTGCATGTCTCAAAGGCTAGGTTAGATCTAGCTTGTTCCTCACACTCACTCCATTCCAGTCAGTTTTTGCTCCAGGCTGTAGCTGTCTCTGTAGAGGCACAGACAGTTGACTATAGTCTGGTGATGGATTGTGGTGCCACATGCCCCTACCCACCCCCTCAGGCCACACTATGATCTGAGAAATGTTCATTGGGTCTTAGCCTTGATGAACTGTGTCTGGACTGAGCCCATCTCAACCTTATTAGAAACACTGTCTGTGGTGTATGGCTCAAGCACTGATAACCCATGCCTGTGGAGCCAACCAAAGACTGTTGGTATTAACATGCTGTGAGACAGAATGAGTGGCAGGAAGTGGGCATAGACTATAGCGTGGGATTGAGACCACCGAGGACCTCCTCTTTTTCTTTTAGTTCTCTTTTTCTCTCACTCTTTTCCTTCCTTTCTTTAATTCATCTTTCCTTCTTTAATGTCTCTTTTCCCTTCCATCCTTTCCCTTTATCCAAAACCCTGGTGTGTGCTTATATAGTAGGTCAGGGACTAACATACCAATTTCCATGTCAAGTGTGTAATTTACTATCAAAACTTTGATTGTTTGTGGACCCTCTGACTTTTGTTGTTCCTTTTGACTAATGAGCATTTATGAATCTTAGATGGTTCCTTCACTTAAAGGTGGGTCGTAAAAGTCTCCATGGAAAAAAAATGCCTTATGAACTGCCAGTTTCAGTGAGGCAATTCTCTGCAGAAAGGATGCAGATGTTCTCACTCTAAACTTGTTCTTTCATGTGTAGAGGTCACTGAAGGGCAGAAGGCAGCTCACCAATGGGGTTAGTGGAGGTTTCTTGGCCTTTCTGGTGCATGCGGTAGTGCCGAGTAACTGTGCCGTGAGCAGCTTCTGCTTCAACAGTCTTGCCGTCAGGGCAGATCAGCACACTGGTCATCATTCCCAGAGAACCATAGCCTACAGAATAATACAAGTTTAGAAAGTCCAGTGTCTCCTTTGGACAGGTCCCCTAAATTCTCCTTAATCCCCATATTCTCCAATCCCCCTACACCCTCCCAGCCTTAATGTGAGTATCCCTGAACAGCAGTGTTGCTACAACGAACTTGCTAGTTGTAACACATCAAAATAACAGCTCTCTGAACAGGAAGTGCTGCTGAACTATGAGATACAGAAATACAGACATTCTGCAGCACTTCAAGCATTTCAAGTTCTCACCTAACTTGCTGGACAGACTTTTACTGAAAAGGTACAGTAAGAGAACAAAAAGTCCTAAATAAGCAGTGTTGAGCTATTTATCTTCTGCACCAGGTGATAGGAAACAAACCTGCTTTTTAACAAAGCATCTGCTCTAGTGAAAGCAACCAGGAGCTGGTGAAACTGGACATTCACATCACTTCTAACTGTAGGTTTCAGAGATCTGCATCTCGGAAAGCTTCTTTGTTTAGTAGTCAGACACACATCCTTGTTCTGTGGAAGGCATTGCTTTAGAAAGAGCATTTACATACAGCCACACTGAATCCTGTGGGATTGGCACCGGGCATCTTGCTTATGTAAGATTTGGATCAAGCACTCCAAGTTTATAAGTTAAACCTATCAGTAACTCTTTACACCTGACAGGTAGCTTTAGGTCCTGAAGGTTTTCTTACTTATCAGTAGAGCACCTGCCAGTACCTTCATCACCAGTCAAGTCAGCTTAACTCAAGCCGTCAGTGACAGTGTCCCAGCTGTCTGGATACCATCCATTAGAACAGAAAGCTGTTAGGTTGGTAGGAACCTCCCTTGTGTAAATAAATACAACTACACAGTATACAATTTCATACATTACCTTGAAAACGTGAAATCAGAAAATTGACTGCCTGATATCTCCATGACTAGCCACAGGTTTGAAATGTAAGTTCTGAGACCAAAAACCACCTCCTGGGCCATAATAGAAGATGTGACAGAAGGTCCCATGAGACTGCCACTGAGCCACTCCAGCATAGCACAGGAAGCTTCTCGTACCTTGTGCAACAGAGTCAGACTGCACATCCCCATCGTAGTTCTTGCAGGCCCAGACAAAGCCTCCTTCAGATTTCAGGGCCTGGGCAACCATGTCATCAATGAGCCTATGCTCATACCAGATCTTTTTGGCTTCAAACTGCGACTTGTATTCTCTGGGAAACAAAAAACAGAACACCTTGTCATATAAACATGGATTGCACAATTTGTGCATAGAGAGATGCACAAAATGAAAACCTTAAGTAAATTTTCATCCTCTCTAATCTCTTTTCCCTTGTCTGCTTTGCTAGGCTACTGCAAGGCTGCTTCAGAATTACTGATGCACCTGCAGAAAATTTGTGACTAATAGAAGGGATAAACACCACAGCCATATTTAGCAGAGCTTTAAATATTGAGTACTGTGCCTTGCAGGACACAAGGGGGCCTGTGACAGAGAAGGCATTCCCCATCCCTCCAGACTTATGTTGAGTGTCTGAAAATGGAACTCACAAGTCTGGAAGGGATGTTCCTGCTGCAGACTTAGGCACTGCAGTAGGAGATACACAACTAGTTACCTGTCATAGATATCTTGAAAGATGTCTTTAAAGCGGCCATCGTATCTCTTCAGAATGGTGTTCTTGGTGCTCATGTAGAGGGGCCAGCCTTTAGACAGTGCCATTTGGAAGGAACTGTGGGCAAAATCCTTGATAGACTGGTCAAGATTGTACATTCCCATGGCTACACCACCACAGCCTGTTAGTGGAGGAAGCACAGATAGAAATCAACTAGACTTAGTTTTCGTTAAGAACTTGAGATTCTCACCATAGAATACGCTGGTTGGCTGGCAGGCAGGCTGGTGCTATCCACAGATGTCTTGATCTAGTTTTCAATTTAAGGCTGATTTCTCAGGAAAAGATTCTCTTTGCACTATCAGCTCAAAGCTCCAGCAGTCCTGTGACACATGGATAGGAAGGTGGTTTTGTTTTATAGCTAAGTACATCTTAATACTGTGATTTAATCCCTCTAAGAAATTTCTTCCTAGTTCAGCCTAAGCAGCAAAACTGTGACAGAAATGAGTATGCTTGAACTCCTACTAGCCACTTAAGCAATACAGTACTTTTATATTGAAGCAGCAGGCAGCAGTTTGGAGCAGGGATCTCAGTCAAAGCCAGAAATGGATTTGCTTCCATCTTACATACTTTGCACCTTCAGACTCTGACTGCAGAACTGACTCCAGCACTCAAAGACTGCTTTGCCTAGCTCAGGTAAACAAGTTGCCACATGCATTCCTGCAATCTTTTCAGCACATGTGTCTGGTCTACTCTGCAGCTTTGTTTCACCTGCTCAGACTCACTTCCAGCAAGCTGTGGGAAGAATGTGCCCATCATGTGAGTGCTCAGGCAAACCCTGAGAAAGCTCTGAAGAACTATCAACACTCACACGACTTGGGTTGTTAATGCAGGTATGATTGTATCATGAACGGAAGTGCTTTGAACTTGCAGCCCAGCTCACCTGGGAGAAAGGAGCATTCAGATCATGGAAGAGGCTGATTGTGGGTGAAAGTAGGGTCTAGAACTTCATGAAAAAGCTTTGTCATCTTCAGAGCACACCTCTGTGTTTCTAGTGAAAAGCAGATACCATGTACTCAATTTTAAGCACCTCACTACCACCACCCCTCTAGGTTTTGTATAGTGCCTGAATCAGGGATCTTTGCTCTGGAAACACCTCATACAAATTTTTATTTAAATAGCATCTCCTAATATCCACTTGTCTTTACCTCCAGATGGTTATGATGGACATACACACAGAAAGAAGAGGGGAAGCCAGATGAGGTTTATCTGCTTGCCAAGATAGCAAGGTCATTTAAAGTTGGTATTGGCAGAGAGAAATTCCTGTTGTTACCAGTGAAAATACATGTTGTCCCCATGAC